>NC_143553.1:156965833-157305000 GCF_054136105.1 Typopeltis vanoorti | reverse complement strand
TAAATCTTACGAGAATTTTGGGACACCCTTTATATATTTCATATTAATTACATGTTTGAATGACAAAATATAATCTAAACAATAAACGTGTACAGAGTTTTCACCAATACCGTGCATTTTAATCGCAGATGTAACTTTCTAGTCGGGTGACGCAGCAGCTTTAGCGTGGGAACCGTTGAAGCTGTAAATTAGGAAAAACTGCTACAGAAGACTCAAACACTTTACAGCGATGACTGTCTGAGTCGTGTGCACAAGTGCTACTCTGGTTTCAATATTTAAAGAGGGGAGGAGAGTACTTGGAGAATGAACCACGTTGTGGACGGCCAGTTTCTTCAGGGATAAAGGAAAATATGGTGTAGTCAAGGAAGCGTATTGTTCATGACAAGCGAATAACCTCTAGGCTACACGCTGAACAGCTTGGTGTGGGTAAGGAAACGCCAGATTAATCTTAGAAAGATTTGCAAAGGAGGAATTGTTCCAGAGTTTGTGCTGCGCACATGACACTCTGCGTGCTGCCTGTGAAGCTGTTTCTTGCATTAAAGTCGATCTGAGTGATCGAACATCAACAGATTTGGTTCCTGCAGACCTTTCCTCTTCCCAAAGATGAAGTGCAAATTGAAGGCGGAGCGCTTCAGCAACAATGAGGACATCCAATGCGATTTCACCCAGTCACTGAAGAAAGTTCCAGTTCAGGACTTCCACCTTGACTTTAAACGCCTGTACGAAGGTCTAAACGCTGCGTGGAGTTGGAAGGAGATTATTTTGAATCTGTGTAATTGAGAATTCTAAATATGGTTCTTTGTTTTGATATAATAATTGTTGCCTCATTAGTTAATGGGCACACTGTGTAATATTTATTAATTAAACTTAAATATTTTCATGAATATGCTGTTATTTGATTATTTATCTTATAAATAAAGGGTTGTTAATTCCATTATGCATTTTTAGATTCGTGTCTTATAAATCACATCGTAAATTGACTTGCAAAATTTGCAGTGGTAGATGTCTGGAATAGAACGACGGATGCTTTTAGTTGACAACGTAAAATATTCACGTGCACTTGCTTATCTTTGCCGATCCGTCTTTGTTAAAATAGCTTATGTAAGGTTAATTTTCAAATAATTTTTCCGCCTAGTGTTTCTTTTCGAAACAGAAGAGGCTTTTACTTCTTAAGGTATGTAGAACATTTTCTCTGTGAGATAGTGATTCAGCCAGTTAATAGAACAGCATGGATTTGGTTCTTGTGGAATATGTCCTCGTGAGAAGCCCTCATTGAAAATGCATATTCACTGATTATTTGGAATAGTCAGGAAATATATATATATATGTATATATATATATTAAATTTGATTAGGTGAACGTAAGACAACAATTAAGTAAGCAATTATCTCACTTTTTCATAGAATATATCAATACACAAGACTTCCTTGTAGAAATGATGCTCACTAATAAAAAAAAAAAATAGAAACTTTTCGTGGCCGATAACATATTTCTCACTGTTACCATCGCAGTGCCATGTGGTATTACAGACATTTATGAATGCGTTTGGAGAGGAGATTTTCATGCCTCCATCCTCGGCAATCGAAACCTAACAGTGCCCCAATCGAAACCCCACAAACAAGATCAAAAGACCATTTAAAACATAAAGAATATTACAAATTACCAAATTCGTAACATTAGTTAATCATATATATATATATATATTCCATTTTAGCCATCTCAATTTCTACTGAAAAGTATAAAGATAAACTGTATAAAATAAGAGGGGTAACTGTTTAAGGGTATCAATATTTTGCATCCAAACATCCGGTCGAATAGTTTATCCATACATAGTTTTCTGTGTTTCGATATTATATTCTGGAGATGTAACGAAAGGCATATCTGAGTGTAGTGTGCTTTCCTATATTCCTGAGATCCAGAAGTAAATACCTATGTGGAATAGCTGGGTTTTTTCATGATTAAATCCTACTTCACTGTGCAGACTGTTAGATTAGAGGATTGCGCTGGAATCGGAATAAATCAGAAACTCTGGGGAAAATCGGATAGTTGGGGACTAGATTCGAAATTGTAAATATGCGTATGTATATTTTAATACTATAGGATAACTTTACAGTGAAAATACGTGTATTAACTAATGTATCAAGAAGTAAATGACATTTATTTCATTATCAAGACACAAGAAAAAAATGCCAAATAGACTCGTAAGGCATAATGATTATTTATCATAAATTTTTCTTCCGTTTCTAACTAGAGCAGCGCAAGTGAGTTGATTGCCTAAAGGATGTCCTTATAGACTCTGCACACTTGGCTAGTAAAACATCATACAACAGAAAGGAACAATTTATTTAGTGAGATATCAATACCAAAGTACCTCATGGCCGAAACGTTGTATATTCTGATGGATTCTCTGGTAACTTTTGAAACTTTTACTTTTCTACATCTTGCTAAAACTAAAAGTGGTTATATAATATCATTCATCATTTCAAAGTTTTTCATTATATTATTGATGTTTCTTTTTTATTTGCTATTGACCTTTACGTTATATTAAAGTTAAATCAACTTACCAGAAATATTTGATATAATTTTATATCAAGGCGTATTTCAGTATTGCGCCTAAATGTTTTTCGAGATTATTGTGGATCTGATATGCCAAGTACTGTATATTCATTAGCGATATCCCATTCTAATACGGAGGCCAGTGAACTCACCATCATTTCACCGTTATATCATTGATGAGTCAGAAAATCTGCGCAAGTACACAAATGAGACTTTTTGACTCCAATTGAATTCACTATTCTCAGACATTTAATTACGTATGCCAAATTACGAATTTGGCATACGTAATTAAATAAGTAAGGGATAAGGGATAATTTCCGTATTTGGAATTATTCCACGCTAAAGATATGCCCAAATCTCTAATACAGAGACATAGCCTCTCCTATACCAAGACCGTACTGCGTGGAAAAGAGTCACATCCTTCCAGAGGTGCCGCCGTTTTCACAGAACAGTGCGGATCTAGACTGGAAAGTCGAAAAATATTCCACAGGAAGCAATGGCAAACCATCTTTGTACCTTTCCAAGAACATTCTATGAACATGCTAAAAATGAGGAAGTAGGATATAGTGCTGGATGGTACGATTCCCCCCCTCGGCCTGAAAGAGTAAGACCCCCCCGGCCTGAAAGAATCCAACATGCAACTGGGGAAGAACAGAGGGCTTCCACAAGTAGAACTAGTTGCTATGATGTGTCCAGTTCAAACCAGGAAGTAAGCTTGATCACGGCTGTGGCTGGTTGGAAAAGGGAGGCTCTCTGTTTCACAAGAAACCACAACATTTGATCCTGGAATAGTAGAGGTATGAATCAAAATAAGCTAGAAATAATAAAGCTGGAAATGGAGCGCAAAAAGCTGGATATATTGGGAATAAGTGAACCTTAGGGACAGGAATGGGCCATTTTCAGTCAGCGAACTATATGGTGTATTACTCAGGACATGACACGAGTCGCAAAAATAGAGTATCTTTCTTACTCAGGATAAAGATGGCCAGTTATGTATTAGGCTATAATCCAGTGAGTGATAGAATCATCTCTCTCGGAGTCAGTGGACATCCAATGAATAGACCATCATACAGGTTTATGCATCCACTACAGAGGCACCAGAAGAAGATATAGAAGAATATTATGGCAAGTTACAAGAAGTGATAGATGCGAGCGTTATGGCTGCTTATCAGCGATTGGAATGCAAAAGTGGGAGAAACTGAGGAGCAAGGAATAATAGATCTTTTTTGTTAAGGTATTCGTAACACTGAAGGGAAGAGACTGGTTGAGTTTTGTTCAGAGAATTCTTTGTTTGTTGCCCTGTTTTAAACAACACAAACGGAGATTGTACACATGGATATCACCTGACGGACAATACACAAATCATATTGACGATATACTTGGACTTTCCAGGCAGACTGTAGAACAGACCATGAATTATTAGTGGCTACGATACACGGAAATTGAAAACAACACAACCAGATATGATCTTGGAAACATATCTGACGAATATAATATTATTATACAGAACAGATTCAACACGCGTAATTTGTGTGAAGTAGAACCAGATGAACTATGGTAAGAGATTAAAGATATAATTAAAACAGAAGCAATGAGTAACATTCTAACAATTTGTAAGAAGCAGAAGTACAAATAGCTAATATAAGATGCCATCAAAACCTCAGGAAAGGAGGAAAATGAAGGTCACAGGAAATTTTTAGGAAGTACGGCATTTGAATGCGGAGTTTCAATGACAAACCAGAAGAGACAAGGAAAAATACTTTAACCAGGAATGCCAACAAATAGAAGACCAAAACAAGAGCTCTTTTCAAAAAGATCACGGAACTGACAGGAAAGTTCTGCGCGAAAGTTCTGTGACAATATAGAAACGTAATCACAAACGATATCTTCGAGTAGTGGCAGACATCAAAGAAAGGTGGAAAGAGTATACAGAAGCCCTTTGCAGAAAGAAATCCAAATTTACTGAGATCTTTGAAGAGCAGGATTATACACAGGAGCCAGTACCACTGGAGAGTGAAGTGAGGTAGGCACTGCAACAGCTATTCAGAAAGAAAGCACCAGGAGGGAATCGAATACCTATTGAGCTGCTCAAAGCCCTAAGAGAAGAGGCAGTTAAAATTTTAGCAACTCTATGTTAACGAATTTGCATCACAACTACATGGCCTAGGGAATGGAAAAAGTCAGCTTACATACCTTTATTAAACAAAGGCGATATAAGCGATTGCGAAAAAATTACAGTACTATGGCACTGATTTCTCATGCAAGTAAAGTTATACTTAAAGTCATTCATAAAAGACAGGAACCATTCATGAAGAGAGAAATGATGAATAGGAAGGATTTAGAAAAGGCAGAGGGACAAGAGATCAATACGCCAATGTGAGATGGATAATAGTAAGAGCACAGGAACATCAAATGAACGTCTACCTTTGTTTTCTTGACTGTAGTAAGGCTTTTGACTCTGTAGATCATGCGAAACTGCGGAATGTGTTTAGAATAATGGTAGTACCAGAGCATTTAATTATCCTTCTGAGGAATCTTTATTATAAACAAGAAGCTACTGTCCGAACACATCTTGGAGAAACTGAGCATTTCACAATAGGTAAAGGGGTGCGACAAGGGTGTATTTTATCTCCGTACCTCTTTAACTTGTACACAGAATACATTTTAAGAATGGCAGGGCTGGCGGAATCTTCAATTGAAAGTAAATTTGTGGAAGACATATTAATAATTTGAGGTATGCAGATGATACCACATTGCTAGCAGATTGCAAAGAAGATTGGAAATTATTATGCACGTTAAAGAAGAAAGTACTAAATATGGCATTAATCTTGACATCAAAAAGACAAAAGTTACAGAAACATGTGGATTTAATGATTCTGAAGTAGATGGGGAGAAAATGTAAGTAGATAACAATTTTGTGCTCCTAAGATCCCGAATTGATGAAGTTGGGGATTTTACTGAAGAAGTTGGAAGAATATTATTAAGGAAGGAAAGCAATGACAAACCTAAGCAAGATCTTTAAAGATAAAGACATCAGCCTCGCATTAAAAATCATAATCGTGAAAGCAATGGTATTCCCTGTGGTACTGTATGGATGTTAAAGTTTGACCCTGAGAACCAGTGAATGAAGGAAGATAGTTTTATTTTTATTATGGGTTTGGAGATGTTTACTAAGAATACCACGGACGGCAAAGCAAACTAATAAGTCACTGATAAACAGTAATTTATTAGTTTGTCTGCCATATTTCGGACATGTTATACGAGCAAATAACAGTCTACAGAAGAAGATGATGATGATTGTTGAAGTTGACAGAAGCAGGAGAAGAGGAAGACGAAGAATTAGATGGATGACGGGAAATTCTGAAAGATACGAGTATGGCGAGGGACAGATCTGATGGAGAGCGTATGTTCATACACTCACCAGGAGTCGAAAACGACTCGATGGAACATAACAACAACAACAATGCCAAATTCCTGTAAAGATTGAGAACTTTGTCTTTCAATGAATCCAAAAGAATAAGGTATCCCAAGCAGACAAGATTGTCATTATAACAGAATTTGATGTCAAATAATTATGAGGCATCCATGCAACTGGGGAATAATTCTGGTGACACTTGGTTCTACAAACCATATGTAGTCGTGACGATCGCCTCGATGGTCCAAAATTAGAGTCTAGATGGGATTTTCGACTGAATTGCTGCTGCCTGTTTTTACGTGCAGCATGAAAAGCCTTTACCACTCCCAATCTGATTTTGAATAGGTCAAATGTAGTAAATATTCCTTTTCTTGAAAAACAACCGGGTATTTTTCCCCTTGCATTCAGTAGATCCTCTCCTACTTATCAATACTTTTACCTTTCTTCCTCTCCAGTGGTACCACTGTTCTTAGTTAATGTAATGGCAATCTTCCCATTATCAGTCATCTCATCAGCGTCCTATACATATATCTTACTTACACATTACAAAGATCATCTATCCCATGTGATATTTAGTTTTTGGCAGCAGACGAAATCATACAATTCGTAAATAGTTTCCAATATAACATGAATGATCTGCTGTTTTCAACAACCAAATGCGCTCAAAATTGAACCAATTAGAGAGTATATATCTGTGTATTTATTCTCTCCCATTTGACGCTCATCTTCTGTGCAATATGAGAGAAGCGTATAAGCAGTTCTTTTTCGACAAAAACGAATTACGGAAGCCAATTCTAACCACCAGAATCTAACCATCAACCCAGTGTAGTGTTAGTTATCTAGAAAATAATTAAAACATTTATTGCCTTCAACTTTCTTTATCCACTGGACTGCCATCGGCTAATTACCAATCATGAAGACCAATTACCCTACTCCAAATCCACAGCCAAATTCCACATATATCGCTATCTTACTTTGGACGCAATTCATAGTATGGTTATGAAAGGATTATGTGATGGCTATCGATATTTACATTGATCGAATCCAGCACAGAGACTTCCTAATCACCAAATTAGGATTTTTGATCAGAGTTGTGTTCTTTGGACCTCGCTTGTCAAATTATTCTTCAGTAGTTCATTACTGATTGTAGTAGAGGACTTTTTTCAGATTTATTCATTAATGTCAGAGTATCCTAGAATTTTGTACTTTCGCCAACAGTCTCTCTCGTGTTGATCTCTCACTGACCAAAATTCTATGAATAATTTTTTTACTGGGTAAACCCCATTCTTCTATTTCAGTTGATAAAAAGTTGCACTGCATAATTATTCCAATCTCCAAGTTCTTTGAAAATAATTTCTTAAATTCTGATCCCCTTGCTCTTTTTCATTAGGGAGACAGGATACCCCTGTGAATTTCAGTGATGAAATAAGTTCTTTTCTTATTACCATTACAAAATATCTCATATGGTTCTCCTTACAGTTGATAAATACCCATTAAACATAAGAATTTTTTACTTCGACTGACTACCTTATATAAATATTGTTATTTGTCCAAACGCATCTAATCCAGGGGTTCTCAACCTTTTCAATTGGCGTACCACTATATTGAATTCAAGATATTAGATGTACCAGTAAGGCAGTGGCTCACGTACCACCAGTGGTGCGCGTACCATAGGTTGAGAATCCCTGATCTAATCGGTACTATAACCTCTTAGGCCCTCAGACAAATTAAGTATCGTTTCTCACATAAGATTCTTCATGTCTTCATTTATATAACTGTTGATGATGATGGTGATATCAGCTTCTAAGAATACCACAACTCACCAAAGGCCTCTCCCAATTTTCTTTATTTACTCTCTCTCTCTCTCTCGCTCTCTCTGGCAATCTAAATCTAAATCGGAACTGTAGTAAGTAATGTCCGACTGTCACACTTCAATCCCGTTACAAACGTGGTGCAGTTTCACATTAATTACTATTTTATTTACTGAATAATTTGAAGAATGTTTGGTCCTGTCTAATATCTGTCTGTTTTTTTACCTTCTATGTTTTCCCTATCACGTCTTTTCATGCTGCTTAACGCACTCTAAAAAATTGTTTTGTTGCTCTTTTGCGAAAACACCAAGTTTGAACACCATATGCCAATATACGCAATATATTGGAATCCAACATCTTCCTCTTAAGAGAGCTATGCAAATCACTCTTGCCCAATGTTCCATAATTATTTCAAGCTTTGATTATTCTGGAGTGTATTTCGAGGTTTTTCTATTGTTGAAGGATATTATTTGTACATGATGGGAATACTCTGGAATGTATTCAATGTTGATGCCTTCCATCGAGATAAGAGATATTAAGCAATTAGATTTTTTTTTTGTAATTTATATATTTTTAAGAGGGCACTTTCCTCGGGAAATCGGTTATTACTTAATTTTTTAAAGTTATATATTTTAAAATCGTGCACGATTTCTCAACACATGCTACAATGTAACTAAATCATTTAATGATTTTTGGCTACACTAAAAGTGTCTGACTTTAAGATTTCAAGTCTTAGGTGGTCTGCTTTTTCAAGCCGAGAATGACTACCAGAAGTGCATTCTGTGGTTCTGTTTTGCTGATCCACCATTTCACAGGGTGATATTTGTAACATGCAAATTGGTGTAGATGAATGTCCACTGAGGTTTCTTCGACTGTGATTCGACTAGGAAATTAGTCGTGATCTGATGTGACATATGGATACCACGTAGGGGAAAGCTCTAATTAATATTTATAATAATAATATTTAGCGTAACCCTCACATCCTAACAGAGTAAATGCTGTCAGAATTACCTGTCCAGAGGCGTTAGATAGCAGCTCTACCACTGAACTTTCCCAGAGACAGACTAGTAACCTGCTTCGGGAAATTTAATATACTTTCAAGTTTCATCCAAAGAGAAGCCGAATGGATTATCAGGGAAATGACTACAATTCAGGAAAAGGTAAACGAAACTGGAAAAAAAGGAACGCATGGAATGTAATACGTATCGCATACAAAGAAGAGGAACTTGATAAACATGCTAAATCATGCTAACATAAATATATGTATAGTAACAGAAACAAAGCAAAAACAAAAAGGTGCAAAAGAAACAAAGAACTATATACAAATTTACAGTGTGGTAAAAAAAGTAGAAAGTGCAAAAACAGGTATAATGATTATGGTGAATAAATCTTTAAAGAACAATATTATATATTACAACTATTTGAACGAAAGACTAATAGAAATTAAACTCAAGAAATTAAGAGGCCACATAACAATTATTGGTGCATATGCACCAGACGAGGGAAAAGAAGAAGACAGTAATATATTTTATAAAGAATTACCGAATGCCATAGAGAAAACAAACAAAACTGACTACTTAATACCAGAAGGAGATTTAAATGCCAGAATAGGAAACACAAATTACTCGTACAAAACAAACATAGGTAAATTGAATAGTTTAATTTACGTTCGAAGCAACTCAAGCAATGAGGCCACTGTAATATGCCTGCTGATTGATTGACTGTTCTTATCATTTTTGTCTGTTTTGGGGAATTAAAAAGTCGCGTTTCGGGAGAATATTGATAAAGGTTATACTTTATTTTATATTTTATATTTAAGCAGTTGTAATTAAAGCACGTGCTCCAGAATTAACACCCAGTCATACTAATCTAATATCTATGAAATACATCGCAAGTAAGCTCTATCCAACCTGTTACCAAAAATGCGAAATAAAAATCAATCTTCAAGCCATCACGTATTTCTCTCACTTTAACTCTCAATAAACTTATAGAAAAAGACATTAACTGCCTACTGCATTAGAAGATTTTCAACTGTAAGATAAGAACAAAGATTTGGGGAAATTACCAATTACTCATTGATCACTGCATTGATTTTCGCGCTCGTGGTTTACAGCAAACACCCTTGCTGACCTTACTCAGCTTGAGATACAATCAATGGTAATGTTTAGAGGAACTGAAATTGTCGCTCTTAATATAACCAAGACATCTGATCAAGTGTGCCATCAAGACCTTCTTACCAAGCAACTATCTTATGATGTTCCTAATACAAGTCTTTCTGATTAAATCGCTGTCTGCCTTTCTGGTCGTTCATTTCTAGTAATGCAGTAAAGCAGATAAAGGAAACAGTGCTGTGATACTGAATTCAAAGGACTATGAGGACAAAGTTAACCATCTACTATCTGACTTGTCTGTATACCGTCTTTTAACAAAAGATCCAACATTAAAAAATCACAATGATACCAACGAATTACTACGCCAATTTATCCAACAGACTTGATTAAAAAATTAAAATCGATGCATCCTTTAATTCCGAGACTCTACGGCGTTCCAAAAGTGCACAAAGAGGGTATTCCTTTACGCCCAATCGTTGATGCAATCAACTCTCCCACCTACTTATTGTCAAAACATCTCTCGAAACTCCTACAGTAACACATCCACAACTCAGAGAGTTACATCAAAAACTCTGGACATTTCGTGGAAAAGCTAAAAAACATCAAGATATCGGATAATGATCTTCTAGCCAGCCTAGATGTCACTTCTCTCTTTACAAACGTTCCTGTAGTAGAGGTCATTGACATCTTAAGTACCTTGTTCCCACAAGATATAACCGCATTGTTTGCTCACTGCCTAAACTCCAATTATTTTTCTTGGAAAAATAAAATCTATCAACAATTAACAGGCTTGGCAATGGGAAGCCCACTCTCACCTTCATGTGCTGACCTCTTTATGGAAGACTTAGAAAACAAAATCTTATCACAAATTTTTCCTAGACCTAAAATTTGGTTTAGATATGTGGACGATATCTTCATCATATGGAACAAAAATATGACATATATGATTTTCTCAAAAAGATCAACGCCTTCCATCATTCTATTAAATTCACTCTGAAAGTTGAAAGAGAAAAACAACTTCCGTTTTTAGACATCTTAATCAATAAACAAACTGATGGCAGTATAAATCTATCGGTGTACAGAAAACCGACCAATACAGGTCGCTACCTACATTTTAACTCCTCTCACCACATATCACATAAACTCAGCATTATACACATGTTAAAGAAAAGAGCTATTTGCATCACAACGGACAACAAGACCCTTCAAGATGAGTTAAAATTTATTTCCAACAATCTGTACTTGAACGGCTATCCAAGAAGACTAGTCAATAAAATCCTTTTCTCTGAACCACCACAAAGAGAACAAGAAGAGATTCAATATATAAAAACGATTGCAATTCCGTTTGTAAGTGGCATCTCCAACAAGCTCGCCAATCTCCTCAAACAACACAAAATAAGAGTAACATTTAAACCTATAGAATCTCTTCGTAAACTACTAAGATCTCCAAAAGACAACCATCCTTTCTATAAATATGCTGGAGTTTATAATATTCCATGCTCATGTGGCTCTAATTACAGGGTGTTCGGGATAAATTTGACAGTTTCGTAAGGAAAAAGAAAATCTTCTTTGTATCTATTAAATTTAATGAATTGACAAAAAAACATTACAGGCAGAGTTAATTACAATACTATCAACAAGATTTACTCAAAATAACCACCATTAGCATCGATCACAGCTTCAATTCTGCTTCGGAATCTCGAACAAGCTGATGCTACAGTCTCCCTGGGATGGGCCGCAAAAACTGTTTTAATTTTATCCATTAACTGGGCTTTTGTATTACTGGAAGTGCGATTGGTGTCTTTTTCAACTGCGCCCAATACAAAATAATCCATGGGGTTAAGGTCTGGGGAGTTTGGAGGCCAAACATTTGGACTGGTGAAGTCGTAGAAATTTTCAGACAACCATTTTTGACTTTTCCCAGAGGTGTGGCAAGGGGCCGAATCCTGCTGCCATACATACGGCCTACCATTGGCTACCCTTGTTATCCAGGGCTTGACTACAGTTAGCAACTCCACGAACAAAGCCCGAATTCCAATGTCAGGGTTCTTCAACACCTGTTCCTGAAGATTTGCGAGGAATTCTGCTGTACGAACGCAATCAGATCGTCTGCTAGGGATCTTTCTTCTTGCTACATCCTCGTAGTCACCATTGCAAGTCTCTAGTTCATGCCTGATTGTTTTTACTGTATTCAGGGAGCATTGGGCAGCAGTCGTAATATCCTTATTTTGATGGCGGGCACGAATCATCATGATACAAGTTATTCTCTTCCATGATTCAGGTGGGTTCCAGCTATCCATCCTTTCTGACATCTTGTATATGAATGAAGAAGGGTCCAAACTTTTAAATGAAGAGAAGCGTGTGTTAATACATGTAACTTACGGAAAAATATAATTAATTATAAATATGTCAAATTTATCCCGAACACCCTGTACATCGGACAGACTTCGAGAAGCCTCGAAATCAGGCAAAAGGAGCACATTGGCTATGTCAAAAACAACAGACAGGACATTTCTGGCCTATCGTCTCATTTCTCCACAACTAACCATGTCATCGAGTGGGACAAAAGCTGTTCCCCTTACTTAGAGGAAGATTACCATTCAAGAATTTTCAAAGAAGCAGCCACAGTCGCCCGTTCTACTGTGAACCTTAACAGAAATCAAGGCCTAATACTCCCAGAGATATGGAAAACCCTAATCAGAACCTTAAAAACGGAAGAAATGAACTTTAATACAAACTACAGAAAGTTCCTCAGCAACAGCTAGCTGATCTTGTACACGCGATACGTGTTTCACTCACGTTCGATACTATTTTATTTGTAATTATTCTAGTCAGTTTTGCAGTTACGCATAATTATGAGAGTGTTTAAACCTATATGTAAGTGCCCTGAAGATGCCAACAGATAAGTGTGGCGAAACTAGTTGGTTCAGTTAATAATAAAATTGATCAACACTTGACCGGTTAACCAAATATTATTAT
The DNA here is from genome assembly GCF_054136105.1 of Typopeltis vanoorti. Classification (NCBI taxonomy): domain Eukaryota; kingdom Metazoa; phylum Arthropoda; class Arachnida; order Uropygi; family Thelyphonidae; genus Typopeltis; species Typopeltis vanoorti. The sequence continues at coordinate 157,292,128 of NC_143553.1, read as the reverse complement.
TTACTAATTTATGATCAAGAAAATAACCTTCATGATAAATGTTGTTCATTGTCGTTCTAATCAATGCTTTACTTCTGCTCAATTAGCAGCAATTTAATCTCAAATCCATCCAACGGTAGAGGTAATTTTCCACGGACAGTCGGATTTGATATTATATATGCACGATTATATCAACACAGAGTTATATGCTTAACAGGCAATTCATTTCTGAAATACTTCCATCAGAAAACGAACTTTAATCGTGAAAATATAAGAATTAAGTTAGTTTATTCGGAATTGCAAAAAAATGCTAATTGCCGTTTAATGGAAATAAAAAATCATATAATAAACAATTTGGAATTAAATGTTATTTGAAATTTAATTTGGAAACCGCACATAATTAAACGAACTCTGGTGATCTTTAGATTGCATCGGCACTGCCATGTTAAAATCTTCAGTTCTGCATCGATTCACCACTTCCTTACTCTGAGATTTTAAGTTTGGTGAGAAAAGTATCCAGTTACACTGAATATTCTTGTTTTCACTCAAGATATAATTAGTGAAATCTTACTATAAATAAATACAAGAATATTCAACGCTGTGATGGATATATAACATTGGCTTATTTTATTTGCCCAATAATAATAAAGTGGAAATTGGAAATAATTAGCGAAAATAAAAGTGCCAAACTGCTACGTTGTGTTTATATAATATCTACCTAAAAACAAAATTTGGTTTGTTGGATTTCATGGAATTCCCGATCAACATCAATAATAATATTTGTATACAATGATAATGTTTATAACTGTGTGTCTGTAATTTTATGCCTTTTATAAATGAACACGAAGGAGCCATTGGTTTTTTCGCTGTATGTAGAATTTTCTAAAGTTGTGTCATATTATGAAACATACAATTAAAAGCTTAACTGATAAAAAGTCGTGCGATTTACAAAAAAAAATCCATAAATAAAATGTCTACAATTCTTTCTTACGACTGCAACAGAAAGACCAACCGACGTCCGACTAACCTCTTCGCATGTCACATTAGCATTGTTTCTCAATACTAAATTGACTGGTGGAACCAGACTGTAGATGCTTTGGAAGTGATTGCATGCAACGCGTAATTTTGTCCAAATTCTCGTGGTTCTTTCTAAGAGTATCGCCCTTATTGCCATGGTTTTCATTACAATTAACTGAAACTTTGAGGAGACGTTTTTCGAAATATTTCTTCTCTTCTAAAAAACTCTTCATTTACCTTTAAAGAATTTGGCTATATATAAATATCTTCTTTCGAAATTCTTTAATTATTATGATCTATTAGCTCAGTGGAAGTGGTGTTTTCACTTCACAGCACTAAACCACCCGAAGAAAGGGCGTCATCACTGCGTTTCTAGTTGCCGACTAGAGGGATATTTTTCGAAGCCTTTTTTTTTTTCGACCGCTTCCTAAATTAGTCGATCTCTGGCAAGTGAAAGCGGGGTTTTTCCACCGGAAAACCTGGGTTTTACTTCCCATAAACTCAAGAAAATCGACCATACAACCCACACTATTTCTGTCATTAAATATGTTGTGTTAGAGTTAGGGTAAACGAGATGGAGGCATTCTTTAGCCGTCTCTTCACTGCTGGCTGCTTAAATTGATAATAGCCATGGGCCAGCAATCTTTGATTGGCTACCAGCAGAGATTGAAATGCCCACTCACTCTTCAAAAGCTAACGCCGTCTATTCCCCAAAAGGGAATAAAAGTGTTAGCTCAATGTTTCTCAAACTTTTTTTGGTGCACGGAGCCGTAATCAGAACATAGGCCCTCCTGACGGTCACAGTGCGCGGTTATAGTTTGGTTAATTTAAAAGAAAAAGTAAATTAAACACGTGTTTCAAATTCACAAACAGCTATATAAAATGTGTTAAATAAATACATATTTTGAGTAATCAAATCATTGAATGAATAAATCGCAATTAGTGGGACAGTTGAGCCCGTTTTTGACTGCTGCACATCTTCTCGAATCTTGGAATGCAAATGGACACAGCCACCTTTATTTCCTCTTCCATGTTGATTTTCGCACGTGCGGTAAGTGTCATTTCAGTGAAACTGGGCGCCATGGGTTCACAGTTTGGGAAGCACAGGGGTAGCTTAGTTTAGATTCATCGGATCCTTTTTTCTAATGTTTCAATTTAATACATTTGCCAAAACAGCAAACGATGCATGCGCATGGCTAGACCACAGTACCCTTTATGGGGTGTTATTGTACTTGAGCTACCCACAGGAAAAAATGTGAAAAGGATGTTATAACCTATAACCTTTGAGAAATTATCTTGTAGGAGGACGAGCAGATCCTTAGTCGGAACGTTTACGAGCATATGTATGTTATAACAGCATAATAAATTGTAGTGTTCATAAAAGATAATTTCGGAAACAAAATTCTTGGCGTTATTAACACAGGACAGTGATTGTCCTGTCAGGTCGTTTGCTATATTAGCAACTGTGCACAGACTTATGGCTTCCTTGTGAATTTTGAGAGCCACTTATATGCGTGAAGGAAGAGGATGGAGATACGGGAGAGCTACACTGGTATATCTGTTAAACCGATTATGAAAAAATTCATATCAAAACTCAATAGTCAGAGATATGCTAGAATATCAGAGAAAGGAATTTGATATTGGGAAAGAAGTAAGTCAGGAGAACCTATATCATCCAAAGTGTTTCCTGCTACATTAGAGTAACTCTTTAAGAATCACAATTTGGAACACTGTGGAATTAATGGCAGCATAAATGGAAGATCTCTCTCTCAATGACTTACATTTTGCAGTTGATTTTGTTTTTTTAGGAAAAAATAAAGAAGTACAGCAAATGTTAAATCACCTTGATAGGGAAAGCATGGAAATGGTTTAAAGATTTATTTAAAGATTAGTCTTTAAAGTTTAACGGTCTAAAGCTTAACTAAATCCAAAGTGATTAAAACTTCAGATCAAACTGAACAGAAAAACGTATTGAAATTGTTAAAGACGATATTGACTTTGGTCAATTATTTTGTTTTAAAGAAATGCCGGATAAAAAATAAGAAGAACATCACACAGGGAAACAAAACGTTTTGGATGTATAACGATTACTTGCTAGGCCATTCAACGCTATGCCTAAAATGAAAGAAAAGGTGTATATTACCCAAAGAGCCTTTGAGCAAAGAATTTTTCATATAACAAAAATATCATTATCATCATCATCATCATCATATCATCGTTAAGGTTTGTTTTCATAATTTTTTGTATTTTCTTTGTTTCAATATATTCCATACATTTATATTTCTTTATTATTTCTACATCGGATTCCCGGTTTAGTTCTTTCATAATTTCTTTTGTAATCAAATAGGGTATACTTTGCAGTTTTTCTCGTAAACTTCATTTCAGCTGTTATTAATATTTGTTTGTATTTTTGTTTTATTGTCCAGATTTCACTTCCATACAATAGGACTGCTAGAGTTAATTCATCATTTCTTTTAATCTAGTTTGTTGTTGAACTAGATTAGGTTTAAATAAAAAGTTTTTTACAGTTGTTATTTTTAAATATTTCGCAATTTTTTTAGGTTTATCTTTTTCATTTTCAAATGTAATCATACATCCTTGGTAGTAAAATGAATTCACCAGTATTGAAATCGTATTATTTATTACTATTTTAGATCTTACTGGATTTTGTCATTTGAAGTCCATCGTGTTTATTTTTCTGTTGATACCATCATTCCATAATCTTTGGCGATTTTATTCAAATTTAAGATATCATTCTGTAAGTTATCTTAAGATTGTAATTATTACTTGGTCATCAGCAAAAAGGAGGATGTTTAAATTTACAGGAGAAAGTTTAATCCCTTGGTAGGAATTTTTATTCCATTTTCTTGTTATTTTATTTAAATAAAAATAACAAATATGGTGTACTCCCTGTTGGACTCCTTGATTCACCTCTCTTACATATGATAGTACATAATTTCATCTTATTTGTATTTGATTAATTTCATATACAGTTAACATAGTATTAGAATATTATTTGGTATTTTTCTTTCCTTTAAAATGGGAAATAAAATACTTCGTTTAACTTTATCAACTGCTTTTTCCAGTCAATAAATGTAATATGTGTTTCTCAATTGTATTCTCTATTATCAATTTTAGGAAAAACACCATGTCTACACATGATCTTCCATTTCTAAATGTATTTTGTAGTTCTATCATGCCTTCGGAATATTTTATTAATTTCTTATTTAAAATTCTGCTCTCTATTTTATAACAGGAATATAGAATATCTCTAAATCTTGTAGGGTCACCTCTACATCGTTTTTAAAGATAGGGATCACTATTGTTTTTTTCACTCATATGGTGGGATATTTGTTTAATAGTTTTTATTTAAAAATAATAGGAATCATTCTTGTTTAATCTTTCTTCTGGCATATTTATATAATTCTGAACCAAACGAATCTTCTCCATGTGATTTTTCGTTTCTTTCAAACTGATTTCTACTTCTTTAGTTATTTCCGTTTCCTTTTCATTGAATGCTTGCCAGTTAAATTTTCCAAAATATTTTGCTGTCAACAATTCTGAATAGAATTTTAGAAAATCCTCTAATTTCAATTCTGTTTTTAATTTTATGCTTTGACTACTACTTGGACTTAAATTTTTCAGAATCTTATACACACTGGATCTTATTCCATATAAGTCATGTTCTAAATTAGAAACAAATTTGTTTCTTTTTGTCTTTTTCTGACTTATCTTTTAGATATGACTCTTATTCCTTAATGATCTATTTCACCTTCTGAAACAATCTTTTACTGCTTAACCATTTATGATACCCTTCTTTTTTATATTGACTATTTCTTTGATTGTATCGTCTCATATAATTAGTTTTGTTTTCTTTTTATTGAAGTGTTTGGTCTTTCCGAAGCTTTCATTTGCTGCTGTATGTAGTACCGTTTTTATATTAAGCCATTCTATTTCTATTTATTCATTTCGTTTGATTTTATCTAAATATTGGTTACTTTTTTTTGTTAATATAGCCATTGTGTATTTGTGTAATTTAATAATCAACGTTTATAGAAGAATCCTTTAAATTTTCTTGCTGTCCTTGTTATTTGTAGCCATTTAGATGGCAATCTTAATTTTCTTTTAATGAGAAAGTGATCACTACTAATTTTCCATCCTCTGTGGATTCCAACATCTGTAGAAATCGCTGATGTTGTTTCATTTAAGATGATCTGAGACTGATTTATATCCTCTTCCTGCACAAATATATTTATGCATGTCCTTATATTTATAAAAAAAATTATTATTTTAAGATAAGTCACTCAATTTTTACGATTCCTGTTTAGAATGTTCTCCATGTTTTCCTATTTTGTTTTTCTTCTTGCATATAAGTCTCCTGCTAATATTACATATTCATTTTTATTTATTTTATTATATATATTTTGTAATTTATCATAAAGTATAATGTTATCTTATCTTCTTTATTCTCCACATATAAACAAATTATTGCTAAATAACCTCAGTCTGTTTTTATTCTAGCCAGTATTGTTCGTTCATTTCATAGCTTATCATATGTTAATTGCTTTGAAAGGGAATTATGAATCCGAGCCATAACACCTGCTTGTGCGCATTAGTCTCTGTCGACTCCACCATATATCACATTAAATTTTTCAGTTCTCACGGTTCCCTTTAATTTCGATTTTGTTTCAGTGATTACTGCTATTTGAATTTTTCCCCTTTAATATTAAATCTAATTATATTTCTTTATATGCTATTCCTCTTACATTTCGGTTTGCTATGTGTATTATATTTTGTCCCTTCGTTTTACCTTTTTCATTCCAGAATCACTTTCCATAGATTTCTATTCATGTCTATACGATCATCGCCATTTATGAACCCAATTGAGCAAACTTTTCTTCTATTTTTGTTGGCCCATGTGCGCACGAAAAACGTTTTGTCCGTGAGTTTCCAGTTTCGGATTCAATATGTGCATTATCCTATGCTCAAAAATTCTAAGAAATATAATATCAAGACGTTCTTCACAACCCTGCCTAAACTTCGTTCCATCTTAAGTCGTCCTAAAACTAAACACAATAATCTTAAATATCTTGGTCTTTATAAGATTCCTTGCGACTGTGGTAAACCATACTTCGGACAAATCTATCGAACTCCGGTTAGAGGAACACCAGGGAGACATTACCTACAACAGAACTCGACAACAGTGCCTTGTCCAATCATGTGTTATTTTCAGCGAACTCAAATGATGAAGGTTTTCCACATCAGAGATTTTTCTGAGAAATTTTCACAGTCCCACATAAACCAACCAAACAATTCTGTGCCAGAAATCTTATTTACTTAAGGAGTCCATAATAATAATTTGATAATCGTCTTTCTCATGATAAGGAGAAACGAAGGACGCAATATTTCCTAATATTTCGCAATCTTCAATATCTGTAATTTTTCTGTGAGATTTCGCACGAGTACGTACACTCAAATAACAAATCCTTTCTATTCTATGAATGGGTTGAATAAACAACCAACTAAATTGTGATTCGTATCAGCAAAGATATTTTATTTATACTAGATATAAATTCTGGGCAACAAAGTAATATTAAATTCGAAATTTTCCCTTATATAAAATGCTTTTCCATGTCTAATTTCATGAAGAATTCGTAAGTTCATGATACGTTACATCATCAAAAATTATGCATCTCAATTTAGTAATCACTTGGTATCCATATATCTACTTTTATGAATACGAAATTCAAAACACTTCATATTGTAATTAAGAACTTTATTGACTTCTAATTGATTACAATATAAATTTTTACAGAAATTATTTTAAGCTGAGTGGAAAAGAAAAAAATTGCATGGTGGTAAACCATGAGATAGCGTTCTGCAACTGAAAAGAATTACAAAGTTGTACGCCTCAAAGATAGATCATCCTTAAGTCTGAGGTAGTTCTTTAATCTCGTTGGATATTCCAGATCCTGCAAGACCATTTCCATCCTTCTACCTAAGAAGTTTCTGAGAGTAATGCGACTCAGATGAAGCAGGGATGGAGGAGATGATATCTGGTCAAGCAACCACCTCTTTAAATCCTCGTTTCTAACGAAATCAAGGAAGTACTTGATTTTCAACCATGTCTGCTTCTGTATATCAATTCCCGCTGCTACGAGCAGCATAACTGTCCTTTTATTATCTTTCCTAGCCATTAGAAATAATGGTGACCATTGATCTGTTCTGCATTTTCTCATGTCATAGTGAGCATACACCAGCTTTTCCACCACACTATCCAATTCTAGCACTGAACTTAACTCCATCAAATCCTTTCCTGTCGAATCATTGACATCTGCTCCAGCATCAATCATCAGTTGTATAGCGAGCATTTGTTGAGCATATGCATGCGAATTATCTTGTTCTTTTTGATCATATGCATGGAGAATAGCAAAGTGGATCGCTGAGTAATTTTTCTTGTTTCGGTGATTTACCTGAAAAACAAAATCAAAATTTAGTTATATGACTTAGGTGGCTTCAACATTAAAATATATTTTTTTATTAGAGCTTCTGCAGTGCATTCGCGGAGACGATGCAGTATTTGCCTATCTGCAGATAAGTCCTCGAATCTAATGTCGCTCAGGCACAAAAGCAATCCAAGGAATTTAAACGCAGATGAGTGACCTGATTTCGTATGGACGGTTATGTATTCGGATATTCAAAATTTTCATCTCGGAAACATAATAATAGGCTTAGAGAATAACTAATTACGTGAACTAATATATCGGCTTTATGTACTCTGTTTATTCAAGGTATTTACATTGAAGGAAAGGACTTTATTTGTAATATGCCAAAAGGTCTCATTACAGAAAAATAAATCATCTATTTTAAAAACATAATTTGTGACTGACAGAAGAAATTAATTCCCTCTTCATGAACTTCAAGATAAAGTGAATTAAACTGACCTTCAGTTGAAATATTCACCTAAATGTTTCTGAATATTAGATTAGAACTGAATCCAACTAATATAGGAGTGCGTTCGCCACCATCTGCTCTATAGAAGTTATAAATAAAGTATTAGCAACAATAACAATTGAAAGACGTTTTAAAACTTACATTTGCTCCAATGTTTAGAAGACACGAAATGAGGGCAGGATTTCCACAGACAGCAGCACAAAATAAAGGTGTGTCTCCGTTACTGCTACCTTGATTAACATCAGCTCCACATGCAACAAGATAATTAATTAAAGTTTCGGATCCTAGAGTACAAGCCATGATAAGTGGTGTATAATTTGACTTGTTCTCAGCGTTTACATCACTTCCAGCCTCTACAAGCATCTTCAAAATTCCTAAAATTAAACCAACAAAATTAGCAATTAATTTAAATAGAATTTTAATTATCTGAACATTATAGTAGACACTCGCATATACACCTTCTGTTCAAAAAGAAACCAAACTTTTCGATAATAGAAGAAACTAGTGGCGCCACCTGTTGTATCTTTTTGTTGTGAAAGCAACAACCTTCATTACTGTTGTGTCAACTGTTTATGACATTTGTTTCAATAGAAGCTAAGTTACAGTGCCAAGAATGACAGTCTGTTTAGACCAACGGTCGGTCGTAACGATAGTCATGCCTTCCGCAGCAAATTCTCGCTATCGATCGCTTCAAAACTTAGATATAAAACTCACCATTGACCGTTTGGCCAGGCGGAACGAATTCTTTGTGGATAATGCCTTTGGAATCGTAGAAATAATTCAGCACTGTCTTTCCTTTTGACTTCTCCAAGCGACGTTTTTTCAGACGTCCCTCTTTTGGTGGTCTACACATAGCACTCTGTTTCGGGCTCATACTCAAAACACCACGTTTTGTCACCAGTAGTGAACGATTCAAAGAAGTCTGAGTCCTTACGAGCGGTTTTAATGAGGTCCTTGCAGTGTTCAATTCGATACATTATTTGGTCATCGGTCAACTTGTGGAATAGAAATCGCGAATTCAATTTACGAATGCCCAAACTCCCAGTCAAAATATTACAGTCGATTTTGGAATCCCCAATTCATCTTCAATCAATCTCACGGACGATTTCGGGTTTTCTTCGATGAAATCACGCACTTTTTTGATGTTAACTTCGGTCAGCCCAGTGTTTGGAATCACGATCACTTTGAAATCGTTAAATCACTCGTAAAAGTGATAAGCATTCATAACCGTATGCTTTTTGAAGCATTTGATGCGTTTCGGTAAAACGTTTACCAAGTTTAACACAAACGTTAATCGCAGCTCTCTTTTTGAAACTCATTTTCCGACCGTTCGGCGAAACACACTCTCACTCTCGGCACTATACTCAGCTTCTAATGAAACAAATGTCGTAAACAGTTGAAACAACCCTAATAAAGGTTGCCGCTTTTGAGATACAACAGGTGGCGTTACTAGTTTCTTCTATTTTCGAAAACTTCTGTTTCTTTTTGGAGTGAGGGTGTATATATATACGCGTCTGTATTGAGTAATTATGCGATTTCTACTCGCCAACAAAAAAAGTACTTTTTAAGATTTCTTCCAGTAAAATACGAGTTCCATAAAGTTATTAATGATGCTATACCATAAAGTACCTGGTACTGTAAGGGAGATATAGAAGCTTTGTTAAATCCTTCATTTTCGAAAGATGTTGTCTCGCCTTACTTTTAAAAAAGGTTTACTGTATTTAATGCAACATAATAATAATAATTTATTAATACATTCTCATGTTTTATTTCTACCAGCATTTGACAGTCGGAATTTTAGAGAGAAAAATCAAAAACTGCTATTGCTTTTTTGGCTTATGCCAACACTGGCTTATTTGAAGATTAAGCTTTTCAGCTGAAGATTACTCATTTGCCCTGATGGAAGCGTTTTTGACGTATAACAAATTTTAATGTAAAGCAGCCTTTTTTGGGAAAGTCTACTGCTCTGGATGCCAACAACATTTCCACAGGATTTCCTTCAACCTAACGCTAATCTATGATTCATGATGTAATCGGTGAAATCTTATCATTCAAAAGATCTAAAGAAATGTACTCACCCCATGTACAGTTAATATTCCGGAAGGCCTCATGCAGGGCTGTATTTCCAGTTGCTACTGATTTCAGTGTAACATCTGCTCCGTGCTCCAACAGCGATATCACAGTTCTTACATCGCCTAGTCTTGTTGCTTTATGCAACGGGGTCAAGCTTCTGTTGTCTTGCATGTTTACTTGACATCCCCATCTCAGTAAACATTCAGCTGTAAATGAAAAAGAAATTAGATCAATTTAACACTGATAACAACAAAGACATATGGCGCAAAACTTAAGAGGGAAATTGAAAAACTGTTTTTTTTAACCGTTGAATATAACTAACAGCCTCTCTAACTCCCACTTGTAATTAGACGTTCATGTGTAATTAATCAAACATGTTTGTCATAATCTTTGTTAGCAAGAGATCGTTCATATGAAAAATTGCCACATTAAATAATAGAACTTTCTCTGTTTTTAATTTGTTTTATTATTTTCTGGCTGCTAACGTTTCATTAATGAAAGTATAATATTGCTCACGTGTTGTTTGCAGTGATCAACCAACAACGTTTCCGTGCGCATTGATTAACTTACAGTATTCTTGCCCGCACGATGTTCTTTTCTGTATACAACAATATCTTCAACCAAAACCAAAGGATATCTAAACATAGTCACTGCGCTCCTTTAGTTTATGGAATGATCGAAGCAAATAATCTTGTAAGATGTTGTATCACATATATTTATCGCTTTTGTCCCCTTGGCTGATTTATCTATTATGGGATTTAAAAACCGCGTTTTTGAGTTAAATCGCTCAAATGCCTTCTCAATATTAGAATGGATTTGCACCAGGTTTTTTTGGCAAACAAAAGCGCTATTATTACGTACAGAGATACGGAATTCTATTCCAATGTACAATGGAAGGAGTTCAAATAGCTACAAACTTATGATATATTAGATATTGGTATTAATTTATTTGTTTGTTATTGACAAGTGGCTTCATTTTTAATGCGTATGATCATCGAACCTGAAGCCCCTTGGCTGGAGAGCGGATACGCTAACATCTCCTATAGAGCCCATCCTATTTTTAATCAACCATAGTCAATGGTGAAATATTTTCAAAATGGACGACGATCACATTATAAGAAATCTACTGCGTATTGGTGTAACTCACGACTCCTCATTTTGTCTTCTCTTGCGGTAAGCAGTTTAGGATTTAAATGATTGTATATATACCGGGTTCTAAATGTAAGAAAATGTTTACCTATTTCGGAATATCCTGTACTAATGGCAACGAAGAGAACGGGAATTCCCCAATACAATGCATTGGGATCTGCTCCTTCCATCAACAGCCGATTAACGTGTGCAGTATTCCTACGCTGAATGGCTCTTAATAACTTGTGATTAAGAATCCCAGAAACTGTCCTTGCTTCATTATCCCGTTCTTGATGCTGTCAAAATGGAATCAGAACTTTAATTAAATCTAACCATGTGATAATAAAACGTCAGTCAGTAAAATTCAACTAAACAACTAGTAAAGCATAAACTAATAGTAAACCTCCGATAACGAATCCTGGAAATGGTCTTTGCGTCATCATGGCATTGTTTGTGCTGTTAAAATCGAAACAGTATTTTAAATAAATCTAACCATATGGTCTAAAATCCCTATCTCTGTTCTTTCTAAATTATGCATTCTAGTATTACCTGAATGTTATATACCCTGGGATAGTTTGAACATGTGGAAGTATCCAGGATACTATATTTCAGTGTTGCATTTAAATCCCAAATGACATAATGTTCGAAAGTTACTTCCTCCAAGGTGGGAGGAAGTAACTTTCGAACATTATGTCATTTGCTACCACTGCTCGCTACCATATTTTCCTGAACTGATACAACCACAAAAACATACAAGGAAGTTGTCATCTGTCTTTCAAAATATTTCTTAAAGATTCCACAATTCATAGACGGGAATCGAAAGTTCTGATAAATATTTACGACAACAATCATATTAAAGCGATTGATATAACCACATGAATGGACATACGAGTATATAAGAATATAAAAACACAAGTTTCATTGATAAATTTGCTACTAGTATGCTCTTTCCTGTGATTATATCAGTTGCTTTAATATCATTTTTGTTATGGATGTTTATCGAAATGTTCCAGACCTCCCTCGTAATTAATTAAAATCCTTGATAATGTCTTTTTCTATTTTCAGTTTGGCTACGTCGACGGGTGTGTTCTCACTGACTACGAAATAATGCTACTCATTCCCTTTTTACTGTTCTCTTGCTGAAGTTTTAAATAAAGTTTATTTTGTAATTCCTACGAAATAGTCTAAAGCACCCTTTGGATATTAAACATTCGATGATGCTATTTCCTCTTTTTTAACCTAGTTGTTAAGCTGGTCGTTTCACTGTACCTTAACCTATCCTCGTTTTCAACATTCCATAATAACCTGCATGCTGTCCTTTCTTTCCCTCTCATCCCAATCGATGCTCAGGTAAATTATACTGATCTCCAGGGCAGCAGCTGAGATGAATTCAGATCAATTCCATACAAATTGGATCGTCAACATTTCTTTATTATCTCTGCTTCTTACTATATTACTGAAAATAGCCATTGGGATGTATTTATTTCCTTTACATTTCAAGTCCGATGAACTTTAAATTTTCTGTTCAGAATACACTTGAATCGTTGGCATTCGTATATATCTCATGTACATTCCCAACTATACGATTTACAGCTTTTAATCCCAAGTAACATGAAAAAGTATGGAACTACTTAACAGGTTTAGTTGATAGAATTCGTTCATTATGCAACAATCAAATAATAATTAATATAAAGATTATTTCGCTGGAATTTTTGAACATCATCACAGGAAAACTGATTTATGAGTCACTATTTTAATGTCAACTCCAAACCATGAACACAAAAGACAAACTATTATCTGCCGTTTTTTAACAAATGTATTTATATAATGGTAGAGGATGCCAATTAATGTGGTTAGCTCGGTTGTTGCATTACAATTTGAACTGTTTCCTGCTCTCATTATCATTATCACAATGATTTTCTTGTCCCACATGAGAATGCCTCTCTTTGAACAGTCATGTGCATCACGCAATGTTTAAAAATTAATTTTACAAATAATATTTATTTGATTGCTCTTTAAAACAAAGCTGAATAAATAGCTGCACGAACTATTCTATTGTCAATGTAGCCGTTTCTAACTCAACTAATGCGATGATTTTTGTAATCAGACCCTTTGTGTTATCCGATATTCTTTCTATTTTCCGCAAAAACATAAAACATTCCTATAGATATTTGTTTCTTATTCATTCATTGTAGAATCGCATCTACAATGTATTGCAACAGAGGTAACTTTGTGATTCCGAGTCATGATTTCGCTTCTTCATATCAGAAATCTCTCTATTAGAAAAGAGTGATCATATACTTAGCGATAAGTTACTATAGAAATAACCACGTATTTCAAAACACCCGTAACACCCAATGATAAGTACTTGGCAATATGCTTGAAAGTCATTGTCATTTCAACGTTTCTTAATGAATAGTGAAAGAAACTGTAATAGCACAAACAAAAAATTCTCAACTTTACATTACACTGAAATCACTTCTGAAGTAGACACAAATTCAACGAATCCACGGAATGTTTGGCCCTTATTTCAGGGATGATGGTTGTGTTATTGACAATATTAACAGATCGTAGTGAACTATGTTTATTTTCTTTCAAAGCATTTAAAAATTCTATGAAACCATTAGTTTCGGGGAGGAGATAATGAGCAAAAGAAAAAAAATATTCAGCAATAAATGACACCTGTTGATCATTTTGAACGTTAGGAATTTCATTAACGAAACAGAGAAATGTAAGCAGACTAACGTTACCTAATAACTGCTAATTAGGTGGACATATTCAGACCTTTGGTTTTCTCAAGAGGTCTGAATATAGCACACATTTTAAGCAACATTGCATTTTGTAATAATTTTTGGAAAAAACTTCAAATACATATAATTTCCCTGTTTCCATATTTCAGCCTCAACCCCAGTGCGCATTACGTGAAGCAGTGATGAACACACGTTTAAAACAACAATCTGTAAAAACGTATTTTACAAAGGCAAGAAAAATAAAAGAAGAATTTGCGTTCAGGAAGATTTCTATGGTATAAATTATTCTTTAAAAACCCATTTAAAAACACTTTCTAGATAAATCCCATTGTGATCAGCAGTTACGAACTACGGTTGAAATATTCCACCGTTAAACACGTTTCAAACAGCATTTGCAGCTGGAAGTCTTTCATTTGCTCAAAGGTTTTACTTCTGAATGAGAGAAGGCATTTGTCCGTTGAAAATGTTATATATATATATATATTTTGAAAGAGCAGATTTACTCCACTATTGTATGTTGTATAACGCGATATATATTATGCACTTCTCTGAATGTTACATACTACACCAGGATAGTTCAAATTACCACGAAGCCAAAGCTCCATATAACATAACAAGAAATTAAAATTACACTTACCTTGTTTTGTTGATTTCCCATATTTGGTCTTATATAAAAAGATTTTCACTATAAAATACCTGTAGCTCAGAGTAATGGAGAAAAGTCCTGTACTGATCAGAATTAACAGACAAGATATGCGTATCTCACTTGACAGTTAATGAAATATTATATCATTTTAAAACCAATCAAAAAGGAACTACAATCCTGAAACACCCAATTGGGAGACTTCTATTTAATCTCGTTTCAAGCGAATATTTCGTGATTGTACCTCAGGCAAACATGACGTCATTCCAACATTTAATAAACTATTTGGGTTCGAGGATAAGCTAAACAGAAATGCATATGACTGAAACGGATTAATTGCAATTCGTATTACTTTAAATTTGAATGCTATCAGTAAATTTTCTTTGTACATTCGCCATTATCTATCATCATCATTATCGTTATGAAATCATAGTGGCAACTTTTTTACTCTTTTTTTTTCTGAAAAAATTAAGAAGATTTCAATTTCAATGGCCTTCTTTTCAGTCACAATGAAGTAGAATCGTAGATTCATGAAAACACACGTGGAATATTGCCGGTTGAAGCGCTGAGCGATCCAAAGGGTGAATCGCTCAACGTCACGTTTACTTGTCCTTATCCTCTCTTGGATAAGGACAAGGAAACGTGACTGTTTCAAATGTGAAAAATTCAGCATTGCAGATTTCTATTTTTTATTTTTTTTTCTTTAATGATTTTTGTCCTTGAGAAAGCGAAAGGGACTTGGCCATTCAGGATGCAAGTCATACAATTAATTATTTTCCTGTCGCGAACGTAAATTGATCATATTCCCAATAAGGCTGTTTTCCAATGTCCTTTCCATGATAGCACTTATTAGAACAATATGAAAAACGTTCAATAACATTACGAGAACAATTGCAGTGTGCCCGAATTCATTCCTTTAGTTGTTTTTTTTTTTTTCCATCACGTTTTGATTTCCAAAGTTTCAATACAATATTTATGAAGTGTCGAATCATGACAAATAATGGGATCCAGTGAAGAAGAAATAAATTCTTATGATATCATTTTCTATAATGTTACCGCAATCGCCAATAACAGAAGCATGTTTTTCCTTTTATGTGTATTCTTAATTGGATGTGTTTGAGTTATCGAATATCTAATATCGTGTTCACACTGCAATCCACTGACAATTTTTCCTGCTGCACCGTTTATTTATTTACTGAATTATAGTTATAACAAGATCAGGAGACTATGGTATGTTTAAAGATATCATTGTTGAGTTAAATGTTTAAACAACTGTATCTCCAAAAAAAAAATAATAAAAAATTGAAACGATTATCTTTTTCCGCCTTTCTTGTTTCTAGCACGGAAACTGCCTCAGCCAAACTCTCCTTGCCAATTACGTTTCGCTGTTCCAAAACACAGTCTCGAATGTCGTCATGGGTTGAATTAACGACCCCACACCGATTAGTAAATTTCTTTGCCGAAGTAGTTGAGCATACCGGCATATTTAGTATGGCTACACAGTTTGTCAAGGGTGTACTGATTAAAATATTTAACATCCTAAATTAGACCACTAGTTTATATGAGGATTTTTAGCTATATGAGGTCATTTGACGGAATTGTTAACTGTTGTCTCACCAACAAACTGCAGTTTCCAATCCCTCCCTCAGTATCAATGTTTGTGATTGTCTTTATGTGGGAGATGAAAGACATCGCTTAGTGGGGGTACATCGACCCACCGACGCCTGAAAAGTATACTCTCATGTTTGTAGAAACGGCATCTCCTTACATAAATATAGTTGTAGTAGTTAAGTGGCCATTTTCATTGGTTTATCATTATATATTTCGTTGTATTGCATCAGCTATCATTCCTACAGGAGTCTGTATAATGTAATAGTGGCTTGTGTTGCATAAGAATTTTTTTATGCTATACATAGACAGCAAGAGTTAGTATTCGAATTTTCGTGCTGAGATTCCTTTGGCTAGTTACTTCCAGTTAACATCTCGCAGAAAAAGTATGATTCAAGCATTTAATAGAGAAGGCTATTCCTCAAGTGAAATAGATCAACTGGTGTCCTGTGGTCATTCGCTCTCGAAAGTGATGCAAACCGGCTCTACTGAAAGTAAGAAGAGAGACAGGAAGACCATACGAAACGGACCACTGATTAGACGAAAAGGGTAATTTTTTTCTAAGGAGAAAACGTTTAACCTCCAGGGTGCCGATGGCAGACAGACAGGGTGAAGACGATCAGGGATAAAATTCAACCCTGACTGTCTGCTGTCAACAGTCAAATCCGCGCCAGTAAGATGATCTACGGCTACTTGTTTCATCATGGGTTTGTTCGCTTACATTTCTCTAAATATACAATGAATACGCGAGTGTACTAGGAAATGTTTGAAGGAGAATTGCTGCCTACTATCAGAGACCACTTTCCAGTAATGACGACCTCCATCTTTTAGGAGACTGTGCTCCTTATCATAAGGAACAAATTGTAAGCAAAGCTATACAATCCTAACATTTACCATACTCATTGAGTTTAATAGGTAAAATTGGAACTATGTATTGACAGTTGCATCCATCAGGATATTGATATAGTCAATGATCCGCCGATACCTAGCTGAGGAGGAACCCCCCACCTACAAAGTTCTAAACAGAAAAAAGGGAACTGTTAGGATTGAATGTTATGAAAACTGTAATTGAACTAGATTTTGACACCGGTATTTTTTTATTCATAACAAAAATATTCATTTAGAGGAAAATGATCACACATTAGGATTTGATGTGCTGTTCCTTAATAAAAAATCTTCCAATAGACGATACACTTGTTCCATTGTCAAAAATGTATTCCCCTGCTATTTGCCAACTCTTTAAGCACTGTCTGAAATCAAGATATTATAACTGGAACAGCAAACAAATTAAACACGTTGAAGGTGTCGCAAAGGGCTGCCCACTTTCTCTTCCCATTGCGAACTTATACACGGAATAATTTGAATCTCTGGCAGTTAGTTCAGCGCCCCTCAGTCCCAAAGTACGGTTGAGGTATATCAAGGATGTCTTTGCCATTTTGTCGCATGGCCCACACTCGCTATGTAAATTTTTACATTTCATCAATAATATCCATACTCGAATCAGTTTCATTGTGAAAGAGAGAATAAGAAGCATATCTTGCTATCTTGGCTATTTTAGTTAAAAGGCAATCATATGGATCTTTCATATGTTAAGTTTCCTGTAACCCCCCCCCCCCCAAAAAAAAAGAAAATGCTTGCATACCATTTCATACCACCATCATGCCCACAATCTTGGAATTTAAGAAAGTGCAGGACAGACCGAATTTCGTTCTTAGGACAAACACTGCACGTTGAAAAAAATACTCCCATTACATCATTCCAACAAAATGGATACAACAAAACTTTTTCGTTAAACTCATTAAAAGAACAACAGCAATTGCCAACCCCGCAAAACAGACTATATATACACTGTATCTTTGCCCTCCATCAAAGCCACATCATATAAACTGGGCACCATCCTGAAAAGAAACAAATCAGAACTGAATCGGAACTTCTAAACAAAATTTCCACCTGCCCAAGACAAAGCAAGGATCGCGGAGAAACTCTTTCTTTCACAGTCCTACAGTTTCGCGTGCCAGTGTGGATCTCAATATTTCGGACAGATAGGATAAATAAGTTTGCTCAGAAGAAAGAGAACAAAAATTTAATATTTTGTTCTTTTTTGTCCGGAATTGAGAGGTAAAAAGAGGACTACTTCAACTTCATAACTGTAGTTGGTAATAAGAACATTTATGAAGTTATACCGGCCTGGTTGGTAGAGTGGATAGGGTATCCACTCTCCAACCTAAAGGCCGCGGGTTCGAATCTCGCATTGGGCGTGGATGTTTGTGATTGTCTGTGTAAATATCAGTGGTGGTCGGAGGTAGATGGCGTTGGTGATTGAATGGCGGAGACGGAGTCGTTGGACAGATGCCTTCCTTCGATGAGCCCTTGGACACCTCAGAGGTATCAAATAATTAGAATATCTGTTGAAGTGTTGTACGATCCAGAAAATTTAGTTAACTACATAGTCCTACTATGGTTGCCTGGATACTGATCATACGAAATTTGTTTTTTCTGTTTCATGTTAGAAGGTATGGCCATTTAACAGGAGAGAGAGAGAGAGAGAGAGAGAGAGTGAGAGAGAAAGACAGAGACCGGAATTGATTTTTAAAGATACCAGTATATAGATGAAAACAAATGCTTGTTGTATGGAAAGAACCTTTATCATATCCGATCATACGAAGACATATTTTTTTTTATTGTTTAAGAATTGCAGAGAGGAGGTTTTTATAAATATTTTAATTTTAAAAGTATTGAAATAATTCTTTTTAAAAGAATTATTACCGTTTTGAATTATTTAATTAGGAAATTTAAAGATTTATATTTAAAATATTCTCCCTCTAATTAGAGAACACTTTCAACTAACTGCTGCGGAGAGTATGCATAGGATTATAGCAATCGTCCCAGCAAAATAAGTACGTCTTCTTAAGGTGACGTCACGGCTGATTGTTCTCCACACTATGATGTCCATGACTTCTCTCCAAGCAGTGTATTTAGCATCCAGCGAAACTATCAATCAGCTTAACACGACAGTCCTCGTTGTACACTGAAAACAGAAAACTTCAGTTTGGCAATCAAAGAAAATGTTCTTAATGAACACGATACATTCCCAAAATAGGACAGTTTATCCTCTATATCAATTTTCTAGAATATTATCATGCATCTACTTCTAATACAATGACTACATGTAAAAATGGAACTTACGCCTAGA
Source organism: Typopeltis vanoorti (assembly GCF_054136105.1). Taxonomy (NCBI): domain Eukaryota; kingdom Metazoa; phylum Arthropoda; class Arachnida; order Uropygi; family Thelyphonidae; genus Typopeltis; species Typopeltis vanoorti. The sequence goes on along the minus strand of NC_143553.1, from coordinate 157,272,783 downwards.
TATGAACAGCTTTCTTTTTTCATAACTATGAAAAGTAACTACATATAGTTTTCATAACTGTCATGCCAATGGCTTCCGTATAAATGGAAGCTTTTGAAAAAGAAGCCGTTAGAATACTCATTTATTGTGTAATTTCTAGTTGTGATTTAAACATGTGCCTCTTCAAGCCGCTGATCCTCATTAGTGGTTTTAACGTAAAGTTATGAACCCATGACCCTCTAAATAAGCTAATTTTTCCTAACCTCACTGCGATGATAAGCTAGTTAGTGCTATGCCTAAAAGCATTCTTTTGCCTGAATATTGCGTGTGTTCCACTGACCGGTAGATGATGCAGGTAAAATACCAGTCTTATGGCGATAAACACACAAACAAAATAAGACCAACTACGATTACTTCGACAACTACGAAGATAATGAGCTCCGCATTTGCAGCCCATTCACAAATAACAAGAACCACATTCACAAATATGCATACACCAGCTGAACTCAAAGTTGCTGTATATAATAGCAACTATTTCTTTGGCTAACCACGCATTCTACGTTAGAATTAATTACCTGACCTGTTGGAATTTTATAAAGTAGGATATGTGTGTGCATGAAGCAGTTCACAAAGTAATACTCTGGGATCATATATTTCTATTTTCATTTCGCTATTTCCGTTCTTCCTATTGTAAAGAAACTCCATAACTAAAGAAAATCAAAGAGTTTCATGCCGAATATAGTAGAAACTATATAAAGTTCGGCGATTCCAAGCGTAATACAGGAACTGTATTACGCATACATACAAATCGGCCCTTCAGAACACACACGCAATTTACAGACAAAAATTACTAGTTGTGGTGGTGTTGGAGGTGGGCGGTAGATGGCGTTGATTGGTAGTAGAGGTAAGGTGTAGAGACAGTTGAAGATGTCCTCCCGCGATGAGTCTTCGGACTCCTTGGAGGTATCAGGAATAATAATAATAATAATAATATGTCGCCGAATTGACGCCTTTGGCTCTTCATATATCTAACAAAGAAAATCAATTTGAAGATCCTACATCTGCATTAAATAATAATTAACTATTGGAAAATTACACACAAACATACATATTTCTTGCATTCAATATTTCCATAAGAGCAGTGAAAAATAAATATATTCCATTGAGAGTAACAAATAGGAAAATGACAACTGAGGTGATCTTCCAACTCAGGTTTCCTTTAAGTCCAATTTTTTTTTTTTTTTTTTTTTAAAGAGTGACGACTTCCGATTTGGAAACGGTAATCAAAACTAATTATTATAAACCATACACACACATAATAGTGTGTATTTAAACAAATCTTTAAACCTTTCCTTGTTATCCAGTTTACACCGTTTCCAACTACGTACATGGATGTCACATCGGCTTTGAATTAGAAAAGAATGTATTGAGATAGCAAGACAATAGATAATGTTAAATTTCCAAAGAAGGAAATCTAGTTTAATACGTGCAATATTCCTTATAATCGTAAGTCTAGTAGAAGAAAGAAATAGTTATCATTTAAAATATCTACTAATAAATCCCTGATTGAAACTTACCTCTAAAGAATTCGACTTCTTCAGTATAGGACGTAATTTGTTGTGCGTTAAATTACCCATAATAAGATGCATTCATATTCAGAAATAGCTAACATTATACAGTCTGTATAATGATAGATATTTCTGAATTGCTAACATTATTTGTTTTCCATTTTTGATATTAAAAGTGTCAAAAATAGTTCCTCATTAAGCAAGTGAAATTTATCCTTTCAATGTTCAATTTTATTACAATGAGATTTTAAAATGTATCTAAGTTACAGATATGTTATCTCTGCAACCTATGAAAAAAAAATTAAATAGTCATTCCTCTACCTGGATATAAGATATAACCTTGTTCACAAACTAGAAATTCATTGCAATAAAATACCATGCAATTTGCATTAATGGTTACTGATATATTATTATTGTTAAGAGATACCTCTAGAAAGTCAGGCACTCATCGAGGGAGGCCACATACTACACACGCCAGCTATCATACTTATTCTTCAATTCAATCACACTGCTTGCACTCACATCCAAAGGCAATTCATTCCAATCATTCACCCCATGAGAGAAAAATCTAGCCTTCATTTTCTTCTTAGCGGCATTCATTCTCATTTTCCAATTAGACCCTCTTGTCCTTAACCGAACCTTCTTAAATCGAAAAATTACATCAACTGAAATCCTGTATGACCCTTTCAGAAATTTGTAAGTCTCAATCATATCTCCCCTCTTTCACCCGTTTGATAGTGTGTGCAGTGTAGAAATTCTCAATCTGTCTTCATAATCAGTAGTCGACAAACCCGATATCATTTTAACACTCTCATTTGCACTCCCTCCACTGTATCAGAATTGCAACAGAAACCAGACCAGACCTTCGCACAATAGTCCAAGTGAAGTCTTATCAAAGCCTTCTAAAGAGACATAATAGCACCCTTTTCTTTGCATGTGAACGTTTTTCAGCATTGCAGTTATCTTTTGGGTTGTATTTGCTAACTTTCTACATCGAACTGAACCTTCAGCTTACAGTCTACTAACACTCCAAGATCCCTAGCCTGATAAGTTTCCCCTAGCATAATCCCACCAATATAATACTTCATTGGATATCTAATCACACCAAAGTGCATGAATTTGCATTTACTGACATTGAACTAGCATCCCCTTATGAAATGACAAATGTCCGCAATTACAGGCCATTGATGTAATTCTACAGATATTGCATATCCGAAAAATTCCTGATTACCCAATCTCTGTTTGCATCATCAGAAAATAGCTGTATATCGCCTTTCAGATCTTTTGCAATATCATAATGTATAGATTGAATATAAAAGGACGAAGGACAACCTCGTGGTACACCAATAGTTCCTTTAAGTATTGCAGAATCACATCCCGGTATACCACACTTTTATGTTTGTCATTTACCCACGCTAATATTTTAGAATCGAAACCCATATGCCCCAATTTATTTAACAAGCTTCCATTCTGTGAAAAGCATTACCAAAATCCAAAACTATTATGGTGTATCCATTCTCCTTGTCTAGTTCAAAGCTAGCCTTATCTCGGAATCAAGGGAATCATTTTTACTTTTGTATTCCCTTGGGACTCTTCGACAGCTCAGATTCAAATACTCTGGTCAGATGCACTGTGTGTAACATTTCCGCATATTACCATAATATGCAAGTTAATGTGGCAGACACATCAAGGATCTGTAATATCGCTTTTATATCTACCGCTGTTTCAATAACAAACCTAGTCTCCCCACTATTTGTCTACGTTTTAATTTTTTAAAATGTCATTTCATGTAACGAAAAGAAACACAATGAAATCATTCCCTGGCGAGAAAGAAGAAATAACTGGTAGATCACATTTTTTTCATTCAAATCCAATTTTATCCAGGACTTATATATAATTTAGCAACTAGCTTGAGTCACACACACACACACACACACACACACACACACACACACACACACACACACACACACACACACACACACACACACACACACACACACACACACACACACACACACACACACACACACACACACACACACACACACACACACACACACACACACACACACACACAGTAGTCAGAATGTGATTTATAATTTGATAAATAAATTTAAACGCACAATCGAACACCTTTATGTGTATACAGTGACTTAAGTTTTGTTTGAAAATTATGGATGTTTTTGTTTTGTTTTTAAAAAATAGTGCTGACCGACGAATTAGTTCTGCTTGTATTTTGCAAAAGAAGTAGACCGTTTCCGACATAAGTAACAGTCCCATAAGGCACTCAAGGAATGGGATGAACTTATTTGTAACACACACTCTCACCTGCTTGCAAAAGATAAAAGTGGAACTGCTCGATAGAATTGATTTCGAACATTCTTCAGTATCGTTTAAGTATGGCCAAATAAACTCAGGCAGTAATACTTATTCTTCTAACCATTATCTTTTATTGCTATAAAATTTCATCATGAATGTAATTCATAAAACACTACATTGATCATATTTTTCATCAATATTCTGTGATTCTCGCTATAAATGACTTGAAAAAAGGCTGCTTAATAAAAATGATTTTTATTTTTAAATGGTCAGAAAATTTTAGATAATCGAGGTGATCGCAGTGTGATCTTCTCCCGCATATTTCGAAATCGCAATTTAATTTTGAGGTGATTTAAATTCAGCTATTCTTCAAAACATCGTATTACTTTAAAGATCAAGGAACTGTAGATGGGAAAAAACAGATTTATTACAAAAGACTGAAAATTGTTTCTTTGTAACAACGTCCACGATTTTTATAACCTGTTATAAAAGTTTCTTCCGTAATATCACGATCTATTATTTAGATTGTAATAAAAATTAATAATACTGTTAATACAAAGGAACAGAACATCGACTCAACAGAAAATTAATTTGAGTCAGGGTTATATCAGTGGTCAAACATTCGTTTTAATGGCAGTACTGCTGTGTTGTTTACTGATCTAACATTGTAAATAGTACGACTACGTTTAATCCATTATTGACGTCAACACCACAGCATCATTCGCCAATAATCGTGCGACTCATAATCAGATATAACTACGGAGATCGAAGATAATTGGATTTCATGACTGCTTAAACTCGACTTCGAATCGTTTCAAATAAGAAAAATACACGGTTTTCATTTACCAGCATTTTATTTACAAAGTAAAGCATAAATCTACAACTCACACAAAAAGTATCTACACTGAGTGAAGCAGACTAACATGACATAGCACCTGAAAATAGTAGTCTCTAGTCTCACTGGACATTGTACAGTTCGTCAAGTACCACTTCGAATGTCAACAAACTCTCACTTAATCTTCCTGACATGCTCCGATGCGAATAAGGCTATAAAAATATCCTAAATTACCTCCAAAAGAAGCGAACTATAGAGGTTCACCAGAAAGGTCATCCCGAACACATAAATAGGTTTTCAGTGTTGTTGGACATTCCAGACTCTCCACGACAGTATCCATCTTTCGTCCTAAGAGGTTTCTTATAGCAATACGACTCAAATGAAGGAGGGAGGAAGGAGATGACATCTGATCAAGCAGCCACTTCTTGATATCGTTATCGCTAATTTTATCAAGGAGGGTTTTGTTTCTCAACCACGTCTGCTTCTGTAAATCAATTACTTCTGCCACAAGCAGCATAACTACTCTTTTGTTACCTTTGGCAGCTAGTTGAAACAACGGTGATGTGTAACCTGTCGCACATTTACTTAAGTCATAGTGAGCGTAAACCAGCTTCTCCACGACGCTTCCAATTCCTAACATTGAACTGTAGGACATCACATCCGCTCCAGAGGAATCATTCAGATCGGTTCCGGCGGCAATGAGGAGGTCGATAATTAGCATTTGTTGCTGATAAGCTAGGGGATTACTCCTAGTTTTAAAAATAAAAGCACTGATGATGGCAAAATGTAGAGCTGTGATATTCTGTTTACATCGGTGATTTACCTAGAAAAAGTAGGAAAGAATTAGAATGTATATCATCTATCAAACAAATGTATAATATCACACGTATAAATGAATTATTATTCCTTTACACATTAGTTCCATTTGGAAGACTAAGGAAAAGTAATTTATTACTTTTACAAACTCTAATTTACTTAATTTCAACTTGAAAAATTCCCGCAATATATCATTGGGCGAACACGCATTCGATTGAAAAGACGAGCTCAAAGTTCTTTGCATTCGACACAGAATTTTATCAAATGTCTGACCAACGGAATGATGTGTTCGCTATTGATAATGCTACTTAAATTATTAACAGAAAAAGAGAGTGAGTGTTATCTGAGAACATACCTTAGCTCCAGCATCAAGCACAGAGGACACAAGGGATGTATTATTTGAGCAAACTGCGTAAATTAAAGGAGTTGTTCCTTTGGAGCCAGGTCGATTAACATCGGCTCCGTGTTCGAGAAGGTATTTCGTTAACATTACGGATCCTTCCTTGCAAGCCATAACAAGAGGTGTGTGTTCACTTCGGTTCTCTGCGTTGACGTCACTTCCTGCTTTTACAAGCAACTACAGAACGTGTGAAATTAAATCAAGAAAATAAGTGAGATGTGCAGTAAAAATTACAAATTTTATTATTAACTTCAAGTATTTATGTATACATCTGAACTTCACAGTAATTCGAATCATTCAATTATAAAGATGGATGCCTCAAACGTTCTGAAAGGATGTAGCCTTGAAAATGTGATAGAAAAAATTACCTTCCTGGAGGTGTATCAAATTAATACTGCAAAATAATAAGGCATAATCAGAGTAAAAATATTGGCAAAGTTAGCAACATTATTGCTCTTAAATTTCCTAGCATGTTTTAGAAAATAAGTTAGTATGGGAGGTGAGCTAGTTCAATTAATATATTTTTTGATGAGTGAACAAATGAAGCCACTCGGAAAATTGGCTTGGACTAATTTTAAAATGTATTTAGCGATTTTACTTTAGTTAGGTTTCCGTGTTAGAAAAAACCAGAAAGTGTTTTTGCGTATAAGGTGTCAATATTTCATTTAGTAATCGGCTAAGTTGGTCCTTCCAATTGACACATACCCAGATATCTATGGTCAAAGAGTTCTAAATTTGCTAAGTGTAACGTTTTGCACATTCGTCAGTGAAGCTCCGGTGATGTGGTGACCTAGACGCAGGATGGACCACACTGATTCTAGGTCGATTAACTGGCATGAATTGAGCTTGCATTTCTTAGGGCTACCTCCCAAACGCTTACTTGTATTTAAGAAATTGTGTAAGTCTATTTTGATTGATCGAAACAAAATACTCACTCACTTCCCTATAATTCCTTTTGGGGCAACCGGAAGAATGATAGGGCTTAAAATCAGTGTGACTCGAATGATTTCTATTACACACAGTGGATTGCGTCCGAGCAGGTAGCCTAGTGGCTATGCGCTTCGTAATCATATTGCTGGGGAAGGAGTGTCTTAGGTTCGATTCTTAGGTTTGCATTTTCTGACGTCATAGTGAGCATACACTATCTTTTCCACCACTCAGTCCAGTCCAAAATCCGAACTCAAACACATCATATCCTCTCCTGCCGAATCATTAATATCAGCTCAAGCGTCATCAAGAGTTGTATGGAGTGCAGTTGTTGAGAGTAGCTAACTTATAGAATATATGAGCGCAGCTAACTTATATTAAATTATGCCTGCGTGAACAGTTTGTGGTAACCTTACTTCCATGTAAATTGCCTTCCAATTTTTTGAAAATGCACAGACAATGGCTAAGTGGAGAACTGAGATCTCATCTTTGAATCACTGATTTACCTGGGAAAACGTATTTAATTAACATGTGTATTAGAGGTAATACAGATAAGCGCATTAAATATAGCATATTATTTGAAATATAATTAATAACTCCTATGTATTTCGCTCAATATACACTATCTGATCAAAATTATCCGGACATCTATCAGTAAATCGTCAACTGATGTTTAGATGCACTACGATCTCAATTACCGGTATGCAAGGAGGCAGGGAGCTGTGTGTTGGCCAATGAGAAGTAGGAGCAGAATTGGTAGGTCTAGGAAGCTCAATGACTTCGAACATGCACTAGTTATTGGTTGTCATATCAGTAGGAAAAATGTCAGAGACATTTCAACTCTCCTCAAGTTGCCCAATTCCACAGATGATGACGTGATTGTGAAGTGGAAACATGAAGTCCCAACCATCCTCAGTCTGTTTTTATTCTAGCTACTATTGTTCGTTCATTCCATCCTTTATCGTATGCTAACTGTTTTGAAAGGGAATTATGAAACCAAATCATAACACCTGCTTGTGCTCTTTAGTCTCTGTCGACTCGACTACATAGTATATTAAAATTTTTCAGTTTCAATGTTCCGTTTTTTTCTTTTTCGTTTAAGTCATTGCTGCTATTTGAATCTTCTTTGCTTAATATTAAATCTCCTCTTACTTTCTTTTTACTCTATATTATATTTTGTACTTTCCGTTTTCGTGTTACCTTTTTCATTCCAGAGCCATTTTCCATAGATTCATTTCGAATACTTTTCTCTATTGGCTTAGAAGTAAATTGGTGTTCTCCATTTCGGGTTACTGGCTTGGCGATGGATCGTCCAGTGGTAGGGATACTACCTTCTGAACTTGACTTCTTCCAAATTTAAACCATAATGGGTAATAGTGTGTGTTGAAGAGAAAAGAGATTATAGTTGGGAGATAAGCAGTGACCAGAAATAGAAGGATCCTTTAGCTCTCGAGTACTGTACTTGTAATTTATTGTAATTGATTATAAAATTAAATATTATCATCTTCTCTTCCGTCTTATGGCGTATATAAACCAATAATTGTTAAATAACTTCTATCTATTTTTATTCTAGCTTGCGGTGTTCGTTCATTCCATAGTTTATAATCTGTTAACTGCTTTGAAAGGGAATTATGAATCCAAATCATAACACCTGCTTGGGCGTTTTGGTCTCTGTCGACTCCATCATATATCACATTAAAATGTTCAGTTCTCATGGTTCTCTTTAATTTCTTTTCTGTTAAAGTGATTACTGTTATTTGATTTTTTCCCCTTTAATATTGAAGCAAATTATATTTGTTTATATGCTATTCCTCTTACGCTCCAGTTTGGAATGTGTATTATATGTTTCCCTTTGTTTGCCCTTTTCATTACGTTTTCCATAGATTTATATTCATATCTATGAGATCATCGCCATTTATGAACCGAATTGAGCAAACTTTTCTTCTAATTTTTGCTGGCCCATATGCGCACGAAAAACATTTTGTCCATGAGTTTGCAGTTTCCGATTTAATACGTGCATTATTTTGTGCTCACAAATTCCAAGAAATATAATAGCACGACGTTCTTCACAGCCCTACCTAAATTTCATTCCATCTTACATCGTCCTAAAACTAACACAATAGTCTTAAATATCCTGGTTTTTATAAGATTCCTTGCGACTGTGGTAAGCCATTCTTCGGACAAATGGAGAAATCTATCCTAACTCCGGTTAGAGAAACACCAGAAAGACATTACCTACAACAGAACTCGAGCCAGTGCCTTGTCTAATCATGTGGTATTTTCTGCTAACTCAAATGATGAAGGTTTTTCACATCAGTTGCTCTGGGATGAAACTCTCAACATATACATCGATGTCATTGCGAGCTACAGAGAAGTTTAGAGTCTAAGTTGATAGTTATCAATCCCGTCCATATTAACAACAACCTAAGCTACAGCCTGGCAGCATCTTACAGCTCTACCACTTAATATTGCAGCTATCAAGATCCTATACGCACGCATGTGAATAATGATACAGTCAGAGTTCAATGTTCTATTTAAACTCTAGACTTTATTCTTTTCAGTGCTAGATACGTTACTCTGTGCCTTAAAAAACTATTTCCTTCAGATTGGTAGGGTATAGTCAATTTTCTAAAGTGTTCAAAGCACTCATATAACGAGAGTATAGTAATATGTCGATCTTTATATGACTGTGAAAATTCCAGGAAGCTGTCTGTGGCTTTGAAATATAAAAAACCAGAGAGAGGAAAATGTGATGTAGACAAGTAATCCAAACTGACAATTAGTATTTTATTAATTTCATTCAACAGTTACTGGGAGATCGTTTCTCTTTTCTGAAGTAAAGTTCCGAGGTTCCACAACTTCCAATTACTTGCCTTCAAATTGTTCAACTACACGCACCTTCTTATGTGTACACCAGTCAATGAAATTAAACCTATGCTGGGTTTTTGTTACACCCCTATTTCTATTTCGTTATACTTTAATAATAATACGGCGCAGTTTAATTAGTTTATATCCCGTCTTATACGTTTATTTGATCGGTAATGGCCAACATATCATGGATGTTCCATTTAATAATAAATATTTCGAATGATGATTACTTAAACTTGCTTAGGTAAATATATTATTTTAATCTTGTTTAGAACAACCGCTCAACAAATATTTGCATTTTGTTCTCTAGTACTTCAAGGTGTGAGAAGGATGTTAACATGAAAATCCCCTCCTAAATAAATGCTTTCTTAAATGTCCGTATTTTACTACACCATAATGGAAGAAAAGTGACTACAATGTCATCTGCAGAAGACAATTTCACAGTCTCACAAAAACTAACCCAACAGTTCTTTGCCAGAAAGTGTATTTATTTAAGGGGTCCATAATAACGTTAGATAATCGTCTTCCTCATGAGAAGAAGAAACGAAGGACGCAATATTTCCTGATATTTCGCATTCTTCAGTATGTGTAATTTTTCCGTGAGATTTCGCACGAGGACTTACGCTCCAATAACAAATCCTTTCTGTTCTATGAATGGGTTAAATAACCAGCCAACTAAATTGTGATCCATATCAGCAAGGATATTTTATTTATACTGGATATAAATTGTGGACAGCAAAATTATATCAAACTCGAAATTTTCTCATATATAAACTCCTTTCCGTTTCTAATTTCACGTTATCAGCTGAAATCGTAGTTTCATGGTAATTAAGTCACTGATAGGTTTCAAAGAACATCATTTAAAATTATACAACTCAATTTAGGAATAACTTGGTATCCACATATATATATATATATATATATATATATATATATATATATATATATATATATATATATATATATATATATTTGTGCATAAGAAATTCAAAAAACTTCATATTGTAATTAAGAACACTTTATTGACATTATAACTGATTAAAATATAAATCATTTCAGAAATTATTTTAAGCTGAGTGCAAAAGAATAAAATTTCATGGTGGTAAACCATGAGATAGTGTTCTGCAACTGAAAAGAATTACAAAGTTGTACCCCTCAAAGATAGATCATCCTTAAGTCTAAGGTAGTTCTTTAATCTGATTGGATAATCCATATCCTGCCAGACCATTTCCATCCTCCTACCGAAGAAATTTCTGATAGTAATACCACTCAATTGAAGCAGAAATCGAGGAGATGACATCTGGTCAAGCAACCACTTCTTTAAATCCTCGTTTCCAACGCAATCAAGGAAGTACTTGATTTTCAACCATGTATGTTTCTGTATATCAATTCCCGCTGCCACGAGTAGCATAACTGTCCTTTTGTTACCATTTCCTAACCATTAGAAATATTAGTGATCATTGATCCATTTTGCATTTTCCCAGGTCATAGTGAGCACACACCAGCTTTTCCACCACACTGTCCAATTCTAACACTGAACTTAAATCCATCAAATCCTTTTCTGTCGAATCATATCTGCTCCAGCATCGATCATCAGTTGTATAGCGAGCATTTGTTGAGCATATGCATGCGAAATGTCTGGTTCTTTTTGGTTAAATGCAAAGATAATAGCAAAGTGAATAACTGAGTAATTTTCCTTGTTTCCTGGAAAACAAAATTATAATTTAGTTATATGACTGAAGTGATTTCAGCATTAAAATATATATTTGTAGTAATTTATTAGAGCTCCTGCAGTGCATTCATGGAGACGACGCAACATTTGCCTAGGGTTATGTATTCGGATATTCAAAATTTTCATCTGGGAAACATACTAATGAGCTTAGAGAATACCTAATTAGTTGAAATAATATATCGCTGTCGTGGCCTCTGTTTAATCGGGGTATTTACATTTAGATAAACGACTTTAATTTTAATATTCCAAAAGGTCTCATTACGGACAAATAAATTATCTATTTTTAAAAACCTAATTTGTGACTGAGAGACTGAGAGAAGAAATTAATTCTCCCTTCATGAGCGTCAAATTAAAGTGAATTAATCTGAACATCAGTTAAAATATTCACCTAAATATTTCTGAACATTAGACTAGAACTGAATCTAACTAATATAGAAGTGATTTCGCCACCATATGCTCTATAGAAGTTATAAAAAGTATCAGAAGAAATAAGAAGGCAGAGAGAGATTTGGCAACTTACATTTGTCCAGAGTTTAGCAGACACGTAACAAGGGCAGCATTTCCGCAATCAGATGCATAAAAGAAAGGTATGATTTTCTTACTGCTAACTTTTTTAACATCAGCTCCACATGCAACAAGATAAGTAATTAACGTTTCGGATCCTTTCATACAAGTCAAGATCAGTAATGTATAATTTGTATTGTTTTCTGCATCGACATCACTTCTAGTCTCTACAAGGATCTTCAAAATTCCTGAAATCAAAATAACAAAATGAATAATTATTTTAAATAGAATTTAGAATTTTAAATATTTATATTTAAATATTTAAATTTAAATTAAAAAAAAATATTTAAATTTATTGTATATATATATATATACGCCAGTGTATATATGTGTGTCGAGTAATTGTAGGATTCCTATTTACCACCAAGAAAAAAAAAGAACCTTAGATACTCGTATACGTGTTATTCGAAATCCTTTCTCTTTTCCGTATAAACATTTCTACAGATATTTGTTTCTTATTCATTGTAGAATGGCATCCACAATGTATTGACAACAGCCATAACGTTGTGATTCCAAGTGATGATTTCGCTTCTTTATATTAGAAATATATCTATTGTAAAAGAGACTGTTCATACTTAGCACCACGCTACTGTTCAAATAAACATGTAATGCAAACCTCCCGTAGCGCACCAATAAGTACATACTAATATCTTGAAATTCATTCTCGTTCCAACATTTCTTTATGAATAGTGAAATAAACTGTAATAACACACACAAAAAATTCTCAACCCTTCTACATGACACTGAAATCACTGCAGAAGTAGGCACAAGTACAAGGAATCCACGAAATGCTTGTCTCTTATTTCAGAGATGATGGTTGTATTGTTGACAATATTAGCAGATCGTAGTGATTGAATTTTATCTTCCTTCAAAACATTTCAAAATTCTTTGAAACCCAAGTTAAAATTCACGATGGCAAGTCTTATTTTCCGGGAGGAGATAACGAGCAATAGAAAAATATATATTCAGCGATAAATGACATCTGCTGATCATTTTGAACGTTGGGAATTTCATTAACGAATCAGCGGAATGTAATCGCATGAACCATTACTTAACGAGCTCTAATTAAGTGGAAATAATTGAATCATTTCAGTGTTTTTACAAGAAGTCTAAACATAGCACAAATTTTCAGCACCATTGTATTTTGTAAGTAATAAAGTTTGGAAAAGAGCTCTTGGCAAAGGCTTCAAATACATATCGTTTCCCTGTTTCCTTATTTCAGCCTCAACCCTTGTGCACATTACATGAAGCATTGCTGAGAACAATCCGCTCAATGCGATGAACAGGAGTTTAAAACAACAATCTGTAAAAACGTGTTATCCAAAGGAACATAAAAGAAACATAAAAGAAGAACTTGCTTTCAGGTACTGTTGTATAGCATAAATTATTCTTTAGAACCAATTTAAAACACTTTCTAGATAATAAATAACAAGAATTTACAGAGATAAATCCCATTGTGGTCAGTAGGTATGAACTATGGTTGAAATATTCTATCGTTAAACACGTCCCAAACAGGCATTTGCAGTGTGAAGTCTTTCATTTACTCAAAGATTTTACTTCTGAATGAGAGAAGGCATTTGGTATGATGTAGTAACAAAATTGTCACTTTTCAGTTCATTTGTACTTTGGAATTTTTTTTCCACAATAAAAAACGTGTTTTTTTTCCCTTCAAAGTTTTCAGTATCAGTTGAAGGTGACATCACTAAAAGATATATTTTAGTGATGTCACCTTCAACTGACATCACTAAAAGATATCTGCAAATGATAAGCTCGCTCATCTCCACTAGCCTGAGCAAACATCCTCTGCAGGGGAGGTGAATGAGGGGTTAGAGGATGGGGTGGGGGAGCATTGCTGGGAAGACAACTGTTACCCGCTCACTACCCTTGCACCTCCACCACCTGCATGTTATTTTCTCTGTAGTTATCACTATCAGTTGGAGGTGACATCACTAAAAGATATTGGCAAATAGTGAGCTCGCTAATCCATGGATGAGCAGAGGAGGTGTATGGTGGGGGAGTCTTGCAGGGAAGACCACTGTCAACCTCTTGACTAAACCTTTCACTTCCACCATTTAATGCTTTTTTTTCCATCCCAACAATTTTGGACATCCACAAATGGCTAACTCACTCATCTCATTGGTTATCAGTTTGAGATGACATCACTAAAAGATATCCATAAATGGCGAACTCACTCATCTCCCCTTGGATGAATTCGAGCCACAGAGATAAATTTTGTCCTATGATGTCACAAAGTAAGATAAACTCACATCAACATCAAATCCACCAGCATGCGAAGACATATCTGTGAGTCATTTGCACAGAAGTTTCATTGTTGAAGGAACGGTCAGGGTAAGGGTCAGATAAACAGTGCTATAAGGAAAAATGAACAAGTGGAGTGCCTTTTCAGTTACTGCAATTCGTTCATCCAATGTAACTAAAAGTCTTTGAAATTTTCTTTCTTCAGGAAAATAGCACGAGACAAAACTCTTCACATAGCTCTAAAAGAATGGAAACCTGTCATTATTTTAGAAGACATGTACATTGTAGTGTATTATCCAGGACTACTTAGGAAAAGTTATGCGGGAAGTGGTCTGATATCCTCGGCTACTTGCCAAGAAGAGTTGACTACGAAATGGATCTCGGTGACTGTTATATTTTGAAATGCCAAGATGGGGAAATTAATGCTCGATGATACAGGAGCTGGTGGATGTAAAGTTTTCTCTATTAGTTGTGAAGAAGCTGAGAGATTTTCACCAAAAATGTATGACATTGATAATGATTTACTCTTTTTGGAAACTGAATTACCAGCAATTCATATCATGGGGAAAATTATCGCTGATCATCTAAATTCATCAATGGCAAAATTAGACCTTCAAGATTTTATTAAATTCGATAAAGATTCTTTATTTTGGTATATTTATGAACATTTTACAAAAACTGCTTGTGTATATCTGGTGAGAAAGGAATACACAGAAAGCTTAATGAGGCATGGTGTCATTTCAAGACTGATGCAATATCAAATGTATGGAGCTGTACTTACTATGGTATCTGTTCTAAAAACTCTTTTGCATAACCAACTATTTTGATGTAATGTAACCAAGAAACAATGAGTAATGAAAATTTTCTTTATTTGAATTCTGGAAAATGTTGAGTGTAAACTGAATATTGTGAAAAATTTTTAGGTAATTACAAGTTTCAATTTTTTTGGTAAATAATAATATTTCAGCAAAATAAAATATGCATTTCTAAAACTTAAATGAACAAAGATGTGTGTTTTTGTTGTGTTTTCTACAGTAAACGTTTTACTCAGTTACTCAGTTTAGCATTTGATATTTAAATCCATAACTTTATACCTTAATGGAACTCTGTTTAATTATTGTAAAAAAATCACTACTGTGAAATTAATGCCAGGAATGTGGGGGGG
Source organism: Typopeltis vanoorti (assembly GCF_054136105.1). Classification (NCBI taxonomy): domain Eukaryota; kingdom Metazoa; phylum Arthropoda; class Arachnida; order Uropygi; family Thelyphonidae; genus Typopeltis; species Typopeltis vanoorti. The sequence goes on along the minus strand of NC_143553.1, from coordinate 157,257,348 downwards.
AAGTGAAGAAACTGATATCCTGTAATTAATTAATTATTTTAGAAATGTGTCTAATGTTATCTATTTGACATTGTTTGAGTTATCTCTGAACATTTCCTTCACATACTCGAAAATCCGACCTGTTAGAATTTGGTGGATTTACAGAGAGAGAGAGACAGCAGATAATTTAACCCAAAAATGTGTTAACATATCAACACTATAACCAGCAGCATGCAAAAACATGTCATTGAGTAATCTCCGCAAAACGTTCATTTTTGAAGGAATGGTCAGGCTAGGGCTTGGTGAAGGTAAACAATACTATAAGAAAAAAACATAGAGTCGAGTGACTTTGGAATTAAGGCAATCGTTCATCCACTGCAGCTCTTGTATTGTGTTGTTGTGTTTTGTGTCTGGTAAAGTAAAAATAATGGGTGAGCCACAAAATTCTTTGTAAGTTTCTTTGTGAAAAGTTCTAATTGTTTAGAATTTTGTAACAGAAAGTTAACACATAAAATATAAGATCAGAGGTTATAATCAGTGAAATAATAATAATAATAAATAACTATTTATTTTGCCATACAGCAACAAATTCCCAACAATGATGAAATGAAAATAAACTTTCAGATGAGTGTCACATCGTCAAAATCCACATGATGACAATTCTGCAAGCATGGGAAGAACCTTTGAACAACAATGTAAATTTAACAATAAGAATATTAAAGAACAAAAATAGACTGTATTTATTTATTTTATATTATTTATGTACTTTATTTATTTTCTATATGTTAGATTCAGTAAACACATTTGTAAATAATATTTCACTCATATAAAATATGTAAATTTAAATGAGTGAATTGGGTGACATTGATGTGTTATACAAATTTAAGTAAGACCATTTTTTTGCCTTGTAAAATTTCATGCCACAAACTAACCAGAGACTTTTTTTTTGGAAAATCCACTCAGTGAAGTAAAAGTCTTATTCTTTCATGCAAGCCCTCAAATATTTCAAAAAACTGTGTCGACTCTTGTAAGCAAAAGGAATCGGGTATTAAATTAATAGCCAGACTTTTAGTAGAGAATATTTCACCTGAAAAGTGACAATTTTGATATTATATCTATAGATACCTCCAACAGACTAGAAAAAACAGTCGTACTTAAAGTACGACTGTTAGAATTTGGTTATTTTATAACCAAATTCTAACAGTCGTTAGAAACATTAAATATTTTAACCAAACATGTTACTAAAACTCTTAAAAATATTGCTGCAGAAAAAAGGTATCATAGTGTGCAGATAAAATCAAGTGGCTTGAGTGCCATTCGAAACTTATTTCACACTCATACATTTTATTCTATATTCATATTCTAATTTGAATTCATATTTTATTTATAATTCATCCGAATATCTTGATTTGTCTAAACTTAAGACCTTAAAGTTCAATAAATAAATAAATAAACAAATCGTTTGTGAATTCAGTGTGATTTCAAAAGTGATCTTACTTAAATATGCATAATATATCAACCACACTGTTTGTTCTGCTAAGTTTACACATTTATTTCATCTATGTAATAGCTTACATTTCTTTCCAGAATGGGACATCTTGGAACTATTGAGGTTTTCTGAGTATTCCCAATTGCTAATTTTAAACATATATTCACAGCACAAAACACACAAACACAAGGTCTGAAATGCAGTTGACCCTTTTTTCATTATAGGTTACTGGGGCATTTCATTTTTCCTTCACTCATGGCTGTTTTTTTTCCCACACCCTTCGGGAGTTTCTTTTCTTACAGAGAACTTTTATGTGTAGTCTAGAAATTCTAATGATAATTTAGATTTATTTAGTCTTTCCAGAATGACTCTTCTTAATGCGAATAGATATTCCAAAATTAGTTGAATTAAAGCATATATTCATACCACAGCACAACACACAAGCTTGAAAGAACGAAATTTCTGTAAATAACCTGAAAAGCTATTTGACTTGTGTTCCCTTGGATTTTCTGTCTGTTTGGTAGTTCGTTAATTCCTTCACATTAGGGTCATACTATGTTTCTATTCTCATGGTGGTGAGTCTAAGCTCAAACTATGTTTTCCTGACTCATATCCACCAGCGATCAGTAATTTCTCATCTCGCAATGCTGACTTTTTTATATAGGTCTTTTTTTCAAATGATTGGTTGTATTTCTATTTTAGTTTTAAAATTCAGTTAACTACATATTATAACCAGAATAAATGAGTAGAATAAATAAATAAATGTGTGTGAATTTATTTTCCCCAATTGTAGATATTTCATGTGTTATCTTAACCTGACTCATTTCCTGGCGCAATTTGTTGCCCATATGTGTGACATCCTCTGATTAGGTTTGGAATTCTCTGTTAGTGTTGTTTCCAATAGTATTGGCTACCAAAGGTTTGCAATTTGACCTCACTTAGTTTTTGTTCCCCTTTCAGTTTCCCATGGTGACTAGTGATTTTAACATTCATGTGAATTGAACTATGTTTTTACAGTAAAGGCAAGAATTTTCCATTTTCTCAACATGTCTTTTACTGACTAATATCGCCAGTGACCCAGAAATTCGCTTTTTTTACAATAATTAAACAGAATTGCATTAAGGTATAATGTTATGAATTTATATATCAATTTGCAATCAGAATAATTGCGTTTCACTGTGGAAAATGCAACAAGAGCACACATCTTTGTTCATTAAGTTACAAATGCATATTTTATATATTATATTGCCCAAATATAAAATCATCAAATAGTTCTAGTTGCATTTTAATTCCAAATCTCTTAACTTGCTTATTTATGTAACTGAAATTTATTTATATTTCTCTCTTTTACATTAGTAAGTCAAGTAAAGAAAATGAGACAAACAAGGATTTCTTGCATTCCTAACTAAACAAAAATAAAGACATTAAACTTAACAAGTGTCTGAAAGCAGGGTTACCATATTTCTTGAAAACAATATGCAACAATGTCAACCATCAAAAAAAAAGAAAGAAAGAAAGAAAGAAAAATAAAATGTTTTCCTTCAAATAAATATTTATGATCACAGCAAGCAAGAAATTCATAAGCTTTTCAAAGTTTTGAAATTCCTACCCATATTGTTTTCATCATTTGGTATCATTAAAAAAAGAACGGATCTGGCTATAAAGTTTGTTAATGTTTTTGATTTTTCTCTTCGAATAGTGAGCATTATTTGATACATTCATATTGACTCCCTGTTATCTGCACACTACGATACCTTTTTATTTTCTACAACAATCTTTTTAAGAGTTCAAGTAATGTGATGGGTGAAAATATCTGCTGTTTCTCTGTAAAATAATCAAATTCTAGCAATCGTATTGTTAGAATTTGGTATGACCGTTTTTTCTAGTCTGGTGAAGATATCTACAGATATAGCAACAAATTGTCACTTTTCAGTTTTTTTGTACTTTATTCACAAAACTACAATTCCTTTATTTGCTATGGTCTCTGTTTTTATTTCCTCATCACTAGAATGTATGGGTGGTAAAGTTTTGAAATACGTTTTGACTCGCAGTCAGTTGATTGTAAACTTTTATCATGTCAGAACTGAAAAACTTCAACTGAAATCTTCTCCGCTAAAAATCCTGGCTATTAATTTAATACCTGATTCCTTTTGCTTCCAAGAGTTAACACAGTTTCTTGAAATATTTGAGGGCTTCCATGAACAAATAAAACTTTTAATTCACTGAATGGATTTTCAAAAAAAGTCTGTGGTTAGTTTGTGGCAAGAAATTTCACGAGAACAAAAATTTCATTTGTACTTTATTTATTTCAAAAGACACAATTACATTATTAGCTATCACATCTCTCTTTTTTTCATTCTCATAATGGAATAGTATTGTTCATTTAAATTTATACATTTTATTTGACAGAAATATTATTTACAATGTTATCTTTTTTTTTCTTTCAATCTAACATTCAGAAATTAAATAAAGTGAAAAGTGCATTGCATTTTGTTCCTTACTATTATTGTAACATTAGCTGTCATAGGGTATGATTTTCCAATGCTGGTGGGAAAGTTTTTTTAGATATATTTCTGTTCTTGGGAACTTGTTGCTGAAGTAAAATTAAGTGTTACACCATTTGTTTATTTAAATTTGCACATTTATTTGAGTGAAATATTATTATAAATTGTATTTATTGAATATAAAATACATAAAATAAATAAAGTGAAAAATACAATCTATTTTTTGTTCTTTAGTCCCGACCCTATCCTGACCGTTACTTCAAAAATGAAAGTGTGGGGAAAGGTAAAATTTGTATATTGTGTTATCTGGAGTGTACAAATCTTTTTTCAATACCAAAGTTCAAGAGTTTAAGTCATGTTTTGGGTTAAATTATCTGCTGTCTCTCTGTAAAATCATCAAATTCTAACAGATTGGATTTTCGAGTATGTGAACGAAATGTTTACAGATAACTCAAACAATGTCAATAGGAAGCATTAGGCAATTTTCTAAATATATAATTACAGGATATCAGGTTTCCCAATGTTCCTGGCATTAATTTCACAGTAGTTATTCTTCTTATTTTTTACAATAATTAAAAAAATTGTTGTGATGTCTTCTGTGGAAGACATCACAAGAAATATTTTTTCATTTAAGTGTTACTAATGCATATTTTATTTTGCTGAAATATTATTATTTACAGAGAAAAAAAATTCTAAACTTGTAATTACTTAAAAATATTTCACAATATTTAGTTTACACTCTTAACATTTTCCAAAGATTTCAATAAAGAAAATGTTAATTTCTCACTGTGTTTTGGTTATATAACATCAAAATAGTTGGTCATGCAATAGGGTTTTTAGAACAGACCATACTAAGTACAGCTCCATATATTTGACATTGCATCAGTCTGGAAATGACACCATGTCTCATTATGCTTTCTGTGTATTTTTCACCAGATATACACAAGTAGTTTTTGTAAAATGTTCGTAAATATCCCAAAATAAAGAATCTTTATCAAATTGAATAAAATCTAAAAAAAAAAATAAAAAAATCAACTAATGCCTATTTTGTTCCCATATAGGGAGTAGGTGGGGCCATTTACCCTATCTAACTTTTGGAGACTGAGTGGGCAGTTCAATCTCCACTGGTAGCCAATCAGCAGAGAGATAGCTGGCCCAAGGCTATCACTGATTCATCGGTACACAGTGAAGAAAGTGGCAAGGTAGTGCCGCCATCTCGTGGTCTCTAACCCTAACACAATATTTTTAATGTCTGAAAATAGTGTGGGTTTTCCTGTCGATTTTCTTGAGTTTACGGGACGAAAAAGTTTCCGGGAGATAAAACCCGCTAGTCCATGCCAGAGATCGACTAACTCGGGAACCAGCCGAAAAAAGGCTTAGAAAAATTTCCTCTAGTTGGTGACTAGACTTGAACCACCAAATGCTTTCTTCATGTGGTCAAGCACTGTAGAGTGCAAACGCCACTTCTACTAAGCCACATAGTCTCTATGAATAAAATCTTGATGGTCTAATTTTACCATTGATGAATTTAGATGATTAGCGATAATTTTCCCCATGATACGAATTGGTGGTAATTCAGTTTCCAAAAATAGTAAATGATTATCAATTTCTAAATCTTATATGAATTCCCAACGATCACAAATGAAGAAACTTTCGATGAAAGTCACATTGTCAAATACCACATGATGGCAATTCCTCAACCATGGAAAGAACCTTTGAACAACAGCGCAAAATTAACAATATACCAAAAAATAAGATGGTATTTTTCACTTTATTTATTTTCTGTATGTTATATTCAGTAAATACAGTTGTAAATAATATTTCACTCAATAAAATGTGTAAATTAAAATGAACAAAAAGGTCGTTGATGTGTTGTGCAATTTTAAGTAAGACAATATATATACATATATATATATGTGGGGTGGGGGGTGTGTGTGCTCTTACTTAAATTATTTTTTTTCTTGTGAAATTTCTTGCCACTAACTAACCAGAGACTTTTCTTTCTTTCTTTTATTTTTGAAAATCCACTCAGTGACCTCAAATATTTCAAGAAACTGTGTCAACACTTGCAAGCAAAAGGAATCGGGTATTAAATTAATAATTAGAATTTTAATGGAGAAGATTTCACATGAAAACTGACAATTTTTCACTAAATCTGTAGATACTTCCACCAGACTAGAAAAAACAGTCGTACTGAAAGTAGGATTGTTAGAATTTGGTTATTTTAGAGAGAGAAAGTAGATAGTTAAACTCATCACATTTCCTAAACTCTTAATAAAAAGTTTGGTTGTGAAAAAAAAAACACAGATGTGATAGCTAATAATGTAATTGTGTCTTTGGATTCTAAAAGAAAATGCTAATGCAGAGTTTAAAACCTTGTTTATCTCAATATCTATTATTTAACTTGCTAATGCTAAAGAAAAATAAATAAATAAAATAAATTTTAGTTACAGAAATAGATTACGAGCACAAGGGCTAGAAGGTGAAATGAATAGTCAGAGAAGGACAATCAGTTATTTATTTATTTATTTATTGCTCAGTTATTCTGGTTAGAAAAATGTAGTTAACTGATTTTTAAAGTAAAATTGAGAAAAAAAATTACGATTCTTAATAAGAAATCTTCCAGAATTCCAAAAACCAGAAGTTGCTAGTTGGATCAATACTGTGATGTAATTGGGGAAAGACAGCTTGTTAAAAACATAGCATGAGAATTATGCGAAGGAATAAAGGAACAGAACCAAATGGATGGAAATCTAACGGATGTAGTCAAGTAGTTTTTCTGGTTATTTATAGAAACATTGTTCTTTCAAATCATGTGTGAGTGTGTGTTGTATTGTAGATATTAAATTCAACTATTTTGGAATATCTTTTTTAGAATATTCGCATTTAGAAGAGCCATTCTGGAAAGACTAAGTAATTTAAATTATCATTAGAATTTCTACACTACATGCAAATGGTGTTGTAATCCATTTAACTGTCCGTTTATTTTAATTTATTTTTTAAATGCCATTTAGTTTTTCTCTTAACTGTAAAGTAAAAAATACCAATAGCAAAACATTTTGTAAAAAAGATAACGTTAATTAGAAAAGTAATGAAGTTTAAGATCTTAAATGTAGACAAATCAAAATATTTGAATGAGTTATATTATGAGAAAAAAAGTGTGTATTTGAGGGGACACACGCATATAATTAAGTTATTCTGAAAAACTCGAAACGCTGCCGCCAGTTCGACTCTGCTCTACCCTAAGAATTCACATAGCCTTTAACAGGAAAGAAATACCCCAAACTATTTTCGAAAATTGGTACTGCATAGACAAAACTCGATGAAAGTGACGGATGTTTGTCACCCTGGGAAAATTCCAAGATATCTTATCTCAAAAACATCGCCCACAGTTCCATAGGCAAACCAAGACACCATGTGATATCACAGCGACATATGTTTCCCAAAATTTCCAAACACATAACGTCACAATTCCTTATCACTAAAATCGCCCACAATGGTATACGAGAAGAAACACACCACAGGACGTCCCTGACAGAAGGGGGTCCACCAGCGAAATTCTAAACTTTATCTTATTATTAACCATCACCCATAATGCCATTCACAAACCATTTACTTATCTACAACTCATAACAACACACATCCAAGACATGGACGTCACTTCCCCATTCACGCTATCCCTATTTTGTTCATAGTGTCCCACCAATCATGCCACGAATCCTTATCCACTAATAATCTTCCTTTTCCATTCAAAACAATAACGTCACTTATTTACAATTAACAAATGATGTCACTTATCTTCATCTGATAACAATAAACATGCGCATCATGATTAATTATCTTATCTTGATCTTGATCTTGTTCAAAGTGCCCCACCAATCACGAGACCAATCCTTATCTCTAATCATCATCCATAATTCCCTACGCGAACAAAACAAACAACGTGATGTCACACACACACAGATGGTCCCCAGAAAAATTCCAAATATCCAAAATTCATGACGTCATACACACAATGAGGTAATTATCTGAACAACCAATCTTGTCACGATTCCTTATCTTATCTTGATATTAATATTGTCAGAAGTTCCTCCCATACTACTCATGTACAGAGAAAATTAAAAATGAAGATGTTTTAAAGAAAGCAAAAATGAAAAGAATATTAATGAAAATATTTATAGAATGAAAACTTAAATATTTTGGACATCTGACTAGACAAGAAGGCTTTCAGAAAAAATAATATTAGAAGGGAAACTGGATGGAAAAAGAGCGAGAGGACGACCCAGGAGAATGTGGTTTGAAGATATTAAGGATTGGACTGGCTTGAATTACCATAAATGTTATAGAGTAGCAAAAGAAAGAAAAAAGTTCTGTGACATGGTTGCCAACCTCCTTCTAGGGGATGATACTTGGAGAAGAAGCAGTCAAGATCACTTTTTCTCTTCTTGGATTAACTTCGACTTAGCCTGGCCTAATGTAACGAAATCGATATCCACCTCAGGTTCCAGAGAAACCTTTATTCTTTATTGCTTGAAACAATAAGTGTGTTCTTCAGAACTCCCAATATTTATAAAAATGAAATCTGTGGTATCTCAGAATACAGTTCTCATATTTTAGCTGGTGCACTCATAACCTCATTCAGAATTTTCAATCATATTCAGAAGAGCTCATTCCTCTTAGAGAAGACTCTCTAAAAGAACACGAACAGCATCTAATCAGAATTTATACATAAGTATTTCAGTTGTCTGCTTGTCAATTAACTTCTTTTCTGCTTGGTAATTCCTTCTGCCTCTGTTCTTTGTGAGAGTATTGAAACTGATTTCCTCCAATGAATACAATCCCAGCATCTCTCCATAAATTACACTAAGAGATTGCTTCCTTCTCCCAAAGTACTTAGAGGCACACAGCATTGTTTTGTTATATGTTTTGTGAGAGCTCACATGTGGGATTTATAAATAAGTTGATATTTTCTACATTCTTCCTTATTTTCATAGTTTTTATCTTTTTTATTGCTAATTTGTTACAGAGGTTTTCACTTTAGTTAGAGTCCTTGAAGAGTAAACTGGACATATTTAAAAGCGTAACATCTGCGACAAATAAACAGCCTATCTGAATATCTCAATTTAGACATTAGGTTAAATCGCCAAAGAGAAAGCTTCTGAAGTTTGATTCTAGTCGCCTAAGAGAGTAACTTATATTAAACCGTTTACCGAGTTAGTCGATATTTCACAGGGGCAAGCAGGTTTTTTTTACTTCCAGAAACTAGGGGTTTTCTTCCAGTAATCTCAAGAAAATCGAGCGTAGAGCCCACACTATTTTCAGACAGGAAACATAGTGTTAGGGTTAGAGACCACGAGAAGGCAGCACATGTCAGTCGCCTCTCTTCACCGAACGCCATCTTGTATAATTAGTGGCAATTCTTGGGCCTGCTATCTCTGATTGGCTACTGGTGGAGATTCAAATTACCCCTCAGTCTGTAAGTTACAATTAAAACGGCCTTGCCTGCTTCCTGTACAGAAAAAAACGCGTTAGCGTTTATATTTATATTTACAAATATATTCACAAATATATTTACATTGCATACACATATTTGCATTACATATATAAACGCATACATTATTATATGTAATAATAAATGTATATGTATTAAGAAGCCTTTAACCTATCGGCGGCACAGTTATAGAAATTTAATTTATTTAACTCTCATCATCTATCTTTATGAAATATTCTCTCTTGTATGAGTTATTGCAATTGTTGTTATCGATGTATGTTATTATCATGAAGAATTATCAAATAAATTCTTAATGGAACCAAGGTGCACGTTATGTTTATTCAGATTGAGCTATCACAACACAACACTTAGTGAACTTGAATAATGAAATGAATACGATAAACTTTTTTCCATATCCTAATTGTGGTATCTCAATAAATGTGTGAACAGCAGTCCGAAGCTTTCGAAAGCACATTATTATTCGTTTTTCCTTTATTGTACACTTCTGCTGTTGAGAAAAAAAATATATATATTTTTGCGATTATTATTTTAATTTCTAATTAAACGGTTTGTATCTTGTTAGCTTTGAGATGTCGAAAAAGCACCTCTAAGTAATTACAATAAATCTTGCTTTTGGAAAGTAGACGTTTCTGTAGTGAGATTACGAATTGTTTAAAGGCAAACATAGAGGTTGGGTAGATAGTTTTCCTTAAAAACCTAAAGAATCTCTGGAGGATCGGATAAATCTATGAGTTATGCCAATTCTATAAAGAACTCACCATATCTAGTTCTTACGATATTTTGAACTTACAATATCAGGTTGAAAATGTTTCAGTGTGCACGAAATGTTTTCCGTATGGAAAATGACAGCATTCTTAGGAAAATCATGTTTTAAAAATCTTGGTAAAAGACCAGGAGTAAAACTCATAACATGATGGATAGATACAATTAGTGAAATAAATTATAAATAAAATGAAATGAATATTATATTACAATGCCATAGAAAAGTAAGGTCCTGGACAGACAGCGGGTTGGATACAATTAATTCGGATGGCCAAGGCACGATTTCAGCTGCAGAAGCATAGAAAGAAGAAGACAATGTTCGTGATAATGGAATATTAGAACAAAAACAGATAAAAATAAGAAATAAAAGCAGATAAAATATTCGGCATGTAGTCGTTATCACCTTATGCATCAGTACATATATTTGGGTGAAAGCTGTTCTTTACATATGAACGATTCTTTACAGATTAGTCAGTTCGATTTCAGTATTTCAATGCTATATCTTTGATCCTGAACACTCAATCAATAGATACCTGCCTCGTTATCAATAAAACGCAGGATCACTACCTTAAAACAGAATTATCCCATAGACGTGAAGAAACATTTGCTATGTATTTTTATGCTAATCGCGCTGATTCGAATATTCAGCGAAAGTAGAGAATTGAGAAAGAAGAAAATGTCAAAGTTATCAGTTTTCAGTTAAGTAAAATATTTTCAAAATACAGAACAAAACTGAACAGGAATGGCGTGTATTGGCGAAAAGAAGGCTTCTCAGTACGAAGGACAAATTGTAAAATATACTGACTTGTAAGCATGTCGACTAGATCAGAATTCACAGCAGTCGTACAGCTATTGCTATTATGTTTCCAAACAGATCAATCCGAATCTACTTTCAGGCACTAAAAAGATTCCAAGCACGACAGCAAAACAGCTCAGTTTTGGTAATTTAAAAATATCATAAACAGTGATCAGAGTTTAACATGAAGAGAAATTGAAAATTGTCATACAGAAATATCATAGGGAATTACTGAGATAGCAATATTGTAACTATGATCCTAATTCTTCGTAGCCTCCTCTTTCTACGAGAACTACAGTTATACAGTTTGACATGGACCATATCAGGATACTTCAAGACTGCAATGAGGTCTTCTGCACTGTCTTCAGGTAGATATGCGGAATATTCAAGATGGAGGATTTAAACACCGGATATCTCGATAGCAAAATCCAGTGATGGTCTATAGAATTTAGTCTAGCAAATTCGGCTGCCATGGTAACACTAAAACGTCGCTTCCTTGTTCGACGAACTGCTCTCGAACAATACTGACAACTCGGCAGAGAGCATTAACCAGAGAAAATATGCCAGTATAGTGTGAGAAGAAAGAAAGAAAACATGAAGAAGTGTTTCTGATCACAACAATGGATAGGTTCTTTTAAAAGTGATAAATTGGTCAGCTGGTAAAGGGAAATGGGAATCTCTCCCGTAGCTTAAGTATACTGCTTCTCTACTTCTATTGGATCCTGATATCAGGCTGCTTTCTCTCCCCAGGTGTTTTATCTAATTTTCCACTTGGACTGCACAGTAGGTTGTGTGAGCAAGTGTTTAAAGAGAAAGGAGCAATATATAAGAAATTCCTTGAAAAACTGAAGAATGTATTCATAGGGGAAACGAACTGCCTCCAAATTGGTCAAAAGAACAGATTTGAATTTTGTGGGCAATGTCATGAAATGAACTATAAAAGGCATCATGCAGAAACATAATGCCTATGAGGAAGTGATTGGTCGGAGTGTTCCAGTAAGAGAGAGAGAGAGAGAGATAATCAAAGATTCCTAGAGAGATATTGGGTGTGCGAAAACTATTCGCCTGAATTTGAAACTTGTGCAGTCTAAGGATTTGGAAAGAACCAAAACAGTGGTTTAAACGAAAAAAGAATACCAAAGGTTTTTTAGGTAGAGGTAACGGAAGTGACATGATGATGATTTAAATGTGAAAATCAGCGCAGCAAGAGGATTAAGTAGAAGTGAAACATTATCAAATGTAAGAGAAAATGTCATAGTAATCAGAATCCCTTAGAGGATTCTTCACCCTCGTAATAAGAAAACAGAGAGTGTTTTCATGGCAGTGAATTTAACTAGATGAACATCCACTAGCAGTATATTACGGTAACTTGTGATGAGAGTATCACTTTTGAAATATATTGAAGCTTCAGTCATTTCATTCATTTCACTTCAGTCATTTCACTGCAAATTTTAAGAATGACGGAAAGTAATGCAGAATGCCGTTGTTAGCAAAATTATGGATTACATTTGAAGTTAGAGATAGATGAAGAGAGAAGGCCTTCATATATACCAGGAAAGGTGGGAGAGATATCACAGAACTCTGGTATACTCCTGAATTAGAAATCAATTCTGATTTAAGGGAGTATCGACCAAAACAAGCAATGAACGATCAAAGAGAAAACTGATTAACTATTCAACAAAGTCAGGAGGGGGTACCAACAAATGGTAGCTTCGTAAGAACGTGATGCTAAACACAATTAAATGTCTTAAGAATATCAGGAGAGAGGCCAAATGAAGTCTCCAAATATTTTCATAGCCCATCCAAAGAGGAGTAAGTTTAGCAGGGAGGTTATCTGTAGAAGAGGAATAGGAGAATTCATATTGTCAATGTCCGAGAAATACCCTCATTTGCATGACCTTGGCGAACAGATTGTGGCAGTGGCAAGTAGCTGTTCACCGAACGAAACATTATATTATATTTAATTTTATATCACATAACATTTTAAATAAAATCTTTTAGATTTTTCAACTCCTATTCACTAATTTGGACCATTAATCATCAGCAATGCCAACAATTTAAAAACAATATGTCATAGTTTTCTCCTGGAGAGCCGGGTTAATCATAATTTGTGAAGGTATACATATTGGTGTTCGTCGGTTAACAGATGGGTTACCAGGTAGGGAAGAAGCTTGTAGATGATAACCTTCACATTAGAGAGAAATGAGGTACTGTTAACGCCATATTACTTTGATTATTGTCTTTTCTCTTCCTTTTTAGTGGGAGACTGGTTAAAGGCTTGCTTCCTAGGCTTCGGATAAATAAAAAATGAAATGTCTGACCATAGATAAAACTGACGGAGGCGATACGAAACGAGTGTTAATCCCAAAGCACATGTTTGAACTCAAACGGATATTTATATATATATATATATATATATATATATATATATATTAACCGAGATATATCTCGGTTTAGTCATTTAAAATTTATTCTCTAAAATGTATCATTACAACCGAGTAGAAGATCAAGAATACATATACAGGGTGTTCGGGATAAATTTGACATATTTATAATTAATTATATTTTTCCGTAAGTTACATGTATTAACACACACTTCTCTTCATTTAAAAGTTTGGACCCTTCTTCATTCATATACAAGATGTCAGAAAGGATGGATAGCTGGAACCCACCTGAATCATGGAAGAGAATAACTTGTATCATGATGATTCGTGCCCGCCATCAAAATAAGGATATTACGACTGCTGCCCAATGCTCCCTGAATACAGTAAAAACAATCAGGCATGAACTAGAGACTTGCAATGGTGACTACGAGGATGTAGCAAAAAGAAAGATCCCTAGCAGACGATCTGATTGCGTTCGTACAGCAGAATTCCTCGCAAATCTGCAGGAACAGGTGTTGAAGAACCCTGGCATTGGAATTCGGGCTTTGTTCGTGGAGTTGCTAACTGTAGTCAAGCCCTGGATAACAAGGGTAGCCAATGGTAGGCCGTATGTATGGCAGCAGGATTCGGCCCCTTGCCACACCTCTGGGAAAAGTCAAAAATGGTTGTCTGAAAATTTCTACGACTTCACCAGTCCAAATGTTTGGCCTCCAAACTCCCCAGACCTTAACCCCATGGATTATTTTGTATGGGGCGCAGTTGAAAAAGACACCAATCGCACTTCCAGTAATACAAAAGCCCAGTTAATGGATAAAATTAAAACAGTTTTTGCGGCCCTTCCCAGGGAGACTGTAGCATCAGCTTGTTCGAGGTTCCGAAGCAGAATTGAAGCTGTGATCGATGCTAATGGTGGTTATTTTGAGTAAATCTTGTTGATAGTATTGTAATTAACTCTGCCTGTAATGTTTTTTGTCAATTCATTAAATTTAATAGATACAAAGAAGATTTTCTTTTTCCTTACGAAACTGTCAAATTTATCCCGAACACCCTGTATATATATATACATGTATTCTTGATCTTGGACAAATAAATAATTTGTCCAAGGGAGACATTGACATCAAGAATAAATTAGGATTTTTTCTTATAAACTTCTAGGAAACACTAGAGGATCAAATAATAGATTTATTCCGATTGTCTGTACAAGAGTTTGAAGAGAAGACTGATGTTAAGATGTCTTTCTTATCTTTGAGTGATATCACCAAGGTACTATTAGGATATGAGAGTATTCGAGAAAGAGAGAAAGGGAGGTGAAAGCAAGGAATGTAAAATAAGGCTTGGTCGACGGTGACATTTTTTGATTACTTTTTACACTTAATTCGGCTATGGTGATGGCTGTCGGGGAAGCTGGAGAGTTCACTTGAGCCATTGAATATACACGGCATTTTTTATGATCATCAGCAATGCCACTTATAAATGACCAAGGCTAGGTCTAAGCTGAGTATTTCAACTGACTAGGGTATTATATCCTCATTTCAGTAAGGATTATTTTAGCCATATTGATCATATTTGGTGTCTGGATCAGAATGAAAGATACAGACCATGGAGCTGAGGCACGTATATCCCGGAAGACATTCTACTTGGCACCGTTGTATGCTATATGGCACAACGATACTAGAGCGGTGAAAGATATTGATCAGCACAAAGGGAGATGCAGACACGGTTAAAGTTAGGATTACCAAGAGGATATCAATCATCTAATTTATTTTCAGAGATAATTAGTTAAGAAAAGCTCCAAAATGCTGGAGAAATTATGAAGATTAACTTTTATTCTGGTTTTCAGGTTAGCTATTTGTGTATGACAATTACTCGCTTACAGCGTAACTTCCCTTCCAGCTTGATCTCTGAAATTAATGGAGAAGATCCAGTTGGAGTGATGGTCGATACATTCTCAATAAAAATTAATCTCAGAGTGGCGTAATTAGATTGCATGAATCAATATTTTGATATAAGTATTTGAAAAGGGTATCATGGTATCTCAAATAGGAGAGTTGTAAAAGCAGCAAATGAAAGTTATAATGCGAGGTATGGAGATTCTGACTTGAGCAGATGGAAAAGAGGGGAGTACACGATTCAGTACAAAGTTTGATCTTTTGGCAAGGAATGTCTGACTTCAAAAAATGCATGTTGATTAACAAACTAACATGCTGATTAACTAACTTCAAAAAATGCATCCTCCACGATTACAGTTGCATTTTAAAGGGCAACTGTAATCGTGGAGGATGTCATGTGTGGTTTGATCAGAAATAGTAAATCCGGTTCCGTTTCTGGCGAGCAGTGGTGTACATCAAAAGTATTTATTTTGATCCTCCGAATGTTGGCGAAGTTAAAGGCATCGACTGGAACACGAATATGCACAAAAACATTGAGAAATGAGGCTCACATGGGTTTCCATGCTAGGACCATGTGTGATAATATTTGTGATAATAATTTCTTAAGCATCGCTATCAATAGTGAAGATACCGTTGGCTAGACTTTTCTTAAAACCCTACTTTGATTGCGAATAATATGCAACGTCTTTATAAAAGCGTGTGGGATCACCAATTTTATATATTTCTGTTTGCTGTGTATTCTTCAAATTGACATTACAAAAATAAGATTGATTAAAACACAAATCATTGAAATGAGCAAAGAGATACTTTCATCGAAATTATTTTTTTTTACATAAATTAAGAGTAAATAATATCTGGAGGAATTTGAAATAACCCGTTATCTCCTAATTAAAATTATTTTTCTAGCGTCAGGGCTTATGGATATTCTATTTCCTTTCTTTGGTTTTTTATTTTTTAAAAATATATTCTAAATAATACTGCTTAGCATTAACGAAGTACTGTTATTTCAGGTTACTGAAATCATTGGACGAATTTTGAAAATACCAGTTTCACGTTTTTTGTAAACATCTTCATTTGTTCTCAGTCGCGAAAAACATGGGACATTTATTCTTTGTGTAGAATGAGCTGAGTATTTTTCACTCATGCAGTTTCAGTATGGGTCCCGAGATTCTGAAAAATAAGTAGGGTATGAGTTAAGTGAAATGGATGTAATATCTTATTTAGTAAGATATTATTAAGAAAAAAAATGAAGTGGAAAGAATATCGGTCGTAGTCAGAAAGAAGGTGTTAATTATGAAAATTATAAAGAGCAAACCAGGGGAGTTACAGCTGTTGTTCGGAAAGCTAAATGTCTGTGTATAAAAAGAAACTAGCTCTTTAAGTCAGTTAATTTTACGTTATTCATCATTACTCAAATGATGAGTGCACATTTTTTAAAAACTATCGAGATCATATATGGAACAAAGGGCTGAATGCTTCCTCTAAACTGGAAGAAAAACTCGGGAGTAGAAGAAGGAGGAGGTTCAAAAGCCGTGGAATGAACTGAGTAATATGAGGGTGTGTTAAAAAGTTGTGATAATCACCATTAAAGAATAGAGGTAGAACCACTATTCTTTAATGTGTTTATCAGTAAACACATCAATTTCTCAAATGATGTGTTTATCAGAATTTTACAGTCCACCCCCTCTTCGTATTGTGGGAATAGGGAATGATACGATTTCAATACTAAATTGTAAAACAGAAGGCTTATATGATTTGAGTCTCAGAACAGGGTGGATTCCACAGGAGTTGAAAGAATGTATGATAATCGCATTATACATTCTTTCTGAATGTATGATGCGATGATATGAAGGTACTGCAACGATATAGTTTTCCATCAGCATCTCTGGAGGGCGGTGAAGATTTTGGAAACGGTGTGGAGAGCTCGTACAGTATATAGAAATAGATGTATAGAGTATCTCAACTTTGCAATGAACTGCATAGGTTTAATAATAGGAGGACATGTTTGAGTAACTTCTCATGGTTTTTTATAATATTACCAGTTAATTATTTCCGGGAAAATGGGCACATCATAATACTTATAACTTTGCAGAACTTTAGTCGCAATCAGTTATTTAATCTTTACATTATTCACATTGTGAGCGATCTGAAAGGACAAATAGAACTATTTAGTAATAATTCTAAGGTCGACTGGGTAATCTGGAATGCAAGTGATATGTAGAGTTTCATAATGATGTCAATAAACTTCATTTTTAGACATTAAAATGGCTAATCAGTTCAATGTTATTAAATGTAAATTTATATGCATTGGTATAATGAGATATTCAATGGATTATTATACGTTAAACTGTCCTTGACAATATTCTCCCGGCTAGGTATTTTGGAAACTTATGGAATTTCACGGATCGATTGAAATTCAGGAGCCATATAGAAAAGATTAGGAATACAACTCAAGGGATAATTGCAATGCTGAAATGAACATTGACATGTAAGGATACAGAAGTGATGTCGCCTCTTTACGAGTTGATATGATCTCAACTGGGCTATTATATGCAGATCTGGTTTTTGTGGTGATGCTGGTATAGCAGACAGGAAGATGCAGAAGATGAGAGTGATAAGGACTATGCTAGAAGGGAATATAAGTTATGATAATAGATTGAGAATTTGTGCAATTCGACAGAAGAAAGATGGGTGATATGAATAAGAGACCATGCCTGGGGGATAGGAATGAATGTAGTTAATGAAGGGGAGAGAGCGAGATATTTCTCTGGTAGAGGAGTGAATTTTTGGAATGTTTTCCCTTTGGAAGTTCTGAGTGCACTTAGTGTGAATTCAAGACGAGCTATGCCTGGTATTATGAGTGGCATGTGCCACACCTGGATGAGTCCGTGAATCTGAATCAGAGGAAAGCTGTTTTAATAATAAATAAGGTCTTCGAATAAATGAAGTATACCTGATTTCATATGGATGTATCAAGTACCTTTCTCCCAGAATCTCGAGAGTTTTTCATTTAGAAAAAGAATGGTTTGCTTAATTATAAATACAGTTCATAAACATTATATATTTCTTGTCTTATTAACCTTTAGTAGCAATGTAATTATACAACTACACTACCCATATACACAACTTAATACTTATTTCTCATTGTGCTCCAACACTTTGCATTCGAAATCATGTGTAGCTGAACACAATCGTTTCGATTCTAAACTGAATTCTTATATCTTCTTCTTCGCCTTTAGCACTATTTATTAATTTCTTCCCACTTTACCCATCATTTCAAAGTTAATATAACCCCATTTCAATTTTGTCTCATTCCTAATTACAGTTGAGAGGTTTATGGTAAAAATTGAACCATTTTTATTAAAAACGAGCGAATATGTAATGAATTTTCGTAGCTGGACCTTTGGAATTTAATTAAATTAGTTATTGTTTTTATGGGAATCCCGAAATGTTGTAAGCCTATAGTGTAATCGTACCCTGAGTTGGCTGAAGACTTGTGTGAGTGTGTGTACTCCACTCTAGAGTACACACACTCACACCAGATCATGAACCTCTCAAACCGTTTCAACCTTTCAATGAACAGGCCGGTAGTCTTCTCACCGTTCGATGATATTCATTTCCCACCTAAAAGCAATCCCAAACCATGCCCACAAGTATTTGGACGTTCATCTTATTGGTTAGACAGCTGGTGCGCTGACTATTCGCTCAGTTAGACCGGTCTTAATATTACTACACCTGGGTTTTTTGACCTGCGAAATTGTTGTGCATATGTTCTCATTAGGAAACTACCTATGCACGGAGTGTTTTCGAACCCTGCTGCAGAGAGAGCAGTTTTGATGGTCGTATATCTTGAACATTAAATTCAACACCCTGTGTTTGACAAACATCGGGCATATTCGAGTCATGAATCGGCTGAAAAAAGTAACGTTTCTCCTGAAGATAATAAGGGATTATTTGGATAAGGATTATTTAATCCTTATCCAACTAATGCTACTAAGGCTGGACAATGAAAATGAGAAAATCTGATCTATGCTTTTCACTTTGTTTTATAATAGAATCATTTTAGAAGCACACTATTTTATTATTGTTTAAGATTATTTAATTACTTATTTTTATTGACTTCTCCTCATATTATGTGATTTTTGAAATCAGTTAAGGTGATATACAGAACCTCTGGTGAATTATGAAATAACCTGGAAGAAGATCGAGTGAAACAATCAGCTTATCCGATAATCGTACTTATAGCAAAGTTACTGTCTGTTAACGAGATTATAATATCTGTTCGTGTAACACTATAGTTGTTTATCATTGGCTGAGTAGACATATCCTCTCTGTACACATGTTATAATCTCGTAGACATATTTACTTCACAATAATGAGTATTGTCTTAGAGGGATAAGTTTTTATTTGCTTAGTGACAAACCTTTTAGATCTTTCATATCAAAGTTGAAATTTGGAAAAAAGGAATCAACTGCGATAAGTGCAAATTCAGATATTATTGAGTACGAATTCTTTTGGTTATAGGTAATTTAATGAGCCGCAAATGTATCTGTGTTTAATCATTAGAATTATACAGAATTTAATCAGAATAAAACATTAGAAATAATGCTAAAGAATTAATTCTTTAGGATTATTCTGTAGCAACAGAATAAAGAGTTACTTTCCCCTTTTCTTATTTTCGTTTTCTTTGTGTGGATAATTCCTTAATTACTTTAATATAACTGATGAGATATGAAACAAGCTGTTTTATATAACAAATATAGCAAAACAATGCTGGTTTGCCGTAGAAGTCTGATGTAAAACGGACATCAGTGTCAAGCATAAAAGGAACTAAATATTTCTGAACTAGGTTTAATCTTATACATAATATCGCACATTGAACACTCGAATTACGCCGATGTAAACTAAACATATGAAGTCACTATTTTGAAACATTTTGCAGAGCATTATTATCCAGCTATATCATCATTATTTATAGTATAACAATGGATTGCAAACAAAGATTTATAATCTCCAAAAATTTCTTACATGCAGTCTTTCATAATTTGACTAAAGTGGATGGATGGATTCGGAGATTCGAAGGGAATTCTGTAACAGGAAAATACTTCGGGGAAGGTATAAATAGGAAGATAGAATATGATTGTATGATGAATATAAAACAAAGGTAATGAAAGTAACTTATGTGAAAAGAAGGAAGACATTACTATATCAACGAAGACTAGCACAACAAGCTAACAAAAATTCTAAGGAGTTCATTTATGTAGCCACTATATGGGAGAATGACAAATGCTTGTTCCTATGGTAAAGTTAACAAAGCATAACATATAGTAGAAAGTGTTAAAGACTTTTTTTCTCAGCAAATTTTATTATAATGGGAATATGAGGGGATTGGGCTCAAAAGCAGGAAAAAAATGGCATCACGAAAGCAAAAGGATAAATATTTATTGTACTAAGAAAATGATGTTAATAAAGGAATAAGATTAGATGAGGTGTTTCTACGTATTTTAGAAGAAAGTGCAAAGGAGTTGACTGTACCTTGGTTGTTTTTATATGTAGTAGTTTTGAAAACATAGTACATATCGCTATTAGACCAGGTTTCCCGGGTTATCTGATCATTGCCGACAGTGGTAAGAAAATATGTTTACAAATTTTCACTTATAAAAAATAACTTAGTTTGAAACAATGCTTTAATATCAGGAATTGCAATAAAAAGAACTCAATAATGCATGGAAAACTATAAACATGTTTGTGAAGAACAATTTTTCTTGTCTTTAGTAAGGAGAATAAATTCGGCTTTTTTATTAATATAATAACTATACACACGACAGGTGTGGACAATTGATATCATCATAAAGAAAGCAATAACTTTAGCCAAAGAAGAGAAAATTGTTCTCATTTGGTGAGTGGAAACTTATCAAGAATGAGGAAGCATGACTGTGCTTTGGTATCTTTAACATTTACTATTATCTTCATTTCCATTGAAAATTACTGGACAATTGGTATTAAGGAGATTCCTTAATGTGTGGGAGAAACAGTGCAGATAAAAGCAGATCATTGATGAAATAATCGGATGAGAAGAAATTATCCGCCATAACCGGCTACCGATCCGGAAAACAGAAGGTGATACCATGAAATAGGGAGACCATGAGATAATAACCTGGAAAGCCAGACTCAAATGCTTTGGACATGTCAGGAGTGACCACATCATATTTTCCAAATGGTTCCGTGCCCTGTGTCCAAATTTATGCAAAATACTTTGAGAAAATCTAGCAATATATATAATTAGTGTTATCGGGAATGAATAGTACGATGGTACATGGATAAGAGGATTCATAGATTTTAACGTACTACAGGGAAGTTCATTCGACAGCAAAGAAGCAGAGCGGGATATCTGATAAATCTTTGTACTTGGAACTTCGGAACTGATTTTATATAGTAAGAATATCATGAATAGTCTTAAGGAGACAGCTGATGGTGGAAAGTTAATGAGTTCGATAATGGTTCATTTTATATTATTAATTTAAGGCAATGATTCCCAACCTATTTCTACTTTATTGAGACAAAAGCATTTAATGAAACTGTCTATTAACACAAAAACATAAAGTATACTCTGAAAACAGAATCCACTGTATTGAATGAACTAGTTACGCTTACGGTATTATATCAATATTGCAAAATATACTGAGAAACTAATTAAAACTAAACAATAACAATGAATCTAAAAATTAATAGCTTCTTTGGGCATGTGTTGCGGAGCGAAGCTTTTCATATGACGGTGATACTTTGGAAAATGACAGTCTTAGTTCACTTTCTATATTTACTGAGATCTATATTTGTTTTTTAAGGCAGCTACTGCATAAAACCCGATTTCACAAAGATAAGATCTTGGAAATGGCAAAACTTCACGAAAAGGTCTTGACTTTAGTGAAGAAAATTCATCATCAACACCGGCCCAAAATCCAAACAGCGATTTAGATGTAAATTGTCTTTTGATGTCGCCGCTTGACGTGAAGTCTATAAATTGTTCCTCATGTTCAATTGAGAAATCTTCAGAGCTAAGTTGAAATGGGTTTCAAAAAGGTTTTGCTGGATATCTTCACATATATCGCCAAGCAACAGTATCATTTGATAGAAGCATGCGCTGTAATTGTTTAGTAAAACTTTCTGCAGGCATAGTTCCACAATATCCATCGCAGCTGGAAAAATTAGATCTTCTCTTTTTTGAACCTATTTATTTTATATGCAACTTTGTAAGAAGATAGTAAAGCTTTTTCATTTACAGACATGGTAGATTTTTGCTTTTCAAAACATTTCAGTTTGGCAGCAAAGACCCCTCGAGGTTTGTTAACATACTCCTTATGAAGTATTTCCAAATATCTTTTGGAAATAGATATTTGGAAACACTTCAAATGTTTCCAATCGGATGTGTGTGTGTGTGTGTGTCAGTTTCCTTCATATGGTGCTCTTACTATGATTTTCTGTTCAAGTAGATTCGCATTTTAGCGGATCATTTTAGGCGTTATTTAATGAGAGAGACTGCAATAACTCTGACGTGCAATACGCTCCAAGGAGAAGCATTCACAACCATTTAGTTCGGGTATGCTGAATATCGAATGGCTTAGATAGACATTGGATAAGGTTTTGTGTTGCTTATGGAGTTTTTTCCCCTAACTTCCTCCTCGCAAGAGGATTTCAAAACAGATGTAATGATCAGCTTCGTTATGTCTTCTTCTTTATATCTTAAATGTGCTGTTTCGTATTGATTTTTTGTAATTATATGCGATCCTTTCATGTTTATCATGCACGGGAGGAGGCTCAATGGTCATCCTCACAACTGACGATTAAGGTTGTTTTCTTTACTATTCTTTCAGAGCAGGAATGTTTCATTCCAAGGAAGCCAGGGAAGGTAGTTTGGGCGTGCCCATATTTCTGATATTTAAAACATCTTAGTCATTTAGGGACGTAGAACCTTACAGGAGAGTTTAGATATCCTGCCCTGCTTGTACAGATATTGACATTCGTATGTCCACTGTGTCCAGAGAAATATGATCTTTCTGGTTCAGAAGCAGACAATCATCTCTACGTATCAAGATGCACATAAGTGTATATCTGTCATTTCCTCATATTTAAACTCTGATCATGTCTCTTCATTTGGAACAGCTAAGCGATTCCATCCCAATATTAAGTTTTATATCTGATCCATACACGAATGCCCACAAGACTTATAGCACATCACTCTTATAGCACATCATTATGTGGGCAAGAGGAATAGAAGATAGGAGGAATCTGTTCACATTTATTTGAACTGCAGAGGGTTCTAATCTTTGGGAAGGCAGAGTGGAGGAGATTGTTCTAAAGGACAGAAGTAGATGGAATGAAAGAGGAGGGAGTGAAGTTGGTTCGGTGAGTTACAAGATAGACTACAAAAGGATGGTGGTTAGCAGTGGTTCTTGTTTTAATGACTTCGGAGGAGAGGAGAGAAATAATAATGGACATTCAGAAGAGCATCAAAGTATCTGTTGAAGGGGCACAAGGCGGAAACGGATGTCCGTGAGAGAAGGAATGAAGTGAGTTTGTGAGAGAGGGATCATTAGTTAGCCGGATTGTGCGCTTATGGATAAAATTGAGCAATCTTAGAGAGGATTTCGGTTGTCCGTCCCAAATATAGGAGCAATATTCCATGGTTGGGCGGATTTGAGATTTCTACAGAGTGAGCATCTGTGAAGGTGTGAAGTGGTTATCTTGAGCAGAAAAGTACGCCAAGCTTTTTGTCGGCTGCAGAAGCTATATTTGAAATATGTGGTTGTGTCAAGAAAGATCGGAAGTGCAGGTCAGTCCGAGTAGAGAAATCTGATCGTGTTTGAATATCTCAGTATTACTGAGGGGGGGGGGGTTGGATGTCAGCTCTTTCTTGCGAGAGATCAGGCAGAAGTGAGATTTGATGGCATTGAAATTTACAAGGTTGTCCTCGCCCCCACTGGGAGATTTAAGTTCAGGTCACTGGTCGTGTAAATCTTGAAGATTCTAAGACTTGAGCCTAACGAAGTTTCTCGAATGAAAAGGATTAAGTGAGTGTATTGTCATCCACAATGCTATGGATAAAAAAGCAGGTCATTTATATATAAGAAATTGTTTGTTATTTTATTGTTCTAGAATAGTTTAATATTTTGTGAGGTGTTACACTACCTTCCCCCCCCACACGTACATTGATGTAACTTGTAATAGCTGTTCTGCAAGTTGTAAAGATGTTTTCACAAACACATCGCAATAAAATAATTTTAACTGTTTTTGGAGATGATGACAATCCTTTTAAACTCTTTGAGTAAAGAAGGGTTATATATTACTTATTGACGGTCATCTTTTGCATGAGTTGTCAGAGACGTTAGTCTATTTATATGAACGTTTAGAGTTTTTCCTCTGTTTCTGTCATGAGATAATGTATCTCCGGTATCTCTACTTGGTTACGCACTTGTGGGAGCCCTCGAAATTTGAGAATGAAGAATTGATGCTCAAAGAGATTTTTGGTTCTGCGCCAGAAATCCTCACCCACCACGGAGTCACACACGTACACCCACCACTGTCCCGTTAACTATAAAGGAAGTGAAATACCACGTTTAACTAGAATGCTATACCTGAATTGTAGCAATCTTTGAGCGCTGACCTCTGAACGATGAGGAAAGGCCTGCTCTTCGGCAAGACGGATTGTCACCCAGGACATTTTGCACTGGCAATTCAAAGCTACCAGGCTCATTCCTTTCCGAATGTCTACGAGTTACGTCACATCGTACATCAAATACAGCGGTAGGGCGTTGGATACCAGTGGTCGTGGTATAGATAACAAAAATGCACTGGATAGAAGTTGAGCTAAGAATACCGAAATAAAAAAAAGAGAAAAAAGTAGCAATATTCCTGCAAAATTCCACAAGCAGGTGCCTATGGAGGGGTTCAGTAATAGACTCCGCATTATAACTGAGTTAAATCCATAAACTGTTTGTCTTCAGTAATAAACTAACGTTCACTGTTCAATTTCAGAGTACTGAATATTACGATGAACTATGTTGACCTCTATTAGTGTATGTCATGCCGTATAGTCAGTCTCGTACCTCACAGGGTTTTGGGAAATAAAGTCTCTGCTGAATGAAGAAGCAGAGACTTTATTTCCCATCCCATGACGAGATTTGAATTGTTACTGATTGTTAGCTAATATTTACAATTTTACTAATTATACTCATAATGATGATCACATAAACGTAGATTATTTATTCCTGCTCAAAAATTATATTGTATGTATACACAACCCTTGTAAACACCCAAGGAGCGACTGTGCTTTCATTCGAGTTATAAATTCATGTTTCAGTCACTAATAAGCTAGCGAAGCTGTTACTTATTGTGGAGTTAACTTCATTAAACGAGTATCTCTTGCGATCAACTGTATTCCTTAGCACCCAAACCTTTGTTAGTAATGAGTTATCCATAGTTTTCACGTATATCACCTCCACTGTATTTTATATTTTTCTATTTATACCCATCCTATAGCTTTAATTAAATATACCAAAACTGCTGACCTGCAGTCCATCGCTATTAAACGGCAGCCAATCTTCGATAAAACGAGTTTTATACTCGTGACATTTAAATATCATGTTTTCTTGGAAATCTTAAATTAATAGACTCGTCTCTTGTCCGATTAATTTACTGAATGCGTGGGCAGAATAATGGCACGCATGGTATGAAAACCGAGTTCTCTGTTGTTGTTTAAAAACTCACCGTTACTATTCATCTCACGCGCTTGGTTTGTTAGCGAAGCCATTTTTGTCAACATGTATGACTCATAGGGAGGCCAAAACCAAGAAATCCATTTGCGCCATCACATCCTTAACCCTTGCTCCAAACAAACACATCCTTCTTTTGTCCCACATGATTTAACGGATTTCCAGTTTGTTTAATCTAAACGGTCAATCGTTTTGTAGGGAGGTATATACGCTAATTGTAAAGTGAGTTAAAATACCGGTAAGTCTCAGTTTGGTTAACAAAGTAACTGATACCACCAAAAAGTGTTTCAATAAACAGTTTCATATGGCTGAAAAGAAACAACGTCACAATTCTCCTTGTTATATTAACTGGTCACTCACCTCACTATTTCATTTCATATCCGCAGGTTTCCCACCAGGTAACTTCCCCTAGTTAATGTTGTGGCTCACATGCCTCTACTCCTTTAATAATCACTCGACTTCATATTCTTTCTGCTTACTGTTTTTTTATGATTTTCCTTAGGTTTGGGATTTCCTTTCACTTAAGAGTTTAAAGGGTTCTTTTTTTCTCTAGCAGCGGAAAAATCTAGTTGCATCTGCATAGCATCAGCCAAAACAAGCTCAGATGTTGATGTTGTTGTATCCATTTGATCTGATAATGAATTATACGTATATAATATATTCTGTTACAGAATTCTGTTTTTTTTGACTCATAGAATTTTCATGCTTTGTTAATTCTTATTTCTGTAGTGAAATATTTCGATCTGCATGTATATTATTGCAAAATTAGCAAGCAGTGCTTTCCTCTAATTCCATCCCTATTTCAATCACCCTATATTTCGGAGTACAAGACGATATTGAAGTTAAGAAAAAAAAGCATGGGGTCGTCGTATACTCTTGTCATAAATTCAGAACTTTTCAATCCGGCTATTGACAACATTGTCATGTGATCGTGTCAACAATAACGAATGCGGTGTACCGATGTTGTGTTAAACGCATGTAATGCATTCTAAAAAGCATTTGCTTTTGCATTATATTGATAAGCTTATTACTGTACGGCTATATTAGTGTATTAATATATTAATATATTTTATATATAAACGTTTGTATTTAATAAATATATTCATTAGGATGTGCATATATATATATATTTTTTTCATTTAAATCCTATCGGAACCTTTCTGGCGTGGTTTCTCACGAATGTTTTTCACGTAATTTCTCACGAAGTTATGAATTTTTCTTTAATATCATAAATTGTATTAAAATAAAATTCTTACTGTGATTGATATGACTACATTCTCTTAAAATAATTGTAATGTTCAAGTAGCTGTTAGCGTTAAGGGTAATAATTTAGCCTTTAGGGCGAGTATAGCACAAAATAAACATTTTGAAAAGAAAGTTTTGGATTATCTCAATCTAAACGGTCAATCGTTTTGTAGGGAGGTATATACGCTAATTGTAAAGTGAGTTAAAATACCGGTAAGTCTCAGTTTGGTTAACAAAGTAACTGATACCACCAAAAAGTGTTTCAATAAACAGTTTCATATGGCTGAAAAGAAACAACGTCACAATATTTATTTGTGTTATAGTTGTCCAATCTACAAAGCTGAACACAGGACATTATATTCCACAAGCCTATCAACCAAGTAAAACAAAAACAGATCATACGATTCTATGAACGAAGGACTCGCAAGCATTCATGAAGAATTTATGGGACTGGATGTGCATACTCGAATTCATGTAATTTCAAGTGCATCTGACCTAACCAGTCTCGCAGCATAGCGCATTAACTCTCTCGTTGTCAAAGTACAACCTGAAGGTAATGCTGACTCCTTTCTAACGTGCGGAAACACTGATTTTGAAAATCACAACTAACGACAGACATAGCCTTAAATACACAACAAGCATAATATACTAAACCCCAGATAAAAATCCACTCTACTTTCTTAACGACCTAGAAACATGGCAACAGATCTGTTCATCTAATAGGAGACATTAATATAAACACCTTTGAGTTCGTCTCTTCAGCTACTAACACATATCTTGATATGTTAATTCAGGATAGCATACACCTTCTCATAATCTCCCCAAGAAGAGAAAAAAATACCTATGGAATTCACTGCGCAATCATGCACTGATCATATCAACATATGGGTTTCTATCAATACATAAGCCTTATCATAACAAACATCAATATCAACTTCATTTTACTCTGCCCACCTCCTCTCTCTCCACCACACTGCTAAACTCTTAGACAAACCGAACTCCACTATCACTGTAATGAGAATCACTAACAACCACAAATATATAATAGCATCTAGAACAGGCACTTAAAATAACTGATGCAGTAAGTTTATACGAGACCCTGCTGTTTCTTTTTAAAAGAAATACATAAAAATCAACAAGTCTTTCACAAAAGATACAAATAACTGTCCATGGATAAACGTCGACATTCTAAACAGTATTCTAGTAAAAGATAATTCAAGATATAGACTAAAAAAAACATATCTACTACCTTTATAAAGAAACACTAAGGAGTAAAATTCGTAGGTGGAAAAAATAATCTTCTGCTTGCAGAAATACAGAATACAATGCCAATATGAAGCAAACATATGCCAGACTTAACGTAACGCAACTTGGAAAAAAAGAAAAAGAAAACTTACCATAAGATTTTATTGTGAAAAAGTGCTTTCATGAAGTGAACCAAATGGAACTAGCTTAAGTTAAACTTCTGCTTGAGCCTCATTCCGTCCACTGCTGGATATTATTGAATCATTTAACTATACCTGCGCAAACATTATACAACTCAAACAAAGATAAAATTTCAAATATTGGCAACATAAGAGTATAAATGAAAACTCAACAGCTAAGAATCTATTTTCAAACCTATAACTAACAGATGCTCTCTAGCATAATTAACACCAAGGATCGCCTCAGAAATAGACAAAATATGACTTACAGACTTTCTAATACACTTTGGCCAACTAATGATATACTTCTGAGACCAATGAATATGATATGTGACATGTCTTATTCCACAACGCATAAAAACTGCGATAATTATGCCAATATACAAAAAGACAAAAGAAATGGCATTCTGAACTACAGACCGATAGCTAACCCCATCAGTCGTCTCCAAAATTCTTAAAAAGTAACATGCATAAACTGATATCTAGAAGCACAAAACACCACCATGTTATTGGAAGCTATTAATGATACTTTAAGAATACTCTCGATAAAAAAAATAAATAAATTATTAGCTTATTCGTTTCTTTTCAGAGAAATATCAAGAAGTGTAAGCTATCCTTATACACAAACCGGCAATTAAATTAAGAAAAATTTTTATACAGATGTACGTATACTTCACTAACCCAGCGTTTATACAAAACACATAGTCACGTGCGTCATCACGTCTTCTAGGCAAATATTGAAGACTGCTCTTGGTCAGCAATCGCGAACGGTGTTGATCGCATTAGGAAAAACAAAAGGTGTTTTGGAGTTCGATAAAGGGCTTATTATGGATGCCCATGTGGTTGGAACCACGACTTAGAAAACAGCACAGCTGAAAGGTTTCTGAAAAAGTGAGATAACCCGGGCGTTTCATCAGTAGAAAAGTATCCCTCTTAGATAGCTCATCTAAGAGACATAACTGTGGTCCTAAAACAATCTGTCAGGAACGCGATCGTCGTCATCTGAGAAGCCCTGTACGGATAAAGAATTTCCTGTGTGCAGCAACTGACCAAAGCATTTAATGAAGGCTGTTCATGATCCATGTCTCCCCGAACTATGGAATTGAAGAGAATCGGTATTGGCAGTCGCATGCCTATACAGAAACTACTGATTGATGCGGAGAAGCAGAGAGTTCATCTGCAAAGGTATCAGAAACACTGTGACTGCAAGCTGTAAAAGTGAAAAAGCGTTATGTGGTCCGACGCTTCACAGCACACCTTTTTCGGTACGAAAGGGAAGCAGTAAGCTTCGCAGGAGCCACATGAAGCAATGAACCTAGCTTGAATTGTAAACACAAGTAAAGATGCCGAAGGTGATGTCATGGGATGGGATATGCTGTGTTGGTAATGAAAGGTTCCCCTGATTTTGAAGGAAGGTCGGATCTCCTCCAAATAACATCTGAACAGGTTGGCAGTCAAGTCTATTCTGCAATTTTGAGTTTTTATCCAGCAGGTGACGGTTGTTTTAATGACGGATGACCATCCTACTGTCCATCGGGCTAAACCTTTCAGCAGTGGTTCAGCAAACATGACAGAAATTTCCACCATATTCCCTGGCCACCACAAAACCTGGATCTGAACTCTATTGAGAATGTATTGGATATGTTATAAAAACAGATCCGGAAACAAAGTCCTCTTCTATCAAATCTGAACCATTTAAAGGACTGTCTGGCGAACGCCTGGTATGTTGATGTACATACAACACCTTCTGGAATCTATACCAAACCGCATGTGTGCTGTGGGGGGGCTAAAGGAATTCAACACAGTATTAAATAAAAAGTTTTAATTCGGTGATAGGGTGTGGTAGGTGGATGTGGTATGTAAACGGTATCTTTAACTAATCCCCAAAGATAAAAATCTCAGGAGAGTCAGGTCTGGGGATCTGAGTAGCCACTTGCACAGCATAAGATCATCTGTCCCGTTTCGAGCCATCCAGTGGTTAGGAAGAGTTGTGTTGAGATAATTACGGTGAACGTAAGCCGGTGTCCCATCCTGAATGAAACTGAAGTCAGTAGATTAGTTTTCTAGTTGAAGAAACAACCAGAAACAACGCAACAGTAAATGGGATGACATCCCATTTACTGTTGCGTCGACAAAGAAAAAAGCCCATAAATTTTCCTGAGAGAAACCACAAAAAAAATGTTCACTTTTGGTGAGTTTCTTTTATGTTTAGTGTGTGCACGTCTTTATTTTCAGGTTATGGCGATTAGCTTCCCCACTTAAGCGAAAAATTGATTCATCATAAAAAATGAGTCGTGCTGCGAAGGCATCGTCTTTCATATCATGTAACATTTTTACTCAACTTTTAACCTTTCTTCTAATTTTCTTTCTTTGTCCCCGGGGCGTAGTGCCTGCATTGACTGTAACTTGTAGCCTTGCATATGCAGTCGTTTCCTGAAAACAGGCCATACTTTTGTTTGTGGAATTCCTAATTACTTGATTGCGCGATTGTGAATTTTTTGTGGCTGCGTAGGAACATTTGTTCCGGTTAAAGATTCTGTGACAAATGAATGGAGAAGGCGAACGAATAAAGAACTCTATGAACTTTATAAGAAGCCAATAATAATAAATAAAATCAGAGTTAGTCGCATGAGCTGGTTAGGTCATCTGGAAAGAATGGAGGATAACAGGCTAGTGAGGAGAACCTTTTTACATCACCCAATTGGAAGACGTCCAAGAGGAAGGCCCCGAAGAAGATGGATGGATAACATCGAAATTCAGATAAAAAAGCTGAAGCTGTAAAACTGGAAGGAGTTGTCTAAGGTTAAGACAAAATGGAGAACTATGGTGCTTGCAGTTAAAAACCTAAGGGTTCGTGAAGCTTAAGAAAAAGAAGAAACGTATGAATATCTATCAAATTCTTTCAACATTAACTTTGGAAACAGTTGGACGAATTTTTCCTTTACAGAGCTATTTTTGTTAACTCTTTGAGCAAGCGACTGAAGGATATTTTTGTTTCAAGAGCTTATAGCGCACTCTAGTAGCAAGAGCCTGGGCCAGGTGCTACAACATGGAGAAAAGCGAACTGTTTTACATTTCCTATCAGCTGATGTATAAGACGTTTTGAATTGTTAGAAATAAAAATTTTGCAAAGAAGTACAGTCTTCATTTTGAATAACTTTATACTTCGACCGCTATTCATTTGTAATACAAACACCAAAACTCAGATTCTAATTATAAACAATTCAAGAATCATGCGCGCTGAATAACTTCTGCTGCACTGCCATACATACAAACGACTACATTAACAATAGAAGCTGCAGTGCCTTGAAATCATATAACACACACTAAATATCTTAACCTTTACGTAGACTGCCACATCAAATGGACAAAATATATAGAATTACTTTACATCATCACAATAAAATTCCTCCAAGTAAATGGCATGAATCTAACTAAATAAAAAAAAACTCATATATCACATTATTTGCGAATCGACAGGGAGGTGACATAACAGTCTACGAATGCACTGCAAACAGTGATCCATCCAAATTAGAAAAAATACATAGAAATATTGTTTCAACTGCTTGGCCTGGTATGTATCTACTTATAATCCACAAAACTGTCAGTATTAAAAATCTGAAATATTGTGTATTCTTACTAAGAAATTACTGCGGTTATACATTATCGTAACAACAGAGACGCTTTTCGCGTAACTACTTACCACAACTCTTTACATAGTCACACGTTTAATCAAAGTATTATGCAGCTGTGAGAGAGCCTCTACTACTACTATACTACTGCACTATTTCACAATCTGTCGCAAAACAGAAAACTCATCAGCAGTACAGAACACTAAAACAGGAACTGTGGGGGCTATCAACACAGTTAATAGAGTATACGACACCTGCATACACTACACAAATCGTAGAAGCTACAACATCCAACGCCTACTCTCCATCTATAAAAAGCACCAAACAACATAAATAGTGCATGCTAATCCCACTTACTTCATAAAAGATTACCCTAGCTTCGCAGTCAAATGAATTGGACGGATTATAACTCTTCTAACATGCCTCTATCGCCTCATCTATTATTACTATTACTAAAAATTATTACTTATTAAAAAATACTAATATAATATAATATGTTATATTATATAATATATTATAACATAATAATATAATATAATATAATATAATATAATATAATATAATATAATATAATATAATATAATATAATATAATATAATATTATTATGTCAGTAGAGCTAATCTCAGTTAATAACTTAAACAGTATGGGAGAAGAAAGATTAGCAAAACAGGTGTTCTCTACCAGGTTGGCAGGAAAAAGTCCCAGAGGAAGACCAAGATATGGATTGATACAGTGAAACATGCCTTAGAAGATAGAAATATAAGATCTGATAATGCTGGAGTCCTGACAGGTAACAGAATGATTTGGAGGATGTTGTAGATAAGAAGTTCGTAATGATGTCAGTTCTTCATGTAGTACTATCATAGCCTGTACATCCCTTGAGGGTACATGTGAGGAATTTATTATTATTATTATTATTATTATTATTATTATTATTATTATTATTATTATTATTATTATATTTACTTTACATATTTCATATATTATATACGTTACATATTACATACGTGTACATGCATATATAAATATTTAGCTAGTAAAAAAATTATTACTACTACTGCTACTTTCTATAACAATAAATATACGCAGCATTTTGCATTGAATCGCTGTAGTGAACAGAAAATATAATAATAAAGGAATAAAGGAATAATAACGTTTTATTTAATGATTGGAAAAAATATTTTATCAAAATCTCTCTTACCCACATAGTACTGAGTCATACCCCATATTGCCTAAAGCAAATAAAAATATGTCCGTGCATGACAAACATAGATGTCATAAACCCTCTACATTTAGAATTTTATTTTCACTACAGTGTGACGTGATTGAATATTCACACTAACTACTGTATATACACAAAAACTGCATATATAGGTCTTTAAAATGCACTACTGCCAGGTCCTTCATCTTTTGGTATGGCGCTCTCTCCACTTGTCATGTTCAAAAACTAATCTTATTGTAATGCAGATTGATAGTTACAAAGATTAACAACTCGGAGGTCGAAACTGACACGCCATATTTTCATCCTAGAACATATTAAATGACAATAAATATCCCACACCCAATTTTAACTTTATTTAAAATGAGGAAAAAAAAGAACGTGAAGTATTTATTATATCTAACATAATGAAATTAATAATAATAACAAATTACTAAATGTAATGTACTAATATTAGTATGCAATTATTAGTATGTAATATATGAAAATATAATATAATAACACATTTTAGTAATCAATATTATTAAAAATTATGCGTGATGAATTTACGTTTTACTGTAGGGTTGTACAAAATAGTATGAAATATAATATTTTAATTGTATAAATGCAAATACTCTGTATAATCACACTTTCTCGAACTTGGAAAAAAGTGAACTGTAATATGTAACACTATTTAACTTATGTAACTGTGAATTATGTAATTGTAAATTATTACTTTGATTATTTTAATAATAGCCATGATTGAATATTTATACCAATTGAACGTTATGTAAATTATAAGCATATTATTTAAAATCTGTACTGAACCACAAATAGCAAAATGTAGTATTGTTTTCTAAATGCAGAGTGTATGCATGTAATTACATGTCATTTATTTGAGAGATAATAAAGTGGGTATTATTATTATCATTATTATTATTTTTAAGTTTAATTTAATGATTAGAAAAAATATTTTATTAAAATCTGTCTTATCCACATATTACTGAGTCATACCCTATGTTACCTAAAGCAACTAAAAATATGTACATGAATGACAAACATGGATGTCATTAACATTCTAAAAAATTATTATTATTATTATTATTATTATTATTATTATTATTATTATTATTATTATTAATCATATAAATGTAAATGTCCCTATAGACGGCAGTCTAACGGGACTGAGTGAGGAGAGGTCTGTTTTACCATCAACAAGCTCTGGGTTCGAATATTCCCACACGGAATGAATGTTTGTTCAATATCTTTAGCATTACGAGTAGATGATCATCGTTCGCTACCTTGAAACAAGCTCTAGCTCTGTGTTATAGACTACGGTTCCTGCATTTCCATAACCATAGCACATCCGCTATGAACTTTTGTGATGAACATGTTGATATATTATTAATATTTACTAACTAGATGTTCTCTGTAGATATTATGGTGGCATTGAACAGACTAAAACCAGCGGAAGGACATCTCCAAACTGGACAGAATAGCAGAACAATAAATGATTGATAAATTGAACCATATCGCTTACATCATTGGCTACTGTATGTTTTCCATATCCAATAGAAAAAAGCTGGTCAGAGAATACTATTGCATTCCGCACACATACACATTCCTTTTGTTTCTTCCAAGCTTTAAAGAGGTGTGAAAGAGAGTAGTATTTCACAACAAAATTAACTTAAAACATTGCATACCTGTCCATTAACAGTTAACTATCAAAAGTTTCAAATTAGCCAACAACGAATATGGAATTTGAAGAAGATTTGTCTTAATAATCAACTAGGTGTAGAGGGCCTTTCTTATCTTTAGCAAGTAAAAACTAATATTGTCTACCGAAGGACAAATATTATGTTGTCTATCGAATGTGCAAAGAATTCTCTCTCTCTCTCTGAGAAAAAGCAACCTTGCTTAGCTTGAGAAAACAATGTATTAAATTACATTAAACGAGGACTATCATACCAATAAGGCACTTTTGTTGTTTATTAACCAGAAGAAGCGTAAAATATTTTAATATTTAATCCAATTTTTAACCTAACAGTAAATGATGATACATTTTCGAGAATAACAATAAAAAATAATTTGAATAAGAACACAGAAGATAAAATATCATCATCATCATATTACTGCCACGCACCCTCAAGAGATGTACAGGATATGATAGTACTACATGAAAAACTTACATCATAACTAATTTTCTATCTACAATTTTCCTCCAAATCAATATGTTACCTGTCAAGACTCCAACCTCATCAGAGCTTATAGTTCTATCTTGTAATGTAATTACATGTCACTTATTGAGAGATATGTCATCCTCAGATAAGCTCACAAATGAGCTATGAGGATGAAAGCTGAGAAAATACATCTCATCTTATCCAAGATTACCGGATATGACAACCAATATAAGGAATTTATTAAATTTAATAATAACTCAGTAGAAGATGCAATACAGAACGTCAGAGAAATTAAAAACTGCATTAAAGAGCTAACGGAAAGACAGCATAATCTTATTAAAGAGTCAACGGAACTACGACAAGAACTAAATTCTCTAAAGCAAGAGTACGGTCTATTAAACCAACAGCAGA
Source organism: Typopeltis vanoorti (assembly GCF_054136105.1). NCBI lineage: Eukaryota > Metazoa > Arthropoda > Arachnida > Uropygi > Thelyphonidae > Typopeltis > Typopeltis vanoorti. Next base: position 157,221,173 of record NC_143553.1, on the reverse strand, counting down.
ATAAAAATGATCTCCTGATAGATGATCTCCCGGAAATTGCTACGGAAAATCTAAAAGACACCATAATACAACGAAGACAAAAAATTTGCACTCCCATTGAATCAAAAGACATCCAGTCAGTACATAGCCTACCACAAAAAAAGGAAAAGAGAAAATAATTCCCGTTCTGCTCCCATTGTGGTGCGACTACTCACCAACAACCCAACAAAAATTACACTTATAAAAGCTAGCAGGATTAAAAAACCAATAGTCAAGGATCTGAAAGGAGACCACGAAAATACTCAAATATACTTATCCGAATACTTAACGCCTTATTATTAGAAATTATTCTACAAAACAAGAAAAGTAAAAACAGAAAAAACATTACCAGTTTATGTGGATAAGAGAGAGCAAAATATTTCTTAAAAAGACACAGGACGCAAAATCAATCGAAATAAAATCCGTAGAAGACCTCAACAGCTGCCACATGAAAAGGAATATTGACGACTGCACATTCTGAAATCAATAACAGAATGGAAACAAGTGACAATCCCCAAAAGAGGACTATCTATTCTCCACATCAACATCAGAAGCATTCAAAAATTGTGGATGAACCAGTAAGCTTTTCGGAAGGAGGATATAGACATTTTAATACTGACAGAAGTATCTACGACAAACCAAGAGGAAACCACCTTTTGTTATTGTGGTTACAGACAGTAACAAAAGAAGAACTATCACTGGCAATTCAACAAACTAACCCTAACAAAGGACGATAGACGGAATCAGACCAAAACGCATCAAGAAACACTCAACCAACCTACTTCCAGTTATACAAAAACTGTTAAATAAAATCTTCGAAAAAGAACACTAAAGATTAATGCAATCTTTAGTGTTTACCTGAAACACTAAAGATTGCATTAATCACACCCATACACAAACATGGAAAAAGAAACATTATGTAATTACAGACCCATCGCCACGCTGCCTGTAATCAACCAAATCATGGAGCGCATTGTACATCAGAAACTCTCCACATACATTGAAAAATTTCAAATCATACCCAAAACACAATATGGCTTTCAAAAAAAATAAAGGAACAGCAACACTCCTGGAAGATTTCAGAGACCTAATAAACGCTGCATTGGATAAAAACAGAATAACATTAGTGGTATTCATTGATCTAACAAAAGCATTTGACACACTAACACACTAACACACAAAACCTTGTTAACGAAACTAACGCATATCGGAATGGGAGGTCGTCTACTCCAGTGTTTAAAAGCATACATGAAAAACAGAAAGCACACCACACGTATAGGATCAGCGTACAGCCTTGTAACCTGTGGAGTACCGCAAGGAGCTGTCCTATCTCCAATTCTATTTAACATATACATACATGACATAAGCCATCTTCCCCTAAAAAGTAAAATCTTCCAGTATGCAGACGACACGGCCATAGTATCCATTCACAACAACGCAAATATCGCTTACACAAATATGCAACACGACATAAATCGAATCACCAAGTGGTTAACCGAAAACGGTATACATATTAATCCTGGGGAAACAAAGCTAATGACATTCAAAACCCCCCAAACCCTGCCCATAGAAACTAAATATCTCACTATCCGACATTCACCCTCCTAAACACAAAGCGCTGAAAAAAAACCACAACCATTACACACATGAAAACAACATGCTATCTCAGACTTCACTTCGATGCTGATCAAAGTTGGAATAGCTATGTAAACTACCTACACACCAAGCTTAGGATAACAGCAAGCAAACTATACAGATTAAAAGACATAGCCATGAAACAAATAAAAATACTAATCTATAAAGCACTATGTGAAAATATTTTAAGATACGCAGTCACATCATGTGCATTCTGCGCAGACAACAGACTTAATAGGTTACAATTGTTGGAAGATAAAATGGTAAAACTGATATTCTTGTACCACCAGCACTTATGCAGATAGCACAGACAGAACACAAAATATTTAAAGTGAACCACTTATGCCACTACACAGTCATGTTAAAACATTACTACAGCCCAACCTGTAGAGTAACCAGAAAAAAATATCAGATAATCATATATATCAAATCAGATAATCAAAAATATCAAATATCAAGATTACAGTCAACAAACCACATAATATATAAGTAAACAATCACTACGGTGAAGCCACCCGAAACTTCTACGTACCTGATATGATAAACAAACTGCCTTTCGACGACAGAAACCTTGGGATATAGAGAGAGCTGAAACAGGCGCTATATAAATATTATAGCGAGAATGAAAGTTGGACAAATTCCACTCTCTCTCTCTCTCTCTCTCTCTCTCTCTCTCTCTCTCTCACACACACACACACACACACACACACACACACACACACACACACACACACACACACACACACACACACACACACACACACACACACACACACACACACACACACACACACACACACACACACACACACACACACACACACACACACACACACACACACACACACACACACACACACACACACACACAAACTATGACTAACCTCTCTCAAAAAACACCACTACAAGGACATAAACGAACACACCATGTCCAAATCCAACCCTACTTGCAAAAAAAAAAAATACCAGCTGTTGAAGTCTTCCAAGCACTTACCAACAAACAGTAAAATCAACACCTGGTTTGCGCCCAGTGTAGAAACATAACCACGAAATCACCGCCATCTATTATCTTCCTCAGATAAGCTCTGCAAAGCTTCGAGGAAGAAATCAGAAATGCTTCCTAAATTATTATTATACTATATTAGTTATTCACTTTAAAAATCTGTGCAATCATCACTGTTAATATTAAAACATATGTTGTAAATGCATAATACAGAAGCAAAGAGTGTTATTAAAATTATTAACTGAAATCAAATGTAGAAAAATTTTGTAAAATTATACTCAAGATATCATAATATATGATATTGTATATACAGTATGTGTGTAAATATTTTAGCAATGAATAACAATATTATTTATTTTAAAAAAATATTATTATTATTAATCATGTAAATGTAAATGTCCCTATATAGACGGCTGCCTAACGTGACTGAGTGAGGAGCAGATCTGTCTTCCTCTGGCTCTTTTTTCCTGCCTTCTTGGCATCATGCACCTGTTTTGCTAACCTTTCCTCACCCATCCAATTTAATTGTCCATATTGCCTTAGAATTACACATTCTTGAATGATAACAATGTCAGGTTCTTTCTAATATCTTCATTTTCAGTATGACTCTGCCATTAATGCCATCAGTACACTCCCTTAATTTTTTTCAGCATCCTCATATCAGTAGTCACTAGTCTTTCATCAAATGCTTTATTTCTAACCCAACTCTCCAATCCAAAACTTAAAACTGGTTTGAACACTGTCTTTTATGTATACTCCTAGTTTGGTGTTTTTGGTAATTTCTCTCTTATTGCATATAAATTTATTCAGTAAATTACTAATACCCATCATATCAACCCATCATATCAACGTTGAGTATTCTGTTGCTCTTATCAGATTAAACTTGTGATTTTCACTAAAAACTGTATACCTAAATAGCTGAAATATTTTTTGTCCTATAAGTTCGCTATTCAGAATGCTATTGAAGTTTTTTATGTTCTGCCCATTTTCATGGTTTTGGTCTTCTTATTGCAGATTTTCATGCCAAATATGTGTCAGCTGTCATTCAATTTACTTAGAGCATTGTGGAGACTTGCGCTAGTTGTGTTAAGGAGTACAACATCATCTGCATAAAGCAAAGAACTGAATTTGTCATCATTTCTAATGTATGAGGCCTAATGCTACTTTCGTTCATAATATGATCCATATAGATGATGAATAAGCGTGGAGCTAATGTGCATCGATGTCTTACTCCTGATTTTACATCAAACTATCTTCTTGTTTCTTTCAATTCTAACTGCTGACTGATAATTTAAATGCAGATTATTTATAAGTGAGAGGGATTATCAATGATGTTTTAAAATGAAAAGTTCTGGCGAGACTTGCTGTACTGTACGGAAATGAATTATGGATCATATAAACTACATAAGGGGAAAAAAAGCAGACTTTTGAGAAATGAAATTCGTGCGAAGGATAGCAGGCCACACTTGCTGGGACAAAGTACGAAACATTGCAATACGAGAAGGACTAAAAATAGACTCAGCTTTGGAGAAAATGCACGAATATAGGAAGAGTTTAATGAATGATTGGACAGTTCAATACCAGGTAAGAAGATACTTCGATACCACCTTCTTGGAGGACACAGAACACCGGTATGATCCAGGAAAAGGTGTAATTTGGCCTGAACAGCAAACTGGGCCTAAATCCCTGAACGATGATGATGATTGAAAAATTTGTTTGTTTTTCATTCGTGTTTCCTGCTACTTTCTTTTCTGATTGCGTCATTGGTGCCATTAAAGAAACAAAAACAAGAAGGAAAAAACACATTCAACAGCAGCTTGATTGTTATAAACATCAGAATGATTTAAAAACATCTGTACTGTACAAACGTCAGCATGGTCCAGTTCTTCGAATTATTTATTAATCGCATACGCCTTGTTGTTGTAGTTCATTGTTTGTCAGTTTCCTCACGTGTAGATTTTATTATTAACAAAACAGTTTTCAATGTTTTCACACTGCGAAACTTATCCAAGGTGATCAAGTGCAAGTTTCTGTTACGCATTCTTTCTACTGAACTGATAACAGTTTTTAAGAGTAATTATTGAAAAAAGTATTATTCAAATGTATGGATTTCTCTCTCTCTCTCTCTCTGGATTGTACTGGAATCTGTTAATTTGTGGCTTTCGTTTCTGTTTTATGCAATTCCATTGGCATTGAAACTATTAAATGATCCACTAATTATTATTATTATTATTATTATTATTATTATTATTATTATTATTATTATTATTATTATTATTATTATTCAACTTCACTATCATACACACAAACATAATAAGTATAAAAAAACACTGGCTTACATTGATAACACAGCTCAATTATACCATGATAAACATAGATGCGCTAATACTGACCGAAGTTGCAATAAACGACACAGAAATTTACGCATACGACAAAAATAATTATCAAACCTACAACTTATGCAGACCAAAAAAAAAGAGTAGGTGGCATTGTGGCATTTATCAAAGAAAAATACAATGTGACAGAAAAACAAACTCACTTCGAACATGCGGAAACACTAATTTTGAACTCACAAATAGCCACAATAGTATCAAATACACAATAAACACAATATACAGACCCTCAGATAATAATCCACTCAGTTTTCTTCATGAGTTAGAAACATGGCCAAGCGGCATCAAACCGCGTACAACACACAGGCTCATCCTAATAGGAGACATTAACACAAATACTCTTGGCCAGGCTTCTTCAACCACTAACTCATATCTTGATATACTAAGTCATTACAACATAAACCCTACCATTAACTCCCCAATAAGAGAAGAAATACTCGATAATTCACTAACACAATCATGCATTGATCATATCAATATACGGGCTCCCATCCATACATATACATCATCAGTAATTAACGTGAAAATTGCCGATCACTACTTTATCTCAACTTCGTTTTATTACGTTTCCTATCCCCACTCTCACCACCACAAAAGTCGACAAAACCCGATCATGCTAAAGAGCATTGTCGATAACCAAGTATAAAATACAGACTGGAATTCCCTACTTAAAATAAACGATCCTGTAACATTATACGAGAATTTTCAACTAAAGTTGAAAATTCTCGTGTAATGAAACTACCAACACAAAGTCAACAACAAACGATGTATTTTCCACCCATAACAAAACAGGAACTGAAAGAAGCACTCCTAAAACTAAAATCAAAGACCACTCCAGGAATAGACATAATAAGACTCAGAGACCTTATAACACACTTTGAACAAATAAATCCAATACTTTTGAAACTCTTGAACATAATATTCGACACAGGCATTATTCCACAACAACTAAAAACAGCAGTAATTACGCCAGTATACAAACACGGCAAAAGAAACGATACTCAGTACTACAGACCAATAGCAACACTACCAATCATCTCAAAAAATCTAGAACAAATAACACACACAAGACTACAGAACTTTACAGAAGTACAATATCATCTTACAAAACCTACACGGCTTTCAGAAAACAAAAAGCACCATCACTTTATTAGAAGACATCGCCGACACAATAAACAAAGCTCTCGACAAAAACAAGTACGCCGTCCTTATACTGCTGGACCTAACCAAAGCATTTGACATAGTTGAACATGACATACTACTCACCAAACTATACTCAATAGGTATAAGAGGAACACTGCGTACATGGTTCAAGAGCTACTTCTCAAACAGAACACAAGTAACAAAAATAGGTACATGTCACAGTCGGAGTATACAAGTAAAACACGGTGTACCTCAAGGTGCCATATTATCACCCACTCCATTCAACATATACATTAACGATGTTCATAACATATCCATAAGAAGTCAAATATTTCAATACGCAGATGACACTGCACTATTAGCAATCCACACAGACATTAACACAGCTCTCTGCAAAGCACAACAAGACCTAAACGAAATCGCAACATACTTCCACCAAAATGCAATTCTAATCAACGGTACCAAAACACAGATGTTGATAATACACAACCCAAGAATCATACGCCCCGCATCACTATCGATACATTGTCACACATACAGCTGCACTAACAACAAAAATACCTGCCAATGTTCAGAAATCAAACCTGTTACACACGTAAAATACCTCGGTCTCTATATAGATTCCCACCTTAGATGGACAAAACATATAGAATGCCTACACACCAAACTCCGGATCATCGCAGCAAAACTCTTCCAAGTTAAAGATATTATTCCACCCAACATAAAAAAACTCCTATATCACGGTATCTGCGAATTCCTACTCAGATACGGAATAACAGTCTATACAAATACATCAAACAGCCACCTAACAAAATTAGAAACACTACACAGGAAAATCGTGTCAACAGTGATCTGGACACCTTACACGCAACAACCAGTATCCGATAAGCACATGGCGATACACAGAATGCTGAGCATTAAAAACCTGAAACACTACATGACATTAACAAGGAATTACTTCAACATCGTCTATCGAAACAACAGAGACACATATCGTATAACACGACCTACAACAACTCTCTACATCCCTACACCATTCAACAACTCATATGGTTCTTTTGTGAGATCACATCAGATACCCACGCAACTCAACAACCTACCAAGAAAGTTAAAACACGTAGATAACTACAGAACATTAAAAAACAAACTCTGGAAAATATACCAACAAAGTTAAGAAACCATTAAAACTAATATATACATCACAAATCACTAGACCCAATGCCTACATCCCTTACATAAACTAGCAACAACACAAATAGTGAAGACTAAATCCGACTCTCTTCATAAAAGCTAACCCAAGTGTCGACGTAGGTGGTATTAACTTGCCTCACTCATCACAAGTAATCTTTATAAGCAAATGCAGAAATTTGTATGTATAATCATTCTTTCTCAAAACTTAAAAAATAAAAATAAAAATAAAATAAAAATAAAATAAAAAAATAAAAAATTATACAAAAAATTCTGTATAATCTTCATTGTTAATATTAGAAGAACATGCGTTGTAAATACATAATATAAAGGCAAAAAAGTATTATTAAAAATTTTAATTGAAATCCAATGTAGGAATTGCAGCACTTAGTGCTGAACTCTGTAAAATTATAAGATGCAATCACACAAGATGTTTATTGTATGTATAAATATTTTAGCAATCAATAAATTATTATTATTATTATTATTATTATAAATTATTATTATTATTATTATTATTATTATTATTATTATTATTATAAATTATTATTATCATTATTATTATTATTATTATTATTATTATTATTATTAATTATTATTATTATTATTATTATTATAAAATATTATTATTATTATTATTATTATTATTATTATTATTATTATTATTATTATTATTATCACCCACTGTATTCAACATATACATTAACGTTGTTCATAACATATCCATAAGAAATCAAATATTTCAATACGCAGATGACACTGCACTACTGGCAATCTACACAGACATTGACAGCTCTCTGCAAAGCACAACAAGACCTAAACAAAATCACAACATACTTCCACTAAAATGCAATTCTTATCAACGGCACCAAAACACAGATGTTGATAATACACAACCCAAGAATCATACGCCCCGCATCACTGTCGATACATTGTCACACATACCGCTGCATTAACAACAAAAATACCTGCCAATGTTCAGAAATCAAACCTGTAACACACGCAAAATACCTCGGTCTCTATATAGATTCCCACCTTAGATGGACAAAACATATATAATTGCTACACACCAAACTCCGGATCATCGCAGCAAAACTCTTCCAAGTTAAAGATATTATTCCACCCAACATAAAAAACTCCTATATCACGGTATCTGCGAATCCCTACTCAGATACGGAATAACAGTCTATACAAATACATCAAACAGCCACATAACAAAATTAGAAACACTACACAGGAAAATCGTGTCAACAGTGATCTGGACACCTTACACGCAACAACCAATATCCGACAAGCACATGGCGATACACAGAATGCTGAGCATTAAAAACCTGAAACACTACATGACATTAACAAGGAATTACTTCGACATCATCTATCGAAACAACAGAGACATATATCGTATAATACGACCTACAACAACTCTCTACATCCCCACACCCTTCATCAACTCATACGGTTCTTTTTTGAGATATTCACGTTGCGTGGGTATCACATCAGATACCCACGCAACTCGACAACGTACCAAGAAAGCTAAAACACCTAGATAACTACAGAACATTAAAAAACGAACTCTGGAAAATATACCAACAAAGTTAAGAAACCATTAACACTAATATACACATCACAAATCACTAGCATCCAATGCCTAAATCCCATACATAAACAGTAGCAACAACACAAATAGTGAAGGCTAAATACCACTCTCTTCATAAAAGCTAACCCAAGCTTTGAAGTAGGTTGGATTAAATTGCCTCACTCATCTACAAATAATCCTATAAGCAAATGCAGAAATTTGTATGTATAATCATTCTTTCTCAAATTAAATAATAAAAATAAAATAAAAAAATAAAAAAGTATACAAAAAAATTCTGTATAATCTTCGTTGTTAATATTAGAAGAACATGCGTTGTAAATACATAATATAAAGGCAAAAAAGTGTTATTAAAATTTTAATTGAAATGCAATGTAGGAACTGCAGCACTTAGTGCTGAACTCTGTAAAATTATAAGATGCAATGTCACACAAGATATTTATTGTATGTATAAATATTTTAGCAATCAATAAAAAAATAAAAAAATAAAAAATAAATTATTATTATTTTTTTTATTATTATTATTATATAATTACCGAAACATTTAACCAATACGAGGCATTTATTAAATTTAATAATAACTCGATAGAAGATATGTTACAGACCGTTAGAGAAATTAAAAACTGCATCAAAGAGCTAACTGAAAGATAGCATAATTTAATCAAAGAGACAACGGTCCTACGGCAAGAACTAAACTCTCTAAAGCAACAGTACGAGCTCTCAAACCAACAGCAGCACAAAAATGACCTCCTCATAAATGGTCTCCCAGAAATAGCTACGGAACCTCTAAGAGACACTGTAATACAACTAAGCCAAAAAATCGGCTCCCCCATTGAACCAAGAGACATCCAGTCAGTGCATCGGTTACCACAAAAAAGGAAAACAGAAAATAATACCCGTCCTTCTCCCGTCGTAGTGCGACTCACCAACAGCCTAACAAAAACTACACTTATAAAAGCTAGCAGGATTAAAAATCCAGTAGTAAAGGATCTGAAAGGAGACCAAGACAACACCCCAATATACTTGTCTGAATACCTTACTCCACACTATTAGAAAATATTCTACCAAGCAAGGAAAGTAAAAACAGAAAACAATTACCAGTTTATATGGATAAGAGACAGCAAAATATTCCTTAGAAAGACACAAGACTCAAAACCAATCGAAATAAAATCCGTAGATGACCTCAACAGGCTGTCACATTGAAAGGAATATTGACAACTCGTAAAGAAGGACCAGCACCCCAACCAACATGAATGCACACCATCAAGCAGAGGTAATCACCCTGGAACATGATAATTGCCACATTCTGAAATCAATATCAGAATGGAAACAACTGACAATCCCCAAAAAAGGACTATTTATTCTCCACATCAACATCAGAAGCATTCAAAAATACTGGCTGACCCTGCAAGCTTATCTGAAGGAAGATATAGACGAAATAGACATCTTCATACTGACTGAAGTATCTACGACAAACGAAGAGGCATCCTCCTACCAAATGCCACACTTCCAACAACACAAACACTGCAGACAAACAAAACGAGGCGGTGGTATAATAATATTTACCAAACATAAACTAGAAGTAAGAGAAATAAACTATAAATTAGAATACGCAGAAAACATATGCATCGAAATTAAAAACATCAAACAAGAAAACTCCCTGATATTAAACGCAATATACAGACCACCCAACTTAAGCACCACAAAATTCCTAGAAGAACTAAACAGATGGCTTTCAGCCACGAAAATAGGCACCTCCAAATACTTGATAATAATAGGAGACATTAATATAAACATTAGGAACATAACTAACAACACAGAACAATACCTAGACCTATTATCGGCATATAACATAACCCCATCCATACAGTCGTATACACGAGAAGAGATAATCGGAAACACAACAACCTCAACCTGCATTGATCATATAAATATAAGGGCCCCTCCAAACAGCCACACAGCAGCCGTCATAACATGCAAACTAGCAGACCATTATTTCACAGCATTGCAGTTACACACTGAACGAGAACCCATAAAAATCACTGAGACTACAAAACAGTATCATAGCATTGTAAACGAAGCAATAGTGAACGATGAAATCAGAAAAACAGACTGGATGCAGATAGCATCTTTACACTCTGCTGAAGCTGTATATAATAATCTTAAACTTGCATTTAACAAAATATACAACAAAGCATTAATAAAATTAAAAATAAACCCCCAAACGAAACAAAATCCATGGATAACAGACAACATACTAACAGACATACAAAGAAAAGATGCCCTATGGAAACAACTTAAGAAGTCACCGAACAATATCGCTGATTACAAAAGAAAACGGAATCTCCTAACAACCCAGATTCGAACGGCAAAAAGAAACTATTACAGCAACAAATTAACAACAGCACAGAATGACATAAAGGAAACCTGGCACCTGATTAATGAAATGCTGGACAATATACACAGAGCCACTGCCACAGAAACAATAAAACACAGCTTTGCCTGCGACCCCAAATCCCTTAAACAGTTGGCAAACAACTTTAATCAGCACTTCGTGAACTCTGTCCAAAAGCTACAAGAAACAACCTTTCCTTACACATACGAACATTCTCCACTAGGTCCACGAGCAACCCAGTCGATGTGGTTCCCCACAGTAACAAAAGAAGAACTATCACTGGCAATTCAACAAATTAATCCTAACAAAGGACCGGGGATAGACGGAATCAGACCAAAAGACATCAAGAAACACTCAACCGACCTACTTCCAGTTATACAAAAACTGTTAAATAAAATCTTCGAAACGGGACACATACCTGAAACACTGAAGACTGCACTAATCACACCCATACACAAACAGGGAAAAAGAAACATAATAAGTAATTACAGACCTATCGCCACGCTGCCTGTAATCAACCAAATCATGGAACGCATTGTACATCAGAAACTCTCCACATACGTTAAAAAATTTCAAATCATACCCAAAACACAATATGGCTTTCAAAAAAATAAAGGAACAGCAACACTCCTGGAAGACTTCACAGATCTAATAAAAGCAGCATTGGATAAAAACAGAATAACATTAGTGGTATTCATTGACCTAACAAAAGCATTTGACACACTAACACATAAAACCTTGATAACGAAACTTACCCATATCGGAATTGGAGGTCGTCTACTCCAGTGGTTTAAAGCATACACGAAAAACAGAAAGCACATCACACGTATAGGATCAGCACAGCAAAGAGGTACATGTAACCTGTGGAGTACCGCAACGAGCTGTCCTATCTCCCATTCTATTTAACATATACACACACGACATAAGCCAACTCCCCCTAAAAAGTAAAATCTTCCAGTATGCAGACGACACGGCCATAGTATCCATTCACAACAATGCAAATATCGCTTACACAAATATGCAACACGACATCAATCAAATCACTAACTGGTTAACCGAAAACGGCATATATATAAACCCCGGAAAAACAAAGCTAATGATATTCAAAAACCCCCAAACCCTGCCCATAGAAACTAAATATCTCACTATCAAACATTCATCCTCCTATACACAAAGTGCAGAACCTAAATTCACAACCATCACACAGGTGAAAACAACACGCTACCTTGGACTTCACTTCGATGCAAATCAAAGTTGGAATAGCCATACAAACTACCTACATACCAAGCTTAGGATAATAGCAAGCAAACTATACAGATTAAAAGACATTGCCCCAACCCACATAAAATACTAATCTATAAAGCATTATGTGAAAACATTTTAAGATATGCAATCACATCATACGCATTCTGCGCAGACTACAGACTTAACAGGCTACAATGGTTGCAAGATAAAATGGTAAATTGATATTCTGGGAACAACCCACTCTTATGCAGGAAGCATGGACAAAACACAAAATATTTAAGGTGAAACTCTTACGCCACTACACAGTCATGTTAAAACACTACTACAGCCCAACATATAGAGTAACCAGAACAACATATCAAATAACAAGACCACAGTCAACAAACTACATAACATATAAGTACAACAATCAATACGGCAAAGCCACCCGAAACTTTTACGTACCTGACATGATAAACAAACTGCCGTTCGACAACAGAAACCTCGGAACATACAGAGAGCTGAAACAGGCACTAAATAAATATTATAGCGAGAATGAAAATTAGAGCAATTCCTGTTTCTCTCTCCCCCACCACACATACACACACACAAAAACCACGACAACCTCCCCTCTCAAAAAACTACCACTATAAGAACATAAAGAAACAAACACACCATGTCTAAATCCAACCCTATTTGCACAAAAAAAAAAAAAAAAAAAAAAAGTTAAACTGTAATAGCAGCCAAAGTCTTTCAAACACGTACCAGCAAACAGTAAAATCAACACCTGGCTTGTGACCACCATAGGAACACAACCTTGAAACCACCACCCTCTGTCATCTATTATCTTCCTCAGATAAGCTCTGCTAAGCTTCGAGGAAGAAAATTACTAACTTGCAGGTATCTGTTATACACACTTGTAATGCGTTATAAATATTATATACATATAATTACTCCAGCAACTATTATGCAACTCATCTGAGACATAAAAAAAAAAAAATTAAAAAAAAAAAAAAAAAAATTCTGTATAATCCTTATTGTAAATACTGTAAATATTATTATTGTATGTAACTTATACTGAGACAATAAAATGTAAAAAAAAAAAAAAAAAAAATATTATTATTATTATTGAATTAAGTGTGTATGCTGCATCACTGCATTGTATCGTGAATTGTGTGCACATTGGTGCCAATCCATATTTAGCTAGTTTAAAAAAAAAATGTATATTCATATTTATAAAATGTACTCTGCATTTTGTATATCGAATTTTCGTACTGTACAGAAAAGATAATATGTTTTTCATTGTGTGTGTGCAGATACTCTGTGTGATAGTAAACCTTATCATTTTCATTGTAAAAACAAATAAGTCGTTTATAAAATAAAAAAAAAAATAAATAAAAAAAAAAATTATTATTATTATTATTATTATTATTATTATTATTATTATTATTATTATATTCTAAATTCAAAAATTCTGTATAAACCTTATTGTAAATATTGTAAATATTATTATTGTATGTAATTTATACTGAGACATAATAAAAAAAAAATAATAATAAAAAAAAATAATAATAAAAAAAAAATAAAAAATAAAAAAAATATTATTATTATTATTATTATTATTATTATTATTATTATTATATCTCTAGCACCATCAAAAACATAGCGTTCTCCTGGAATGCATAAAATAACAAACTTCAAGTATCATCTAAAGTAATAAATAACTTTTTTATTAGTCCTTGAACAGTACACTAGAAATAATCAAAACCGATTGGTTTCACAAATTCTATGGGAGAAATGAAGTAACCATTTCTCGGTTAAAACCTAAATAAATTGTTACTGTAGAAATCAGTTCAGCACAAATTAAATATGACTACAGTGAAGCGTAGCACGTGTTGTCTCTCTATCTCTGTAAGGTTTGTAGTTAATTGTTTGAAATTTTAAAGTCTGATTAAGTCATGAGATCTCATTAATTATTTCAGACATCATTTATTATAAATCCACCTTATCGGCCATTATGGAAAAAATACGCATCCTGATACGCTTCGTATCCATCATATATTTCAATGTAATATCAATGGTATTACAATTTTAATATGCACTTCACATCCATGGTAACTTGGACGTATATATACTTCCTGGCCTGTAGCGTGGTTCTTTTGGTCGAAGTTGAAAGTGCTGTGTGAGTGAATTACTCACACAGCTGTCCTGTAAATTCCCGAATGCAGAATTGAAAAAAAATGTATTTTTCTAAAGCGAACATGGTCAATGTATTGCAGTCAGCAGGTCGCCTCTTTTCGTTTGAAGTTTCTCCTTAAGAATGCCATGATTGTTTAGAATAAAGATCGTCCAATGCTTTTGAAATGGATTATCTGAGTTTTAGAGAAGGACGATGAAGGGACGAAAAATGAAGATAGCATCCATATGAATAGGCTTGGGAACGCTATTATATAAACACTATTATCTGGTTTTTGTATGATTAGAACATCCAAAAATGAACGTTTGTCCTCTCTCTCTCTAATTGTACTGTGAAATTTATATTAGGATGGAAAGAATTAACAGAAAGTAGAAACTGTTGCTAAGCGGCAGATTCGTACTTCCAAACTATGAATATATCATCTACACACACACGCCAGCAAATGGTTGCTGTCGGTACAGTTCTGCATTTTCTGTATGCAACTAATTATTCTACATAACAGTCATTCTAAAATATTGAAATTATATGAGGCAATCAGAAGACCGGCTCTTAATGAGCCAAAGAAGATTTTTAGCAGGTCCCTCGTGCTGTCGACCTTTGATTTAAAAAATACAAAATTAAAAAAAAAAACAACAGAAAACTGACATGAGAACATGAGAACAGTGGGCCGTAATGAATGTAAGTATCATGGATGAATTAATGAATGATTTTTAAAAAAATCTAATAATGGATTGCACATTGTCAGGAATACATTTGAAGGCTGTATGAACCTATTGGTGTATTTTCCTGGACACTAGAATATCTATCTAAAATCAAGAAAACATTTACAAAATCGAAAAAGCTGTGGACAGTTGACGTCGGCCAATTTTACTGTATTTTCAAAATACAGGCAACGGATTCAAATCTACTGTGGAATAACTGTATGCGAATACTCTTGACTATTATTCAAGAAGTGACCACCAATCTGTTAGCTGAGGTTTAAAAATGGATTGGAAATGCTCTGTAATGTAGAACATGATTCGTGATTATTACCATGGTGCTAGCCTGACAGCGATAAATAAAGTGCTCTAGGTTTAAAGTTTAACGGATCTCTTAAAAGTCATCACATAAGATTCTTCATTAAAGTGCATTAAGATATAGCTCATGATACAGTAGGTGTTATGTTTTAAAAAAGCACGCGAGTTAACAAACTTCAACACTGTTAGCAAACCTTTGGAAGCTTTTCCATGTGTTAAACGTTTTTCTTCAAAATTGTTTCGGATCCGGGCCTGCACGAGCCATTCAAAATTTTGCATGCCCAATAACATGTCGCTACAACCTTTGCAATATCAAATGGTACTTAACTGAATCGTTGGCATAGAAACACGCAGCTCAAATTATAAATAAGAACATCAATATAACTTGATCTATTGGTTTTTCAAGATGAATAACTAACGGTTCCACTCCATTCAACACTAGAAGCATCCCTCCAACAAAACCAAAGTATTGTTTGTAATTGATAGATCGACTCTAATAAATAACTTTCTCTTTAAGTGGATCCACTTCAAAACATATCTGTCTACCGGACGCATTTGCTGTGTTGAATACGAGAAGATAATTAAGGTACCCGCATTTACAATACTTGAAGTAATTTGCAATCGCAGGTTAATGCTCTTCTTTTTATTGAAGAACTGATAACATTCTCGAGGAAATCAATCCAATAAACTGAAAACAATAACTGATAAAATGCTAAACTAATTTTGCTTTTACGTCTAATGTTGTAACTCCTATTTCAGCAAGGTTATACTGCTCAGACAGTGAGGCATATAAACAGAAACAGAAGTCTTGATATTCTTAGTACTTCACAGTACTTGGTGATATTAACAATAAAAGCCTGTTATTAGTGTTAATTTATTTGTATACTGAATCCACACCACAGAGAGAAATTGCATTATATATAATACGGGTACATCAAAGCCAGGTATTGGCTGTGGATACAATATAAGAAATCCGGTCATATTCTTTTTGACTTGTCTGAAACTGTGGTCCTTTTGGGAGACTTAGGAAATGTCTCGTAAGGACAATTAGGAAGCCAGCTATCTGGGATTCCAGATATTAGAACACATTCATGAATGAGACTGCTTGTTGAAAAGACATACGCCTGAAACATGTCATCTAGCAGTCAGTGCGCGGAATCAATCTACGAGCGAAAGATCATCAGTTAATAGAATTACTGTCTTTATGAACACCATTGAAAATATTAGGCAAGTTTGATGCATCAATCTAAATTTAAGAACGGTACTCTACAATTGAATTGATTTCAGATTCCTATAAAAGTTAGGTGTGGAACAAGTGAAAGTTATCTTGAACAGGAAAGAGAATCTCGTTTCCTCGAGGTTGAGCACATTCCTCATCCTTTTACTTTTGACACAAGCACATTGAGTACAAAGCAAGAGTCGGTTCGTGAAGTGAGAAAGAGATCGAACCTTGTCTGGTTTTAGAACTAATCAATATTATTAAAGGCAAGAGAGAGTGAACTGAGATATTTCGTGCAAGATATTGGACAGACTATTATTTTGATAAGATTGAAGCTAATAAATCACTCCAGCAAAGAATGATATGAAGCTTAAGGTAATGACTTAAATTATATTTGCAAGCATGGAAGGTTGAAACACTGTAACTTTTTACTACTGAACGGAATCATCGATAACTCCAAGCATAGATTTCACGCTCAAACGGAAGTGGTCATTCATATGTAGGAGATGGAAGGGGAGAGAGAGAGAGAGAGAGAGAGAGAGAGAGAGAGAGAGAGAGAGAGAGAGAGAGAGAGAGAGAGAGAGAGAGAGAGAGAGAGAGAGATGAGCTTGTAGAGAAAGCTGTGCATCATGACACGAAGTGAACAACATGAATAGAAATAGAAAGTGGCTGCTCCGTCAAAAACGTTGGAAGGCACGCCATTTTATGGCAGTTTGTTGATCGGTTGTCTATGCCTAACTCCGTCCAAATATCAAGAGCGACAGCACAGCTAACTCCAAATCTTTCCATGTCTTATGCCCATGTTAGATCGTAACTCTGGGCATATGTTTCGATCAAACATATGGATGTTCTGTAGTTCTAGAGTAGTTGAAACAATACTGATAAAGTATTTATGAACCTCTATGTTATTTACTGTGAGAAATTTTTATGTACTTCATTTGGAGGGAACACATTCCATAGGAAAAGAAACTTGCATAATATTTTGAGTTACAGTAGATTCACTGAAATTGAATCCAGGTTTGTATACATAACTCCTCAACAAAGATGAATTCACGGTTTTACAATCTTGGGTGGAAAAAAAAATTCTGGGGAAGGAAAAAAAAAAGGAATTGGATGTGGATTTTTCAATCATTAAATTTGATATAATTTATAGTATTATATTACATTAATAAAATTAGAAATAATTAAATTTCAAGTAGCTACACCAGACAAATTTAAATTACGTTTTGCTAAAATTAAAAATAAAATAGTTCATACATTGATAAAGGACATAGTCTAATACTGATTAATTAATAAGGTTGTTTTCATTTTCACTGAATTAATTAATTGTAGTTCATGTTACTGCACTCTAATTCCTTTATTACGAATGAAGGCAAGTGGATTGTAAAGATTAGTAGGCATTATTTAATTCTTCTTTAATTAAACTGAATTAATTGGGTCCATAATATAATCCATAATGCTGACCTTTTTAGAGTCTATAATATAATCTTAATATAGAGAACCGAAATACTGTACTATTCAACATTACTTCATACCCGTGTTCAATACAGTGTTTATCATATAAAGAATTGGTGGCCAACAGCAGGCTCGCGGGCCGCATGCGGCTCGAAACGTGATTTTTTGCGGCCCGCGGCAGCATAAAAACTATATTATATGCATTATCAATTTAGCTTTTAGTTTAGAGTTTAGATCGCAGATTTTCTAATTGATATACTAGTTATATTCATTATTTTTGATGACGAAAACAATTTATATACTCAACACGCAATCAAAATTGCTTTATATATATATATATATATATATATACATATATATATATACTGTATATATATATACGGTAAGAATACCAAGCAATTTTTAACCTGGTTTTACTCCATTTCACAAGTAAGCAAACAGAAAAACAAGTCAAGTTTGCGCCTGCAAGTGATGCAGGTCTAGCTGATCCTACAGGTAGTGCCAGACCAAGGCAACTCGTGGTAAAGGTGGCATAAGCTCTAATCACTAATCTTAATAACCCTTAATGCCAAAACACATCTCTAAGAAGGGGATGTATGATGTTTTGTATTAAAGGCAAGGGGCCATTACCCAGACCGGTTTCGATCTTTATTGAGGTCTCATCAGTGGGAGCCAGGCTAGAAATATCAAGATTTTAGTAATACAGAGCTTATAAGTATTTTACCAGAACAAGTTACCATAAGGAGTTTTAACCTTATTAAATAAAAATCTCAGGAGGAAATATAAATGTAGAAAGTTTGCTTACTTGGGAAATGGAGTAAAACCAGGTTTAAAATTGCTTGGTATTCTTAAACATTTATCATCATCATCATCATACGTATCAAGGATTTAGGCCGAGTATGGCCTGTTCCGGCCTTAGAAGTCATCGTTGAATCGTTTAAGAGGACGTCCTGGTTTTCTTTTTCCTAATGGCTTGTACTTTAAGGCTTGTTTTGGTAATATTTCTGTTTTCATTCTTTGAACGTGTTCCATCCATCTATGTTTATATTTTTTAATTTTTTCAATTACTAGTTCTTGGTTTAATTCTTTCATAATATCTTCGTTTCTTTTGTGATCAAATAGGGTATACTTTGCAGTTTTTTTCATAAACTTCATTTCTGCTGTTGTTAGTCTTTGTTTATCTTTTTGTTTTATTGTCCAGATTTCGCTTCTATACATTAAGACCGGTAGGGCTAATGTATTGTATACTTTTAGCCTGGTTTGTTTTTGAACTAGGTTTGGTTTAAATATAGAGTTAATTACTCCTGTTATTTTTAAATATTTTAAAATTTTTATGTTTATATCTTTTTCATTTTCATAAGTGATCATACATCCTAGGTAGTTAAATGAATTCACCTGTTCTAGGATCTTGTTATCTAATACTATTTTAGTTCTTGCTGGATCTTGTCCTTTAAAGGCCATAGTTTTTGATTTTTCCGTTGATATTATCATACCATAATCTTTGGATATCTCATTTAGATTTAAAATAGCTTTCTGTAAGTTATCTTCAGAATTTGTAATTATTATTTGGTCCTCTGCAAAGAGGAGAGTGTTTAAGTTAACTGTTGGTGAAAGTTTAATTCCTTGATGTAAATTTTTACTCCATTTTATTATTATTTCATTTAAGTAGATATTAAAAAGAGTTGCTGAGAGGGGACATCCCTGTCGAACCCCTTGGTTTATCTCTCTTGTATATGATAGCTCATGATATAATCTTATTTGTATTTGATTATTTTCATATATACCTGTGAAAGCTTTTAGGATATTATTTGGTATTTGTCTTTCTTTTAATATGTTAAATAATATGTTTCTTTTAACTTTGTCAAATTCTTTTTCAAAGTCAATAAATGCAATATGTGTTTCTAAATTATATTCTCTTCTTTTCTCTATTATTAATTTTAGGCTGGGTCTATACATGATCGTCCTTTTCTAAATCCATTTTGTACCTCTAGAATAAAGTTTTCGGAATATTTCATTAGTTTGTTATTTAAGATTCTGCTGTATATTTTGTAACATGAATTTAGTATACTGATACCTCTATAGTTTTTAGGGTCATCTCTATTACCTTTCTTAAAGATAGGAATCACAATTCCTTTTTTCCATTCTATTGGGGAGATACCAGTTGAGTAAATTTTATTTAAAAATAATAAGAGTCTTCCTTTGAATCTTGTTCCTGTATTTATATAGTTCTGAACCTAGCTTATCTTCTCCAGGTGATTTTCCGTTTCTTGTTTCTTTCAGGCTGATTTCTAATTCTTCTTCACTTATTTGCTTTTCATTTTCATCAATTGTTTGCCAGTTGTCTTTTTTAAGATATTTGTCTGTCCACAGTTCTGTGTAGTAATTTAGAAATTCTTCTAATTTCAATTCAGTGTTTAATTTTATGTTTTCTTTGGTATCTGCATTTAGATGTTTTAATATCTTATATACATTGGGTCTTATGTTATATAAATCATGTTATAAATTAGAAACAAATTTATTCCATGATTCTCTATGTCTTTTTCTGACTTCTCTTTTAGCTATGGCTCTTATTCTTTTATATTCTTCTATTTCATCTTCTAATCTTTTACTGCTTAACCATTTGTGATAGGCTTCTATATATATATATATATATATATATATAATGATTTAACAAATATAGTAATTTAATACAAAAATTCAGCGTTTATTTTTATTTAAGTTCTGTCTAAAAGTGTGCGGCCCATGACGCTACAACTCATCATATATTGGCCCTCGTATAGAATGAAGTTGGCTATGCCTGATATAAAGAATCGAAATAATAGAAATGCAACTATTTTTGATTCCGGAAGTTGTTATCCATATTTTCGGTTTTTCAAAGTGCCAGCCTAGATGATCCGTTTTTTCTAATGTTTGAATATGGATGAATACGAAAATTTCGGTCTAAATGAATATTATCCTAATTTCGTATTTGGGATATTTACTAAAATCTCTTGAAACAAGACGTTTCAGTTATAAATGTGAAAAATTTGGAGTTAATTCTTTCAGAAATATATTAAATATACGCAAATGGCAAATAATTTACTGCATAAAGTGCATCAAGCAAAACGACATCGACTATTTAGATGTTTTTTTACAAACACAAGTTGATTTGTAATTAGGATTCTTGTACTATTTCTATATGTTACTTACGCCAAACAAGCCAATGAATAAGAATAATATTGCAAAAAAGCAGGTTAGCATTATTGTCTGGAATCACTTCCGTAGTAGCAGTAAAGTACAAATTTTGATGCTATACTTCCAAATGTTATTTTTGAAATAATGTATAGAACAGATCAAAAAGAAAGCCAACAGAGTATTGATTTCTTGAAGTATTTTAATACTGTGTGAATACTAATGTACACAAAACTTGTTCACCTTATAATACATTTGTTTGAATTTGCCAAAGGAATAATTAACATGAAAATCACCCTACTTCTGTCTTTCTGCTTATCTATCATAATTATTACTCTTTATATTTCAATAGTTAATGTTAGGATTATTATCATTCAATCCGTGGAACATCTGAATTGAATTTTTTTTAACTAAAGTTGTTGATATCATTGTACTGCGAATTCTATTAGGATTTCTGCAATAAATGTTTCATTGATTATCACTTATAAGAATAACCATCACTTCTTATAAATAATGAATCCATACTTCAAAGGTTTTCGTACTCGGGCTGGCATTCCAGTTTTTTGTATACGGAGAATCCTTCCAACGAGACAAGATCTCCATCATATTCAAATGGGAGGATAGCGGCTGGAAGATATTCGTGAAGAGATTCCCAGTCATCGTGAAAAACCACCTGCGATGAAATTTGGTTCATTTTTTAAAATAAAAAATAAAAATAAAAGATATCATATTTAAAGCACAAAAATACAGAAGATAGTAGTGTTCATTTAACATATATGGTGGGGGGGGGGGGGGGTGGGGGGGGGGGGGGGTGGGGGGGGGGGGGGGTGGGGGGGGGGGGGGGTGGGGGGGGGGGGGGGTGGGGGGGGGGGGGGGTGGGGGGGGGGGGGGGTGGGGGGGGGGGGGGGTGGGGGGGGGGGGGGGTGGGGGGGGGGGGGGGTGGGGGGGGGGGGGGGTGGGGGGGGGGGGGGGTGGGGGGGGGGGGGGGTGGGGGGGGGGGGGGGTGGGGGGGGGGGGGGGTGGGGGGGGGGGGGGGTGGGGGGGGGGGGGGGTGGGGGGGGGGGGGGGTGGGGGGGGGGGGGGGTGGGGGGGGGGGGGGGTGGGGGGGGGGGGGGGTGGGGGGGGGGGGGGGTGGGGGGGGGGGGGGGTGGGGGGGGGGGGGGGTGGGGGGGGGGGGGGGTGGGGGGGGGGGGGGGTGGGGGGGGGGGGGGGTGGGGGGGGGGGGGGGTGGGGGGGGGGGGGGGTGGGGGGGGGGGGGGGTGGGGGGGGGGGGGGGTGGCTACGCATTAAAGGTAAGGGCCACTACTCAGACCGGTTTCGACGTTTATTGAGGTCTCATGTGAGAGTCAGACCATAAAAATGCCAAGGGTGAAATAATGCAGAGCTTATAAATTTTACCTAAACAAATTGCCACAAAATGCTTTGAACTTATTAAATTAAATAAAAATCTCTGGATGAGAGTATGATGTAGAAATTTAGGGAAAAAAATGATTAAAACCTAGCTTATAAAATTGCTTGGTATCTTTAACTTAGTTCTTTAAGTTAAAAAACTTTCTACATCTTATTCTCATCCGGAGATTTTTATTTAATTTAATAAAATCAAAGCATTTTGTGGCAATTTTTTTAGATAAAATGTATAAGCTCTGCATTACTTCAACATTGGCATTTTAATGGTCTGGCTCCCACTGATGAGACCTCAATAAAGGTCGAAACCGCTTTGGGTAGTGAAGTCTGCCTAAAAGTTTTATCCCTAAATATTCTTAAATATGGTGCTCTATCTCCATAAATGTGGCCCTTAACTTTAATGCATAGCATCATACATCTCCGCAATGGGATGTGCTTTGCATTAGGGGAAAATAATAAGGAAAGTGATCGGGGAATGCCCCACCTTTACTACGAGTTGCTCAGATTTGCATTACGGCATCGCAAACTTGACTTACTTGGGGAAAAAAGGATTAAAACCTAGCTTATAAAATTGCTTGGTATCTTTAATATATATATATATATATTTTTTTTTTCTGTAAAAATGGCTAAATTTAAAATTTTTTAGTGAAAACCATAGATCCATCAAGCTGGCGAGTGATTAAAGTGTCTAGGAAGGGGGGGGGTGTTGTTTTCCTCTTTTTCTAAGGTGAACTGGACTCTGGGGTTTTGGTTGTTTAAGTGTGTTAGGAAGGAGTGGAGTGTGTCTGAGCCATGTGGCCAAATAGCAAACCCATCATCCACATAACGAAGCTAAATAGTGGGTTTTTGTGGGGCGGAGTTTAAGGCTTTCTTTAAACTAATGCATTTGTTTTCACACCAGTTCAGCCTTGATAATGCTAGACAGTGGCTAGTGAAACTTGTTGGCTCTTTGTATATTTTATCATTTATCTTCTGGTCTTTTAATAATAAACGTTCTTTATTTTAATACATCAGACCAAATATGTACAATTTAAGTTAGCTGGTCTTGAACGTGGATAGCAGGCTTTTCCTCCCGCAAACTAGACCCGTGAACACACACTTTTACAGTCAGAAATACTTAAAAATCAGCGATAGGCCTGATTAGTCAGCTAAGGCGGTCCCGAACCCGGATGAATTTGGTGTGTGTGTGGGGTGGGGGTGAATTGGCGCCGTACTTTTCCGTTAAAGGGACTCGTAGCCTTTGAATCATCATACGAAAACTAACTAACTGCCTGAGTTTATTTGGCAAATCAAGATTTAATTAATTTGCAAAATAGATGCAGAGCTAATTCGTATGTGACCTCTTCAGAACAGAATAAAATTACAATATTAACATAAACGTCCATAATTAAAAAAACAAACAAACACGAAACCAGTGTATGCCCATAAAAGTTGGAGTGTAGGGTTCTATTTATTTTTCAAATTATAAATCATTTTCTCGCTAGCCAGTTGGTGTGACTCGAGCTAGTCACTATGTTATTTATAAATACTAGTGGTATTTATGGAAGGGTGAGAATCACGAAATGTGATCTACCAGTTTTTTTTTTTTTTTTTTTGAGTTTGTGCTCGGAAAATGAAATTTTCACAAAGTTAAAAACTAGGCAAACTGTGATGAAAATAGGGCTGTTATTAAACCAAAGGTAGATGAATCAGAGGTGCACGCATTATTAGAGATCCTTGATATGAATTCAGCTATAGGATATCAGCTCGCATATTACGATAAGGTACTGACAGCTCCTTTGTCCCGAAGGTTTTATTTAAGTCTCAGACTTGCTGGAGTCACAAGGGAATATAAAGAGTGCAAAATAATTATTTGTTGCGTAACGAAATAGCTGAGAGGGAAACAGTAAATTATCGAATGATCATCTTACCATCATTCATGGGATGCTGATCATTCGATAATTTGCTGTTTCCCTCTTAGCTATTTCGTTAAGAAGTTCAATAAAAGCAAGTTTCAGAAATGGGATACTCTATGCGAAGTTACATGACTGTGTGATGGGGTGGTTCCTCATCATCATACCTATCAGGGATTTAGGCCTAGAGTAGCCTGTTCTGGCCCTAGAAGTCATCGATGTATCTTTTAAGAGGACGTCCTGGTTTTCTTTTTTTTCCTAATGACTTGTACTTTATGGCTTGTTTTGGTACTCTTTCTGTTTTCATTATTTGAACATGCTCCATCCATTTATGTTTATATTTTTTCTATTACTGATTTTAAATAAACAGAAGTTCCTGGTTTAATTCTTTCAGCGCCCTATATCTCAATAAACTCTAATTTCCGCTCTTCACTCATCCCAGAATCATTCTCACTTTCATGTACAATCTGCCTTATGGTTTCATGTATCATGTCTTCAATTAGTTTACATTTCTATATCATATATATACAAATACCTCTTCACTTCATACCACATGTTTTTCTTAAATCCTGAGGCATACATTAAGAAAGCATACCTCCAAAGATTATTTCCGAACAACATATCCTTAAGTATTGGTGGACGGGAAAAAAGATATCCATTGTAAGTTACTCCGTTTGTTAAATTTTGCATACTTCGGCTAAAGTCCTTTGCATGCTCAAAGTTGTCTGTGTAATCCCATGTGAGTGATCAGTCCCATTTTTTCTTTGTTCCACGTTTCTAACGCATTTGAGTTTTGAATATTCAAAACAGTGCACTCAGTTTCTTTGGTGCCACCACCATCTAAAATAGCATCCCTCGATTTAGAGGTCCTCTTCTATTTACCCATCAAAGTTCTCCTTTTTTATTACCTTCCTGTTAGAACCACACTTGTTCTTGTGCACTTTTCAATCGCAAGGCACCAAGCAGATGCCCGATAGTCTTGGTCTGGCAGCAGTGGAATCCTTCGGTGTACTTCTTCGTGCAGACATGACAAAGGAATCGATACCGGAATCCCTGGCTGGGCATGTATCGATAACTTTTCACCTAAATCTGCATAACAAGTACCACTAGTATTATCTTTTGACATTAAAACCTGGACCTCGACACCGAAGTCTCCACCGGATATTCTTCACCACCAAACACAGTCTCATCCAGCAAACCAACAGACGAAACAGTAGTAAAGTCACATCACTAGCATTTTATTCGGTATGTCGTGCGTCCCATTCATTGGAGTGTGTCGAAATTTCATCACACTCCTCCGCATTCCTTGCATCAACAATGCAGCAGGCGATAAAGTAGTATCTTCTTGAACATGTGATGATTCCAATTCATTCACTTGAAATGAAATTTGATCCTCCTTACAGCCTTGGTAATTAATGCAGACTAGTTGTGCAAGGCTGTTCTCCTTAAGCGTTTCAGCAATTTTCAGAAGTTTAGTCAAAGGATCATGAGATATACTAACTTCATAATTATACATGAAAATCCCCAACCACTTTTAAATCCTCATATCCTGTATCTTTCATAATTACAATAGGATGCTTACATGGATTTTCCACAAGCAAAGTTTGAAACAGGAAAATTATATTCTGCAAGTACCCTTTTATGAGCTTTTCCACTTAATCCGTCACATGATAAAGTTACTTCGACAAGCGATTCACTACAAAGCAAGCACTTATAAACATTGGACATAGAGGCCTGATGATCATTCCACTTCAAAAGCAACTTCATCTCCATTCTCATACTTTCTTATAAAAACTAACTCACAAGTAATGTGCAATGAGAGAGATACAAAATTAGATCTAACAACTATCCACTACTTACACACGTACGAAGATATATAACCAGTAAACAATACAAGTATACCCAAGACAAATTTTACACATGCAAATTCAAAATATTTAGCACCAAAATTACATCCGTAATTTAAAGAAGCCTCCAAATAGATATGTAACACAATGTCTAACAGATATTTATAAATCACTTAAGTACTTTTAGTATAATCCGACAAGCATATTCAATAAATATTTTCTCAGTCATTTTTCTCGCACCAATAAGAAATTCATTTATAAAAACCATCAATGTTGATTAGATCAACATATTCCATAAACTTGATATTTTCAGGCTTATCAAAGCCACTCATACAGTTGTTTGAAACCAATTTAAAAATTTCACCAAATTTATTCAAAGTAATCATATCACAGCACGACGCTTATAATATTCACACGTAAGAAATGTAAACAAATTGACAAACCATTACTATGATAACCTAAATTATCAGATACATAAATATTCAACCACGTCCTTCACAACGCCACATTAACATTCCAAGTTTGATTTAGGTTGATACAAGTGGTAAATAATAAAGAAAAACTCCTCGTTTAACCCTATTAGACTGTTCCCTACTGTGTACAGAGATGTTATATCGGCTGTGAGTTACAAAAGTGTATTGAGATAGTAAGGCGATAAGTGATGTTCAATTTGCAAAGAAAGAGTTCGAATTTAATACGTGCAGTATTTCTTATAATCGTGTCCGGACAATTCATCGCGAAAAAGTTCTCCGCAAATTCTTTTTTACACGTATATGAATCATGTTTCATGTCATTCCCATATATGAAAAAAAAAACATATTTTATGTATGATTTATTTCGATTATACTTAACGTTGTGAAATTTTTTATTCTGTATAAAGTTAATATTTTTTCTTGCTACAGGCTGAGTAGATGGAATGTTAATTGCTACAAGACTGGGATAGTATGTTTAGGGAGAAAGAGCACCATATTTAAGAATATTTAGGGAAATAGTTAGATCCAACTAATATGTATAGTTGCTATTTATATATTCCTATTAACTATTCTATTAATAGTTAGAATAGTTATTACGGAGAACAAAATATTTAAGAATACTTAGGGGAGAAAGGGCAACATATTTAAGCATATTGATTCTTATAACCGTTCACTATTTTTCTGTTCTGCGCATTTAAATATCCATCCAGGTGTGATATATTTTTATATGAACTAGTTCAGAAGGCGACGTGTTTCTTCTATTGAATACACGTGCATTTTAAAAATCACTGCACTTTTCCTGCATAGTGAAGACATCTTGTACGCTGCTATCGCTTGCAGAGTTAGTTTAAGATCATAGGTACAATTTTGAGTAAAGATATTAAAGAAAATGATAAAAAAATTAACGTCAATGCTATCGTGATGACGTAATTCTGCTGCTTCAATACTAGCCTTTACCTTTTCCTTCAATACTACTAGTATTTTATGACACTAAAAAATTTTAAATTTAGCCATTTTTACAGAAAAAAATATATATATATTAAAGATACCAAGCAATTTTATAAGCTAGGTTTTAATCCTTTTTTCCCCAAGTAAGTCAAGTTTGCGACCGTAGTGCAAATCTGAGCAACTCGTAGTAAAGGTGGGGCATTCCCCGATCACTTTCCTTTTTATTTTCCCCTAATGCAAAGCACATCCCATTGCGGAGATGTATGATGCTATGCATTAAAGGTAAGGGCCATATTTATGGAGAAAGAGCACCATATTTAAGAATATTTAGGGATAAAACTTTTAGGCAGACTTCACTACCCAAAGCGGTTTCGACCTTTATTGAGGTCTCATCAGTGGGAGCCAGACCATTAAAATGCCAATGTTGAAGTAATGCAGAGCTTATACATTTTACCTAAAAAAATTGCCACAAAATGCTTTGACTTTATTAAATTAAATAAAAATCTCCGGATGAGAATAAGATGTAGAAAGTTTTTTAACTTAAAGAACTAAGTTAAAGATACCAAGCAATTTCATAAGCTAGGTTTTAATCATTTTTTCCCCAAATTTCTACATTTTACTCTCATCCAGAGATTTTTATTTAATTTAATAAGGTCAACGCATTTTGTAGCAATTTGTTTAGGTAAAATTTATAAGCTCTGCATTATTTCACCCTTGGCATTTTTATGGTCTGACTCTCACATGAGACCTCAATAAACGTCGAAACCGGTCTGGGTAGTGGCCCTTACCTTTAATGCGTAGCATCATACATCTCCGCAAGGGGATGTGCTTTGCATTAGGGAAAAATACCAAGGAAAGTGATGTCATCGGGGCTTACTCCACCTTTACCACGAGTTGCTGAGATTTGCACTACGTGCAGGCGCAAACTTGACTTACTTGGGAAAAAAGGATTAAAACCTAGCTTATAAAAATTGCTTGGTATCTTTAATATATATATATATTTTTTTTTTTCTGTAAAAAGAGACTAAATTCAAAATTTGTAGTGTCATAAAATTCTAGTATTGAAGGAAAAGGTAAAGCTAGTATTGAAGCAGCAGATTTATGTATTCTGATTTAAGTCGTTATGATAGCATTTACGTTATTTCTTTTATTATTTTCTTTAATATCTTTACTAGAAACGAACTTAAGACGCTCTCTCTTTGCAATTTTGTCTAAATTGAGAAATTCAGCTAGGCTGTTTACTTGCCGCAGGTGTGACACTTTTAAATATATCTCGTTAAGGACACTCTAACTAAAGTGAAAGCGTACTGTAACAAATAAGCAATAAAAAGATACAAACTATGAAATAGGCAAAAATATAGAAAACATCAACTTATTTATATACCCCGCATATAAATAAATGTCACAAAACCTTTAACATAACAACGCTCTGTACCGCTAAGTACTTAAGGAGAATAAAGGAATCTGTTAGTATGATTTAAGAAGAGGCTGCTCGGGATTGTATTCATTGGAGGAAATCAAGTTTCAACGCTGTTACAAAGAACAGAAGTAGAAGGAATGAGCCCAGCAGAAAAGAAGTTACCTGACAAGCCGAGAGCTGAATCACGTATGTATAAATACTGATTAGACGCTGTTTTTGTGTTCTTATAGAGAGTCTTCTCTAAGAGGAATGAGCGCTTCTGAACATGATTGAAAATTCTTAATGAGGCTGCGAATGCACCAACAGAAATATGAGAACACTATTCTGAGTTACGGCAGAATTTGGTTTTATTAAATATGAGGAATTCTAAAGAAGAAACTTTGCGTTTCAAGAAAAAAAGACTAAAGATTTCTCTGTAAGATGAAGTGGATATCGATGTCGTTATATTAGGATAGGTTAAGAAAAAGTCAATCCAAGCAGAGAGTTGGTGACCTTCGCTAGCTTTCGGAATATCACCAAAAGCAAAGGAGGAAGTAGAGCACGATCTTTCTCTCTGGAAATTAAACAGAATTATTTTGATAACATTCAGCTTTAATAGATTACCTTCGCCACATTTGAGAGTGGCGAGTAGATCGGTAGTCTAATATCTTAAATTGTTTCATCATTCCTTTTCCCTTTCGAAATTAGCAACAAATCCACATATCGGGTGATTGGTCTTAACATGCTTCATCACGTTAGCCTACTGGAAACATGCTCAGCATCCCGGGGACAGCGAGTAGCAGGTGTGACCTCCCAATGTTTTATTCTTCTATATAGCTTAGATTGAACTTCTCAATATTCCTCCATCCACGAAACCTTTGTCACTCCGCTTTTCACTCTCTCTCTCTCAGATCTAGTACGTAATTATTCCATAACCAATATCTTTAAAATGGAAATGGCCTCTCTTAGCACACTAAATAAATTATGGTAAATGTATTTGTGAAAAATTGTAAAATACAATTTTTACAATGTTATAAATAATATTATAAAATATGCATAAATATTAATATAAATATTATTATTATTAATATTTATGCATAGTTAATAACATTATTTACTTAACATTTTGAACAGAAAATGTAATAGCAATATTTCAGTTGTATATTTGTAAATATTATATGAACGTGATGAGTATAATAAACTTTTTTGTCAATGTCACAAAAAAAACTACAATAAAAAAATAATAATTTTATTCTTAGTAGCAGTTGTAATAATGGTAGAAATACCAATAGTGTTATTATTAATGTTATTAGCAGTAGTAGTAGCAGTACCTTGATATACTACATAACTTTACTACATAAACACATACCTTTATATACTAAGTCAGTACAAGATAAACCCTACCATAAACTCCCCAAAAAGAGAAGAAATACTCAATACTTCACTAACACAAACATGCGTTGATCATATCAACATACGGGCTCTCATCTATACATATACATCATCAGTAATTAACGTCAAAATTGCCGATCATTACTTTGTCTCAACTTCGTTTTATTACGTTACCTAGCCCCCCCCCTCTGCCCACCACAAAAGTCAACAAAACTCGATTATGTTAAAGAGCATTGTCGACAACTTTGTAAAAAATACAAACTGGTACTGACTACTGAAAATAAACGATCCTGTAACATTATATGAGAATTTCCAACTAAAGTTCCAAGGAAATACACACAAAAGCTACAAAGCCTACAAAAGAGGCGAAAAACAAACATTAATCCATGGATAAATGCCGATATACTAAATAGTATTACTGTAAACGAAAATCTATGGAAAAAACTAAACAAGTCACCCGGCAACACACATTTACAAACATTATGCAAAAACACAAGAAATTAACTAACAACAAAAATTCGTACTGCAAAAGATATTACTACTTCAAAAATTCACCGAATATAACGACAACATGAAGAAAACATAGGATACACTCAACGAATTAGAAACTCGAAAAAAGAAAACTTAAGCACAAGATTTTATTCCGAACAGTTTCGGTCAGGATACAAACCAAGAGGAACTAGCAGACTCATTCAACCATGCCTACACACACAATATCACAAAACTCAAAAAAGGCCTAGATCAATAAAAAACTACCAACACAAAGTCAACAGGAACTGAAAGAAGCACTCTTACAGCTGATACCAAAGACCACTCCAGGAATAGAAAAATAAGATCACAGACCTCTTAACACACTTTTCACAAATAAATTCAATACTTTTGAGACTCGTAAACATAATAATCGACATTGGCATTATTCCACAATAACTAAAAACTGCAATAATCACTCCAATTTACAACATGGTAAAAGAAATGATCCCCAGAACTACAGATCAATAGCTACCATACCAATCATTTCAAAAATTCTAGAAAAAATAACATATACCAGACTACAGAACTATTTACAAAAGTACAACATCATCTCACAAAACCAATACGGCTTTCAGAAAACAAAAAGCACCATCACTTTATTAGAAGACATCGGCGACACAATAAACAAAGCTCTCGACAAAAACAAGTACGCCGTACTTATACTGCTTGACTCAACCAAAGCATTGGATACACTTGAACATGATATACTACTCACCAAACTATATTCAATAGGTATAAGAGGAACACTGCATTCCTGGTTCAGAAACTATCTCACAAACAGAACACGAGTAACAAAACCAGGTACATGTCACCGTGTTTTATACAAATAAAACACGGTGTCCCTCAAGGCGTCATATTATCACCCCTCTGTTCAACATATACATTAACGATGTTCATAACCTCGCCAAACGAAGTCAAATATTTCAGTACGCAGATGACACCGCACTGCTAGCAATCCACACGGCTCTCTGCAAAGCACAACAAGGCCTAAATGATCATAACATACTTCGACCAAAACGCAATTGTAATCAACGGCACCAGAACACAGATGTTAATAATACACAACCCGAGAATCATGCGCCCCGCACCACTGTCACTCATACCGCTGCATTAACAACAAAAAACTGGCCAATGTCCCGAAATCAAACTTCTATCACATTCAAAATACCTTGGTCTCAACATAGATTGCCACCTTAAATGGACAAAACATATAGAATACTTACATACCAAACTCCGCATCTTCGCAGAAAAACTCTTCCAAGTAAAAGACATTATTCCATCTACCATAAAAAACCTTTATATCACGGTATCTGCGAATCGCTACTCAGATAGTATAAGAGTCTATTCAAACAGCCACCTAACAAAATCAGAAATATCACATAAGAAAATTGTGTCAACAGTGATTTGGATACCTTACACACAACAGCCAATATCCGACCAGGCATATGGCGATACACAGAATCCTGAGCCTTAAATATCTGAAGCACTACATAATATTACTAAGGCATTGCTTCAATATCACCTATCGAAACAACAGAAACACATTTTATATAACACAACCCACTACAACTCTATACATTCCTACACCCTTCAACAACTCATACGGTTCTTTTGTGAGATCACATCGGATACCCACGCAATTCTACAACCTACCAAAAAATGTAAAACACATAGACAACTAAAGAACATTAAAACACGAACTCTGAAAAATATGGCAGCAAAGTTAATATACCATTAACACTAATACACAAATCACGAGTATCCGATGCCTAGATCCCGTCGATAAACAGTAACAACAACATAAATAGTGAAGGCTAATCCTACTCCCTTCATAAAAGTTAACCCAAGCTATGAAGTAGGTGGGACTAATCAGCCTCACTCATCCACACGTAATCCTGATAATCAAAGACTGCAAATTATGTAGCAAAACAGTCAGTAATGTGTGTAATAATAATGAAGATACTGATATAAAAAAGTACATGAATTTGTAGCCAAAGAAAAAATATTGAAAAGAAATAATGTACCTTAAACTGCGTACAGACAGAGCATCAAGCCTAATACGAATTAATTGTAAATACTGTACGTTGAAAAAGAAAAATTGTTATTTTATACGTAATGTGTAAACATGCAAAAAATGTCTGTAAAAATCATCAATGTTAATATTATAATAATATCCGATGTAAACAATTATTATTATTATTTAAAAGAATGCTATGTACGCGATGTAATTTATCTGAGAGATCACCATCATCATCATCATCATATTATTATTATTATCCGTTATTCAAAAATTCTGTTCAACCTTCATTGTTAATATTAGAAGGACACGTATTTTAGATATAGATTCAAAGTATTATCATCAAAATTTTAATTGAAATGCTGTGTAGAAAATGAATTACATATGCAGCACTTAATGCTGAATTTTGTAAAAATTACAAGTTGGAATGTCACTAAAGTTTATTATTTTAATTGTGTAAATATTTCAGAAATCAATAAAAGAAATAATAAAACAATAGAAGTGGTTGTACTAATAGCAGCAGAAAGCAATGAATGAAATCAGTGTGCATCCTGCAAAATACCTTAGAAATTCAGTAAGCTAAAGAAGATGGTTGTACTAGTTGTTGCTGTTGTAGTGGAAACATAATAAAATATGAATTTCTATGACTTAATTGAATTCTTTACTATTTAAATCCGTACTAAAAGCCTTCTGCATACTGAGAATGCCACTTTATTAGCTTTTCACACACTGTAAATTTCCATTCCCGAAGGAAGGAGTTCTGGAGAAATATACTCGTGAAGAGGCTCCAATGAATCACGGGAAATAATCTGGAATAAAATACGGTATATAAATATATATATTATGTTTGTATTTTGTTATAAATTTTATGTGGAAAGAAACATCTGACACAAAGCAATGTAGAATGTTTTGTGTCAGACATGTTTAATGGAAACAGTTGGTTATTGCACGAAAATTGTAAATTTCCAATATTCGAACAAGACGTGGTGATTGACTTAACCTTCGAGTTGTTGAACTTTGGATTTTGTAACCTCGGAAAGAGTGAAACTGTTAAAAGTAATCTAATATATCTAGAAATCTAAAGAAGGCTGAATTTTATAGGGGTGACGGTGTTTCTAGATTTACGAAACCTAGTAGTGAATGTTGCATGCGGTCATCAATTGCAGTGCACAAGGAAATAAGGGCACTGCTTTTACAAGAATATATTAGTAATGAACTGTGAACTGCAGCTGACCTCTTAGAATGTTCGTTGACTTCTTAGAAAGAAGTCAACGAACACCCTATGGGTAAGGTGCGTCGTGCTTTGTAACGAGTCTGGTGTTTGTAGCCGGTATAAATTGGAGAAATATGATGGTCCCAAGTCAGTGCAACCATGTCACGGAAAATGATTGGAGAAGGGAACTGACGGAGTTTGAAAGATGTTATATTACAGGCCTATCTGTTCGGCAAAAGTTTGACAAACTAGGCCATCCCAGGTCAACAATCAGCGATACCAGTTATAGAATCGAAGGCAGTCAGCTGCGAGAGCCACCCGCATTGGATTACTCACCACACTCAATGAACGTGACCGTAGCGTGCTACCAAGGATAAGGTGCAAAAACCGCCTTTTTTCAGCTGACATGTTGAATGCAGGGATGAGGTCATCGTCACGAATACGAAGCTGTCAAAAACATTCAGAACGGAGACCTCACAACATAGATTTCAATGGTCGGCTCGTAACTTGTAAGCCCCATATTACGAACCAATATGTAGCTTTGTCTTCACTAGCGCAAGGAAATAACATGAATGAGACTGAAATGAAATGCTTGAAATGTTGTGTTGTGGAGCGAAGAATCACCGTACACCTTTTACCGAGCTGCAAAATATTGTTCTGCCAATTTAATCAGTTCATGTGCTATGAAACTGCAAAGAGGTGTTTGGGTTATCAGTCGTTAATACCCTTCCAACAAACAATCGCCTCCCACTACATCCTTCTACTCTGTTTATTTAATTATTGAATCCCACGTATTGCAATGGTAGGAGCCTATCGCACATATAAAGCCATCCCCGGTAGGGTAAATATTTAGTAATCGCTTTCCCATTCTCTAGAGACCAAACGTTGAACATTCCAAACAGCATCAAGTATTCGTCAATGAAACACAACCACAGTCTCAATTCAGAATCAACAGTGAATCGAAATTTATTACGCATTGCACTTTGAAAATTTTGTTGCGTCAAACTTTCATGTGAATCCACCACATTTGGTGTGGTCCAGCTGTATAAATTAAAAAAGATCGTGTCAAGGCTCAGATTTTCACCTTTCTCTGTTGTGATTACCGACCGTTGTCACGTGTTTCTTGTTACATCTTGATAACTGTTGTAAATTCCTCTCCGAAATACACAAAGTTGTTAAATTGAAAACTTATCATTTTCAGTTCTCAGATCTTTTATTCCACGCCTAATTTAACAGCATCCTCTTGATGTTAATAACTTTCTTTGCTTATATATGCTGAAATGTTGCATGAACCACAAAATTCACTTAAACACAAAGTAATGAGGGTTGTGTGGCTCGAACACAATTTTGATCAAAATAAATTAATTTCAACTGTTTCGTATTAGGGATTATTACTAGATGAGGGTATTTCCCAAAAAGTGAGAGACAGGAATTCGACTGATTTAAAAATAGATAAAGATATCAAGAAGAAACAAAAATATTTCATGGAAAAGACTTCTTGTCATGTCCGAACAAACTCTAAAGAAATAATTTAAAGAAGAAATTTGTAGAGAGGGTCAGTTGTATATGTATTTTAATTTGAAAGAGATTATGGCACACATATTGTGTGGAATTTGAGGTTTATGCAAATAGTTGACAAATAATTACGATAGCTCATTGTCGTATCTGATTAGGTAATTTAAGGCATTATGTTTAAATTATACTCCAACAAATTAGATAATGTAATAATGTCCACGATGGGCGATTTCAAAGTGAAAACCATAAGTGTCTCACACATAAGCAAAAGTTGTTATAATGCGATACTTAGTAGAATGCATTCTTAGCTATTTATGTTAAACATTTATAATATTTTTAAAGCTTTGTTAAACGGAAATCCTAAATTCAGCGCCTGAGAGGACTTGCGCTTTCTGTAATAATAATAATAAAAAAGATCTTTTTGAGTGAATAATCTACTATTATACCTTAGGTATTCAACTCTACGTGAATTCCTTTTCCAAAAATAGTTTTAATAGAAATACGTTACGTTATGCATTTCGTTTGCAGTTGATTACTAGTTAAACCCAACCCTGTAAGGCACATAAATCAAATTTTGCCATTTAGATGATCACAAGGCGTATTGTCTTTCTTGTATGCTTGAATAAAAGTAACAAGATTGATAACTTATTAAATGCTATTTTTAATTAATTATACATGAAACAAATATGAATAAACCAAAATAATATCAACATAGAAAACATAATTGAGATTTTTTTCATGATAATTTGTCTCCATAAAAGAAGTCATTACTTCTCTATACAAGAGAGCACAGCTGAGTATCATTAAAAAAACTCGAAGCGCAGTTGAAGAAAAAGAAAAAAAAAGGAAAGAATATAGAGCATCTACTACTTCGTAATCGCAAATATGTTGTACAAGATAATAAATGTTCCACAAATATTAAATAAATACTAATATTCATTGTTGAAGTTTGTTAATCATAAACACGCAAAAAACTAGCAAACCTTCACGAAAAACCTTTGCACATCTAAAATTATTAGCCAAAAAGTACATCAATTCTAGTTGACTTAATGGCTGGTATATTAATACAAATATAATTCTTTTCTCTTCCACCAGAATGGCATTGCACAAGTTCATTCCTATAACAAGAACATGATGTTCGACACTGTACTGATTTCCGAAACAAATTTTGATGTTCTATGTCTTCAAAGTGCATCCATGAATAATCTATGAAAACATTCAGAGTGAATGTAAGGAATTGATGGAAATCACTCACTTTGATTTCAGTACACACTGGCCACCAGACAAGAAGAGTTGAATTTTTTTAACAATTACACGAATAATAATGAAAAAAGGACAGCTCATTTATGTATGCTTTAGACATTATGAAAAGGTGCTTGATAAAAATCTACAATTCTCTAGGAGGATTGTGTTGGGGTACGGTACGCGAATCTCCTATAGAGTTTCAAAATAGCACAGAAATAGCGTCTAAAAACCACTAATGAAGTCAGTAGACATAAGTGATTAGCAGCGACATCTCTCATTTTGTTAACTCTGATTTACAGGTTCGTCAAATTCACAAAGAAGTTTTGGCTCTGAGTTCAAAGTACAGACTCCCAAACACTGAGTATTTAGCAAAAGTATGAATGGCTTGACACAGTAGTCGTTATCTTATATTGAAAACTGAGAACACTTCTCTTTTGGAATCAATGCGATTGTTCAATGAACACGATTCATCCCCAAAATGGGATCGTTTATACGATAATAAATACTTAAAAATATAATGACCGGTCTTCAGCATTGTACAATATCTTGGTATTTCTAATACAATGGCTACACTTACAAACATAACTCAGAACTAGCCATGATTAGTTCTCTTTCTCCTGAACAGGCAGGTCTTTATATGACCTCCTTTAAAAAGTAACCCTTAGCAGAATACTCTTTCAAATCAGGATTTAAAAGAGGTATATCCTGCTATGATTTAAATAAAGTATATCCAAAACGCTTTTGTAATTTGGAGTCTCTAACAACAATCTCCTTTTGATTTTGTGGACAACTTCAACAATCAGCATTAATATGAGATAATAAAAAAACTCGAATTTAAGAGTGAAAAGAGTAATGAAGGCGACAGAAGATGCAGTTGAAGAAACAGTACCAGAAGAAGAGAAGATCAAGAAGAAATGGATTACACAAGAAACACCGAAGGTAGTACAGAAGAAAAGAATGTTGAAGATAAGAAGGGATACATCAGAACAAATAGAAGAGCAATATAGAAGAAAGTGTAATTAGGTGAAAAAAGCACTCAGAATGGATTAAATGAAATGGTTAGAAGCCCAATGCAACAATATAGAACAGTACTATGGAGAGCATAAATCAAGGAGCGAGGTATACAAAATGATCAGAAACAAAACAGACCACAATTCAAGATGAAAGGGCAAAGTATTGATGAATAAAGAAAAAATTGTACAGCGGTGGACAAGATACTGTAATGAGTTATATGAAAAAAAACTGGATTCAGATAGCATTGGGAAACTCACTGAAGAATTGAAGCAGATATCACCACCAGGTAATGAGCATGATATGGACATTTTAATAGGAGAGGTAGAAAAAGCAATAAGACGGCTTAAACACAACAAAAGTCCTGGTAACGATAACATTACTGAAGAAATGATTAAATATGGTGGTGAAAGTATGGTTACAGAAATGCACCAACTATGTAATATGGTATAGAAAGAAGGGAACATTCCAGAGGAGTGGGTGAAATCAATATTAGTAACATTATACAAGATAGGAAATAAGCTAGAATGTAAAAATTATAGAACAGTTGCCTTGATAAGTCACCTTGGTAAAGTGATGATGATGATATTGACAGAAAGATTGAGAACACAATTGGAAGCATACCTTGCAGACGAGCAAGCAGGATTTAGAAAGGATAGAACTACAATTCAACAGATTTTGACAATGAAGTTAATAGCAGAGAAAGCTAGGAGAAAAAACAAAAACATATATACTTACTTTGTTGATATTCAGAAAGAATTTGATAATATTGACCAGAAAGTGACATTAGCAGTTCTGGAATCCTATGGAATTGATAAAAAACTAATACCTATATTAAAAGACGTTTACCAGAATGCAGTTGTAGCAGTTAGAATAGGTGACGATTTGGGGAAATGGTTTAAAACAAGCAGAGGTATACTAGACAGCGAGACCCAATATCACCAAGCATTTTCAGCATTTTCATCGCACATTTAGAAAGAGCAATGGATAAAATGAAAGAAGATGCCAAAGGAATATCTGAACACGGAATGAGAATTAACAACCTGAGGTTTGCAAATGACATTGTTATTATTGAAGAAGACCAAAGAGAACTACAAAAAACACTGAAACTGTTAAATGAGGAAGGGAAGATGTTTGGACTTGTTATGAACTTTGAAAAAACAAAGACAATTGTATTTGGTGAGAAGAACATGAAACAAAAGATACAAGTGGATGGAACTGATATAGAAAATTTAGAACAATTCACATATTTGGGAAGTAAACTGACATATGACTTGGACTGTAAAAAAGAAATAAAGATCAGGATTGCAAAGGGAAGAACAAATCTGAAGGCCATGGATAACATCTGGGAAAGTAAAGTGATCAGTCTGCAAACAAAACTAAGTGTATTGGAAACATGCATCTTCAGCGGTGTACTATACTGATCTGAAACGTGGGTAATAAATAAGGAATCAAGAAAATGAATTTTGGCATTTGAAAGAACTTGTTACAGGAGGATTCTAAGAATAGGATGGGTACAGAAAATCACCAATGAAGAACTCTATTTGAAGATACAACCAAAACAGAATATAATGCAGAAGATTATAAAACTGAAGCTGCAATTATTTGGACACATCTGTAGAATGAGTAAGGACAGGAAGATAAAGACATTTATGTTTGGTATTTTGGATGGTTTAAACAGAAGAGGTAGACCATACAGAGAATGGATAGACGATATAAAAGACTGGTGTGGAATGGGTGCACAAAAACTGCGACACCGTGCACTGGACAGTGTCGCAGTGAAACAGGCATCAGACATCAACGAGCAGTGAGTCCATGATTCGTGATGATGATGATGATGAATAAAAATAATAAAATAAGAGTGACCTTTAAACCTAAAGATACAATTCGAAAACTCTTAATATCTCCAAAAGACTTCAATCCTTTCTTTAAATATGCTGGAGTTTAAAATATCCCATGCCCGTGGGGTTTAAGTTAATTGGGCCAAAACTTCAAGAAGCCTTGCGATAAGACAATAAGAACACTTCGGATATGTTAAAAACAACAGACCAGATATATCGGACTTATCTTTTCGTTTCTCCAGAACCAACCATGTCATTGAGTGGGATAAAAGCTGTACTCCTTACATACAAGAGGACTACCGCTCTCGTATTTTTAAAGAATCCACAACAGTCGCCCGTTCTGTAGAAAATCTTAATAGGAACCAAGATTTAATCTTATCCGAGATCTGGAAGACCCTAATTAAATCTCTAAACACACAAGAAATGAACTTTAGTACCAACTATAAAACGTTCCTAAACAACAACAAGTGTAATCATGTACGCGAGACACGTGTATTGCTCACGTTGTTTTGTAATTTATAATTAGAATTCTGTTAAAGTCTAGTCTGTAACATGTTTTTTTAGTTTTAGTTACTATCATCAGACCTGTACCCTGAAGATGCCAACAGCTCAAGTTGATAAAACTAGTTGGTATTAAATAGTTTTTTCTCAGATACTTGATCAACATTTCTCAAAAAGTCAATTTTAATATCAGCATTAAGTTCACCTTTGAACTACGGTCTCATGAAACTACTCTTTGAACTACGGTTTCATTAAAGAAATCGTCTAGAAAATGTTACAACAAAAGTGAAGAAATGATGGATTAAAACTAAATGGCATTTTAATAAATATTATATTAAAATCTTCGGCAGTTCTAGTTGTGATTTTTCTGAAAAAAAAAAACGAAATATAAGATAATATAATATAGTAACTAACACTAAACATCGATATCTTTAAGGGAAAACATAAACGGGACAGAAATAGACGTCAACAATGCTCATGACAAAGGAGATGAAAGAGAATATGTCTATAACAACGTATGAAAAAACACATATACCACCGTCAGTGATACTAACTGGCAAATAAGCGCCCACAATCCTCCAAGATCCTTGAATTTTGTAACTGTATTTCGAGGAATAAGTTGCTTAGCCCTGTTCCTATAAGTATTCTTTTGTGCCTGTAAATTGCGTTATGTCACACTGACCAGTTTGTGGGACACGCACCGTATGAGAATGGATAATTCCACTCTAGTTGGAAAGCGTCACATCTTTAGCTTGTGTTAATGTTACATGGAAAAATGTACATTGCTCATGGTGTGTTCATTTCCTTCTTTCCAATGAATATATCTCATCTTCCTTATCCCTCTTTTACCTTTCGGTGTCGAGGATTTATTACTCATCGGACCTTAACCGTCTGAGAATAATGTGGCCAGCCCTATGGCTCGGTGTATCCCATGGCCATTGTAATGTTGAGTTCTCAAGGCTGGTTTGGTTGCTTCGCGGGATGAAAAATCCTACTGTCCACGCCCAAGACCGGTTAACTTGGCTATCGCTGAAAAAGATCCTTAAGTTCCTCACGTCGGCGACGAGAATCGAACCCAGGACACTCCTTTCCCAAGCAATGGATGCGAGGCGCCCAGCCACTCGCGGGGACAAATATATATACAAATTTAAAACATCTTGCGTATGAATTAAAAATAAAACTATACATTATAACAAATAGATGTTTAATCAACATTGTTCCCGATTTTTTTATCTTGTAAACACCTTTAATGTTTACATACCGTAATCACTCAATGTTTCTTCTTAGTTTTCACTGAGACTAAAATTTGATTTTTCTTCCGCACGCTTTCATTATTTCTCTAATAATATTTTTATATTTGATTCTAACGTTCCATCTGAAATCAGCTCTTCTATAATTCATAAAAAAAATTATATTAAAGTAGTTTTATTTTAAGCAGATTAATTTCCTGCTTGCAGATGGATGCTCATTCTCTGTCTACAGATCAGAAATGAAGCATTACCTCTCTCTTATTATTAGCTTTCTGTATTTCTCAAGTTTTCAATTCGCCTGGAATTATTTTCCTACAAAGTTAAGATCTCCAAATCACCAACTGATTTGTTTTCTTTCTCTCATAACAATATCTACACTCTCTAACCACTGGGAAAATTCTTCCGTTGCTTCCTTAAATTCGTCAAATAAAAATTACTTTCAAATCCTGTCCTTTTCATCTTGTTTCCCCATAACAGATGCGTCACCATCGTTTTAAAGCATTCTGCTCTAATTTTATTTATACATTGTAACAGAAAAGATGGTTATTGTGTTTTGATGACTCCTTATAATTCCAGCCTTATTGTTTGCTTGGGAGGTCATCTCCAGTTTGCAATTCAGCACAATATGTTTACTATTAAAAATCAAAAAAAAAAAAATCAGCTAACGCTTTTTTATTCCCGTATATATAGGGAGTAAGTGGGGCCGTTTTAACCCTATTTAACTTTTGGAGACTGAATGGTCAGCTCAATCACCAGTAGTGGCAAATCAGAGGTAGCTGGCCCAAGATTATCACTAATTAATCGGTATATAGTGAAACAGTCGGCTAGCAAGTGCCGCCTTTTCGAGGACCCTAACCTAACACAATATTTTTAATGTCTGATAAATAGTGTGGGTTCGACAGCCGATAATCTTGATTTTACGGGACCAAAAACCGGCGTTTCCTGTAGAAAAAACCCCGCTTTTTGGAATGTTTACTGTCATTTTTATTATTATCTAAGACTTCCAGAGAGTAAAGGACTTCATCATCAAAGATAGTTTCCCCCTAAGTTGGTCATACTTTTAAACGTTGTAGTTCAGAATGCTACCTTT
The DNA here is from genome assembly GCF_054136105.1 of Typopeltis vanoorti. NCBI lineage: Eukaryota > Metazoa > Arthropoda > Arachnida > Uropygi > Thelyphonidae > Typopeltis > Typopeltis vanoorti. Next base: position 157,177,953 of record NC_143553.1, on the reverse strand, counting down.
TCTAAAACGAAAATTAATATAATTTTCAATTAATACTTCTCAAGAAAGCAGAGAATGATCGCTGTCACCAGCTGGTGTTAAATTCGTCATATTATTAACAGGTACACTCCTTTTGACTATGAAAATATCCAACACTCCTTGAGCTGAAGTTCCGTTTTTCACCTACTGCTTGAGAAATTTGTCTCGTAACAATTCAATAAATTCTTCTTCATTCTTATCAGGAGATTTCTTTTCGACCCAATCAATATTTTCAAAACTTAAAGTCACCCATAGTGATAACTTGTTCACTACCCATAAATCTAAATTGCCAATGCATTTATTCCACACCTGCAGGCCGAAAGCAATACTCCAGCATACATTTCATTTGGTAAATCTGCTCTTCAGATTGCCTCAAACCCATCCCTACATGAGCCATTGTTACCATTGTTGTTTTCTTGTGTTTCCATCCTAACTGGACCTAAGTCGTTAGGTATCATTAGTAGAAATTCTCCTCTTCTGCTATCTCTTCTGTCATTCTTAAAAATAATAATACCCATTACACTCGATCCCTCTTACCATATCTGATTCTGATAGCCAGGTTTCACTAATGCCAATAACCTTAGGCCTAATCGTATTAATAAAGCAACGATCTCAACCCCTTTGTTGCCGATGCTCCTGGCATTTGTGTACAAGAATAATAAATTACCACCTAGGATATTCTTATAACTAGATATGTAATCGACTTGGCCTTGTCGTAGAACTATCTCTTTTTTCTCCCTAGAGATACTCAAAGGGTCTGAACCCAAGGTATATTTCCCATCCTTTTGCCAGTTGTATAGCCATGTTCGAAGCCATTTATATCTTTATCACGTTTGCATACCATAGCTGAAATTTCACACTGATTTTCCACCCATCCTCTACTTTTCTTTCCCTCGAGGGAGTCAGGGAAACTAAATCATCTAGTTTCCCCGACTCTCTGCATTCCGTCTCATTCCAATAAGTAAATTTTCCCAGGCTCCTGATGCCAAATGAATTCAAGTGCAGGTCGTCCCTCTTATACAAATCTATTTTGTGATCAAACTCGCTCCATACTCCACGAATGCATTTCTCTACACAGCCTAAGCGAGAAATCATTTCCTATCATCGCTCTCCATCTTATCTAGTTACTGTCATATCTGGGTAGCAAGCCTAAAATGTTTCTGTCTCACATTTCTTTCTCGCTTGTTACGATAGATCTTTTATTTCTTCTCTCATACTATACTTTTCGCTACTTAAATTATTAGTATCTACCAGAACCAACGGCACTTAATTTTCTTGTTTGTTTTTCAATTCTCCTCCCTCCCCGGAAAAGTAGAAATGGTGACGCTCTCTGCGAGAGCAAATTTTAAGATTGAATCACCATACCATATCACCTCTTTTTCGTTGAATTTAACGGATGTCTTTTGTTGTTATTAAAATATGATTAAAAGTTAAGTGCTTTCCTGTCGGATCTTGTCCCAATCCTTTTTTCCTATTTTGTTTAAATTTTCATTAAACGTTTTTCCCCTTTTTTTTTAATTCTCTGATCGCTTTTCGAATAATTTCTTTTAATAGAAATATTTCCCATGTCGACTTATCATGGGATAAATTATCGTCATCACTGCAACAATGCTTTTGCTCCTCGAGACAAATGCTCCTTTAGAAGTAACGGCTTTAAACATTGCACTGTTGAGACGAGTTTTCGGCGACATTTTTAAGAGTACTAAAAACTAATAATATTTTTACAATTATGTTTTTAAATGCTGTTGTGTAATAGTTACACTAATACTACTACTATAATATACTAAGAATAAAGCAATAAATCTAACAAAAGACTCAATAAATCAACAAAGATCACCGATCGTGTTTAGGTGCTTCCTAACTGCACTTCGTTTCATCATTTTACATGTAAAATTCACATAATGGAAATAGGAAAAAACAAAAAAGTAAAATAGCGAAAATATATTTAATATTCCACTGTTACAACATGGTTAGTTCCATTTTTCATTTGTGTTAATTTGTCCGTTTTCCATTCCCATATATGTTTCCGTGTCTCCCGCACACATACACATCTAATATTTTTTTACAAACAGAAACACAAAGAACAAAAAATCTATATAAAGGAAAGTTTATTCTTCAAGTCAGGTTAGTCATTCTAATGTAATGCGGTGGTGCACATGGCATTGAATCATATATTCCAAACACATACGCCACAGTGGGATTCGATTTCTTGGTTAAGTAGAAGAGCCGAATTCCATCCTGACAATTATTATTGCAGTTTCGTATGGTTTGAAACAAATTTAATTTTCCCTTGGATATTGATGTTTTTTATGTATTTCGTTGAATAATATGAGAAATATATCATTATTCGTTTTCTTTTTTTTATCTCATGCCATGAATAATACAATATAAAACCGAAAGTTCGATTTGGGTAAAGCAGTTTCAGTGATCATCTCTAGAAATTCGGTATCCAGTATTTTAATACTATCGTTCAGAAAGGAACGATAGTTTTTTCTATCATATTGCATTTGGCTCATCCTTAAGAGTCAAATAGTATTTCAGGTTTGTTGGACATTCTAAGCCTTCCAAAACATGGTCCATCTTTTTTCCAGTAGATTTCTGATAGAAGTACAACTTAGTTGAAGCAAAGAAGGTGGAGATGAGATCTGATCCAACAGCCACTTTTTCAAACCAGTATCCTCAATTTGAGAGAGAAAGTAACTGTCCTTTAACCATATCTGTTTCTGTAAATCAATTCCAGCTTCTACGAGCAACATCACTTCCTTTTTCATACCACGGAAAGCAAGCTGGAACAAAGGGGACATGAAGTCAGTTCGGCATCTTCGCACATCATAATGAGCATGCACCAGTTTTTCTACTACAATGCCAAGCCCTAACATAGAAGACAAAACCATCATATCTGAAACATTACGTTCCCTCAGTGGAGTCAATTGCTCATTGATGTCACTTCCTGCAGCAATCAAGATATCTACTGTAATCAGTTGCTTGCTAAAGTCATCCATTCTTCCATTGATTCTTAATTTTGAAGCGTGAAAAATAGCATAATGAAGAGCAGTAAGATTGGCTTTGGACCTCTGGTTGACCTACGGAAATAGAAAAATATGTTAATTTTTATCATAACAAAAATAATTACAAATAAAGTGTTAATAGCGTAACTAACGAGAACTAAGGGGAATTACGTATATATTAATGTGGGATTTAATCACTATAATTATTTAAACGTTTGGATTAAATATGTCATTGGAGTGTTTAATAAAAATATTTAAAACTTACTTGTGCTCCAGCTTCCAACAAAATTGACACCAGTGTAGGATTTTTGGTGATTACGGATATCATTAATGGGGTTGTTCCCACCATATTAGGTTGATTAACATCTGCTTCATTTTCTATCAGATATTCAACAAGATGTTCAGATTCCTTCACGCAGGCCATTGCTAATGGGGAGCGTTGTTCTTTGTTTTGCGCATCGACATCACTTCCAGCTTCTACTAATAGCTTTACTATTTCTGAAAGAATAATTTCGGGCGATTAAAATTCATAGTCGCTGATCTATGTTACGATTATAATGCGATACCTTTCTTAAGAAAATCTATATAAAATCCTAATTTTGTGGAATAATAATAATAATAATCTTGTCCCTCCGATACATATCGGTAATCTGTCTTTGGTGTGCGAATCGGATATATAAACAAAAAAAAAGGAATCACATTTCTACTCTCATCTTGATGAGAAAATGAACCAGTGATATGAATGAAACAATCTTCAAATGTGAATATTCTAACATGGATTATTGTATATTGGATTCAAGACTGTATGTAGAAACTCTGCTAAACCGAGGAAGCGATTCCGAAAGGATCTACATCTTTCCAATGAACGTAAAACCAATTACTCTAACCCGGTTCTTTATTAAAAAGATTTATCTCGGTACTGGATTATTCGAAAAATGGAATAGGACAATATGAAGAAGGAATAAATAATGAAGATTGGTGTTCGAACCCTGATATTCTTTCAGACGGTCTAATTGCCCCAGTGGTTGGCGTATCCGCCCTCCAGTCAAAATGCTGCGGGTTCGTATTCCTGTCGTGGGCATGGATGTTTGTGATTGTGTGTGGAAATAGTGGTGGGGATGAACGGTAGATGGTGTTTGTGTAGTTGCGGTTAGTTGTAGTTGGTGGAGACAGAAATGTAGAGTAGGTGGCCTCCCTCGATGAGTCTTTGGACTCCCTGGAGGTGTCACTTAATAATAATTATAATATATCATAATAATAGTATAAAAAAAGATTATTCGATATCTGTCTATTTTTATATATGATGGATAATATAACAGATCAACAATTAAAGTATAATAAATTCACTTTTTTATTGATTACCGGACGCTTGTTTACGTGAAGAAAATGACCCACTGCAACATACATCGATTCACCTAACAGAACTAATTAAGGACGTAGCAAAATTCATAACCAAAAATGAAAAAATATCAATAAAATTACCACTAACGAACTAAGAAATATCTTATAAGAGTATTGTATTGCTTTATTAGTTGAATATGAAATGAATTTTAAATTATGCAACTAATGTGGCTAGGAATCAATGACTTCCTCAGATATTTGCAGTAGGACAAATAACATCAAGAGTAAAATATCGACAGAAATATAGGATATAATCATGGCAAACAAAAATACACACACACATACATATCTCCGAAAAAAATTGTTAAATATAAGAATTGTCTAACTGGATGCTGAAAAGAGAATAATTAAAAATCATAAATATAAATAATCTAGAGTATAACAGATATCACTAGAAGGAGTTTTGTGAAATTAAATTAGAAAAACAAACGTGAAAATTAACAAAACATAAACAAATGGAAAATATGAAAATTCATGAACGGAAAATTAAGATAATAAAAATTCTATTTCATGTTCTTTAACGAACAACTGAAATATGAGATGCTTTCTCATGGAGAACACCTTTAATTACACAAGAAATGAGATGAGATGAGATTCTGGAATCTAGTAAATGTGAAATATTTTTGTGTTAAATTGTCGAATCAAGAATTTCAGGGAAGTATTTTCGTAAAGAGTGGCGTCGTTCTTAATGTGAGCACAGCGAAATTTTCTTAAGGTACAGTAGATAGCTGTTCTTCCGATCAACTGTAAAACACAATAACTAGAAAAATCTACCGTACGTGTTCTTAATATTACTGAAAACTTACTCAGCAAACTGACAGGCAGCATTACACCGAAAAGCTTCATGTAGAGCAGTATTTCCAGTTGCACGTGACTGCAGAGTGACATCAGCTCCGTAGTCCAAAAGCACTTTTACTGTCATTACATCTCCCTGACTTGTTGCCAGATGCAAAGCTGTCGAACCTCTTATATTTCGGGTGTTCACTTTACATCCCCACATTAACAAGCATTTAACTAAAATAAATAAATTAAAAAATATATATTTATTTACATTTCTCTGTATATTGTGATTTAATATTGAACTCAATGAAACAAAAATTCCAGTATCGCTATGCGTAATATTCTAATGGAAGACAATAAGATGACAAAATTGAAAATTCATAAAGTAAACAATACATATATTGTATTCATTAACATTAACTAAGGAAAATGTTGTAAAGGAGAAACATACATTCATTTAATACCGTAATGACAATTCGTATGCAATGCGAAGAGTCTAAGAAATTTAAGAAACGGGTTGCTGATTATTATTATTATTAAAACTTTCATGGAGCAAAGACTCAACGGGAGAGATCTCATTGTTAAACAGTGACCTTTATCTCCGTACTGCAGATGGTGATGACGTAAAATATTGATAAGTGATTGCATACAGAAATGGGTTGATGGAGAATTGATACTCTGCATTGAAAAGAATGGGTCATGTTTGACCACTTCCTCACATTTTATAACAACGTTACCTTTGAATTAGACCAGGGGAATGGATACACCATGATACTTTTGGGATTTCTAAAGGTTTTTCGCAAGATACAGCATTGAAGAGTTCATTTATTATTGATGATGCATTCGTCTTTATGTGGTTATTGTTAGAACTATTAAGAAATCTACTCCCGGGTCTCTTCATTCGGTCTTAATTAACGGTGGCAATTCTGTGCTGCTTTTTTGTTGCACCTCAACAAGTAACAACGCCTGGTTACTTGAGTCATGTTCACTCTTCTCCTGAATATCAATTTTGGAAGTATGCAAATGTGCAACCTCTGTACAGATCTGAACATTTAGATTTTCAGTTGCACTAAACAGCGTAGAAAGTTTGTTCTGAGAAACGTTCACTTCACCCTTTTACATGAAATCATTTTAAATGTGTGTACTTTTGTATCTTTAAGAATAACAACTGGATAGTTACACGAGGTTTAAAGAACTATGCCATAAAATAAAGAATACAGAAACAGTACTATTTTGTGTAAAATCACATCTACAACAGTAGAAAATAATTAATTCCTTTAAAGCAGTTAATATATTGACACCGTGTTTATTCCTTTTAACACAGATTTCCTTAGCTTCCATCGTTATAATTAGTAATATTTTTATTTAAAAGTTAACCAATAACAAGGTGTGAAAATACAACTAGTTCCTAATTGTCATGTGTTCATCTCCAATACAATGCCAATAGTTGTACACATGCAAATTAGGTCTGACTTGATATATGTACGAATCTTCAATCAATTAAAAAATCACACCACATTACAGCCATTACTCACCATATTAATGACTCCATTTATTCTAAGAACTTCTGATTACACATAGATCATTAATATAATTCTGCTTCTGAATAAACTAATAATGAAAACACTAGAACTGCAAAAATATGACATTTCTAATACTTCTCCGGTTCTGTTATGTTTTCGTGTAGTCATCTAATCTCTCTCTCGCGCATGCATTGTGGATAAAGGCACGTCAGAGCTTGTGGAAAATGATGCGGTTTTGGTGTGTGGAATGTCGTTTGGTAAATTGCATCCACGACTGATGTGAGCGTGGAATAAGATTTCAACTAATTTTATCCAAGGATAATAAAATAAAAGTCAAGAAATTGCATTCTGGTTTTAATCCTTTACTCAATATATGCGAAACATTTGCGCATTCATTAAATCACAGCTATTTTATCTGCATACAGAAGTGGTTAACTTCACATCAGTTATCATAGAGATAACCACCACTCTTTTGTAGTTTACTTTAAAACTCAGCTGTAAAACGTCCAACGCCTACCTCTGATCCGCGGTATTAAATAATATGATGATACACTGCATTCTTACTTGCACATAGGAAATATATCTTCACTCATTCAGCCCTGGTCTATTTTTGGGTATTTGCTTCCACTGATGAGATCAAACTGAACGCTGTCGAAACTGGTCTGGGTAGCAACCATTCAAGTAATGCACAGCTCTATGCACCTCCGAAAGTACTAGAGTTTTACATTATGGGATACGCAGGCAATTGATTTGGAGTCAACATCCTCTACATACAGCTCGTGAGTATATTCTCTTAGCTAGTTAGCTTTGCCTAAACCTTGGTACAAGATTAAAACAAGAATAGAATTTCCTGGTCTTTATAAAGCAAAAGACATTTCAGTTTTTAATGATGGATCTGATACTTAAAAATATATATTTCCCGAAACAAAACATGCATATCCACCTCGAAACTGCAAAAAAGGTGAAGGAAATCGTCGCAATCGCTGTTTCAATCATGGCAAACAGGAAGATTGCAATAAATGAACCATATTTTTCTGCATTATTCGTTATTGTAAGACATAAATTTTTCAATAATTAGCCTTCAAACGAAAGTAGAAATGAAGACAGAAAGTTGTACATGAGCAAGTTGTTGACCTGGAAATTTCTGATCAACAACCTGCCCATTAAACATCTATTCATAAAACGGTATTGACGATGTATTCTTCTACAGTTCTAAGAATCTAATCGCAAAGACAAAGCAACAAGCGGATCCGTGAAACGTACTTACTGCCAAACACTTATATAGAGGATCATTCTAAAACTCTCTGCTTCTTTCTCTGGAGTGATTTACTGTAAATCCTTTTATCACTAACTTTGGAACAGGAGAAGAGAAAAGACTCTTCACCTGATTACATTGAACGAGATTAAATTGTTACCACAACATGAAAATACAAATCCTCATATCATTAAACTGTTCTATTCCTTAGAGTTAATAATTGGTGAGTTGAGTACATAAATTTCTGGAAATATCTTCCTATCTTCTCTCTCTCTCTCTCTATATATATATATGTGTGTGTGTGTGTGTGTGTGTGAATGAGAACTACGAAGTTTTCTAGATCATTTATATATTTAACTTACATCTATTTTGCATATCTGATATACATGAAAACTCACTCACCCAGTGTAGCATGTCTTCTTCTAACAGCAGTGAAGAGGACAGACACTCTCCCATACAGCATATTTGGGTTAGCTCCTTTCCTTAAGCACCGATCCACTTGAGTAATATTACTTTCCAGAACGGCTCTTATAAACTGATGACGAATATTGTGAGTTCTTTTTCTCCTCATTTTCCGTTGTTGATGCTAGAAAAATAATATCGTAATATAAATTAAAAACGTCCTTTTCCAAACTTTTATACAAAATTATTAATATGTGGAACTACTATGTAGAATTGAATTCCACATCGCAACTGATCCACTCGTTAACTAAAATGCTTGTGTACCACCCAAAACGTTATCGGCAATTCCTTACGTCCTGTCTCCTTTTATTTAATTTTATAGTGTTAATATCACCTTAGTTTTAGTTAACCCCTTGGTTTTCTCTATCTTTATTCCAGCGCCATTTCTACGACCTTATTTGCGTACAATAAGGTGGAAATTAATGATAACAGAACTTAGTAATAAGGATTATATAATACATTATGTTCTGCTCTTAGTATTGATCTACCTAAATCCCCTTAAATCACTGTTTGTAAACCGTCTTTCATGTGAGTCCCTTTTTTATTATTAGTTTAGTGGTGCCCCCACCTTCCCTCCTTGCAATTCTTGTGTTGAGACACTGGCATAACCCATAAATTTTTGTCGTAGTTGGAATTAGAAAAATAAAAAGCTAAGAATTAATTCAAATTTTTAAATATTCATGCAAATTTAAATATGTCATCAAGTCTTTCGATAATTGTACAGATCTGGCCTCATTGCACAGAGAGTTGAATCGTATCCGCCTTTCGGAAACATTTGCGATTTTATTACTGGAACTTTCGAATGTTCTGGAAATTTTTCTGCGAGTATAAATAAGGCTTGAAAGTGGCAAGACGGCAGTAACACTGCAACAGTGGTACACGTACTGTAATACACGGTATAAAAACAATATTTTCTAGTGTTGAAAATTGACAGATTTTTAATTGGACGTAAGCGGGCATCTGACAACTGTGGAGCGTTGATGTCAACAAATTCAGGTTCACAATATATCACTCCGAAAGTAAAATCAAGAAAGTAGGCAGCAGAGTATTTAGATTTCAGTTTTACAAACACTGCAGTAAACAATGAAGAAGACCGTTGTGTGTTATTTGTTCGAAAATTTTGGCAGCTAATAGCATGAAACCGAATTAAAAGATATTTGGAAACACTTCATAAGGAGTATGTTAACAAACCACGAGAGATCTTTGCTGCCAAACTGAAATGCTTTGAAAAGCCAAAATCTATCTTTAAAAATTTGTCTGTAAATGCTTTATTAGCTTCTTACAAAGATGAATATAAAATAGCTAGGTTCAATAAAGGAGAAGACCTAATTTTTCCAGCTGCGATTGATATTATGGAACTATGCCGGGAGAACGTTTTACTAAACAATTACAGTGCATGCTTGTTACGTTTTGAAATCCATTTTCAAATTACCCCTGAATAATTCTCAATTGAAGAAGAAGAACAGTTTATAGACCTTGACGTCAAGCGGCGACATCAAAAGACAACTTGCATCTAAATCGCTGTTTAGATTTTGGGCCGGTGTTGGTGATGAATTATCTGCACTAAAGTCAAGAGATTTTCTTGCACTTTTGCCACTTCCAGCATCTTATCTTTGTGAAGTCGAGTTTTCTGCAGTGGCTGCCTTAAAATCAAAATATAGAAAGAGAAATAAGAGTATCAATTTCCAATGTATCACCGTCATATGAAAAGCTTTGGTTCGCAAAGCAGGCCCAAGGAAGCCATTAATTTTTAGATTCATTGTTATTGTTTAGTTTTAATTAGTTTCTCAGTATATTTTGCAATATTGATATGTTCCCGTAAGCATAACTAGTTTATTCAATACAGTGGATTTTATACATTTTATTTTCAGAGTGTGATTTATATTTTTGTTTATATATTGTTTGTGTGTTAATAAACAGTTTCATTAAATGCTTTTGTCTCAAAAAAAGTAGAAATAGGTTGAGAATCGTTGCCTCAAATTAATAATATAACATGAACCATTATCGAACTCATTAACTTTCCACCATCAGCTGTCTCCTTAAGACTATTCGTGATATTCTTACTATATAAAATCAGTTCCGAAGTTCCAAATACAAAGATTTATCAGATATCCCGCGCTGCTTCTTTGCTGTCGAATGAACTTCCCTGTCGTACGTTAAAATCTATGAATCCTCTTATCCATGTACCATCGTACTATTTATTTCCGATAACACTAATTATATATATTGCTAGATTTTCTCAAAGTATTTTGCATAAATTTGGACACAAGGCCCGGAACCATTTGGAGAATATGATGTGGTCACTCCTGACATGTCCAAAGCATTTGAGTCTGGCTTTCAGGGTTATTATCCCATGTCTCCCTATTTCATGGTATCCCTTTCTGTCTTTCGGATCGGTAGCCGGTCATGGTGGATAATTTCTTCTCATCCGATTATTTCGTCAATGATCTGCTTTTATCTGCATTGTTTCGACCATATATTAAGGAATATCCTCACTATCGTCCACTCCTGTTTATAACATTCCTGGTGACGGTACACTTCAGTCCTATTAGCCATTCACAAAAGTCAGATGAGAACCAATCGTCCAGTAATTTTTAATGGAAATGAAGATAATAGTAAATGTTAAATCCACCAAAACACAATTTCCCAGAAGCACAGCCATGCTTCCTAATTCTTGATAAGATTCCACTCATCAAATGAAAACAATTTTCTCTTCTTTGGCTCTTCACATAACGTTATTGCTTTCTTATTATGTTCACTTATCCACACCTGTCGTCGGTATAGTTTTAATATAGTTTTTTAATATTAATAAAAAAGACAAATTTATTCTCCTTACTAAAGACAACAGAAATTGTTCTTATCAAACATATTTATAGTTTTCCATACACTAGTGATTTCTTTTTAATGAAATTCCTGATATTAAAGCATTGTTTCAAACTGACTAATTTTTTAAGTGAACAGTTGTAAACATATTTTCTTACTACTGTCTGCAATGATCAGATAACCCGTGAATCCTGGTCAAATAGCGATATGTAGTAGGTTTTCAAAAATACTAAGTATAAAAACAACCAAGTCTGAGTTACAGTTAAATTCTTTGCAGTTTCTTTTAAAATGCGTCGAAACACCTCATCTAATCTGATTCCTTTATTAACATCATTTTCGTAGTACAATAAATACTTATCCTTCTGATTTCGTGATGCCATCTTTTTTCCCGCTTTTGAGTCCAATCCCTTCATATTCCCACTACAATAAATACGCTAAACAAAAAACTTCGTTAACACTTTCTACTATATGTTATGCTTTGTTAACTTTACCATAGGAACAAGCAATTGTCATTCTCCCATATATTGGCTACATAAAGGAACTCCTTAGGACTTTTGTTAGCTTCTAGTTTTCATTGATATATTGATGTCTTCCTTCTTATCACATAAGCTACTTTCATTACCTTTGTTTCATATTCATCACACAATCATATTCCATCATCCTATTTATACCTTCCCCGAAGTATTTTCCTGTTACAGAATTCCCTTCGAATCTCCGTATCCATCCATCCACTTTACTCAAATTATGAAAGACTGCATGTAAGAAATTTTTGGAGATTATAAATCTTTGTTTGCAATCCATTGTTATACTATAAATAATGATGATATAGCTGGATAATGTTCTGCAAAATGTTTCAAAATAGTGACTTCATAGGTTTAGTTTACATCGGTGTAATTCGAGTGTTCAATGTGCGATATTATGTATAAAATTAAACCTAGTTGAGAAATATTTAGTTCGTTTTGTACTTAACACTGAGGTCCGTTTTATATCAGCCTTCTACAGGTAAAACAGCATTGTTTTGCTATAGACAAATAAAGCAGCTTGTTTCATATTTCAACAGTTATATTAAAGTAATTAAGGGATTATCCACACAATGAAAAGGAAAGAACGAAAAAATTAACACTTTATTCTGTTGCTACAGAATAATCCTAAAAAATTCTAATAATTAAACACAGATACATTTGCGATCTCATTAAATTACCTATAACCAAAAGAATTCGTACTCAATAATACCTGAATTTGCACTTACATGATGTTGATACACGTTGATTTCTCTTTCTAAATTTCAACTTTGATATGAAAAATCTAAAAGGTTTGTCACTTAGCAAATAAAAACTTATACAGCTCAGACAATGCTCATTTTTGAGAAGTAAATATGTCTTCGAGATTATAACATGTACACAGCGAGGGATATGTCTAGTCAGCCAATGAAAAACAACCATGTAGAGATACGAGCATATATTATAATCTCGTTCACAGACACTAACGTTTTTCTGAGTACGTTTATGGGATACACATAAGCCGATGATGTTCGTTTTTGTGAAGTAAATATGTCTTCGAGATTATAACATGTACACAGCGAGGGATATATCTAGTCAATCAATGAAAAGCAACTATATTGCTACATGACCAGATTTTATAATCTCTTACAGGCTATTTCATAATTCACCAGACTTGTATGTGACCTTAATTGAACCCCAGAATCACCCAATACGAAGTCAATAAAAATAAGTAAAAAATAATGTAAAACAATAATAAAATTCTATGCTTATAAATGATGCTATTATATAACAAAGTGAAAAGCATAAATCGGGTTTTCTCATTTTCATATCCAACCTAAGTAGCACTAGTTGGTTAATGATTAAATAATCTAAAATTCATTATTATCTTCATGAGAAACGTTATTTTTATTTTTTCCAGCCGATTCATGACTCGAATATGCACGATGTTTGTCAAACACCTGGTGTTGAATTTAATCTTCCAGATATAGGACCATCCAGACATCGATTTCCACAGCGGGGTTCAAAAATACTCTATGCAGAGGTAGTTTCTTAATGAGAACATATGTACCACAGTTTCACAGGTCAAAAATACCAGATTTAGTAATATTAAGACCGGTCTAACTGAACGAATAGTCAGCGCACCAACAAGTCTACTCAGTAGGATGCAAGTCCAGATACCGCTATAGGTACGGTTTGGGATTGCCTTTAGATGGGAAATGAATATCATAGACCGGTGAGAAGACTTCCGGTCTGTTCATTGAAAGGTTGAAGCGGTTTGAGAGGTTCATTATATTGTCTCTAGAGTGGAGTACACACACACACACGCACACAGCCGATTCACGATACGAATGTACTATAGTCTTATAACATTTCGGGATTCCCATAAAAACAATAACTAATTTAATTAAATTCGAAAGCTCCAGCTATGAAAATACATTACATATTCGCTCTTTTTCAATATAAATTGTGATATATTTGGAATAAACCTTTCAGCTATAATAACGAATGAGACAAAATTGAAATGGGACTATTTTAACTTTGAAATGATGAGGAAAGTGGGAATAACTCAATAAATAGTGCTCAAAGGAAAGACGAAGAAGATATAAGAATTCAATTCAGATTCGAAACGATTGTTCAGGTACACGTTTGCGAATGCAATGAGTTGCAGTACAATGAGAAATGAGTATGAAGTTGTGTATATGGATAGTTTGGTTGTATAATTACAATGCTTCTAAAGGTTAAGAAGACAAGAAATATATAATGCTTATGAAATATATTTATTCTTAGTCAAGTCACTCTTATTTTGCTAAATGAAAAACTCGAGAGATTCTGGGTGAAAAGTACTTGCAACGTCCAACGTCCATATGAGATCAGATATGCCGCATTTATTTGAAGACATTATTTCTTATTGAAACAGCCCTCCACGGATTCATTGACTCATCGAGGTGTGGCACATACCACTCATAATACCAGGCATAGCGTGTCGTTAATTCACACTAGGTGCACTCACAAAGTCTAGAGGCAAGCCGTTACAAAGATTCACATCGTTACTAGAGAAATATCGCGCTCTCTCTCTCCTTCATTAACGTCATTCATTCTGATCTCCCAGACGTGGCCGCTTGTCCACATCACCCACCTTTCTCCTGTCTACTTGCGTATGCACTCCACAAATTCTTAATCTCTTATCGTAACCTATATCCCATTTTAGTATAGTCCTTATCACTCTCATTCGCATCTTCCTCCCCGCTATATCAGCATCACCACAAAAACCAATCCAGTTAAGGTCATATTAACGCCATGTAAAGGGGAGGAATGATTCTGTATCCTTACATGTCAATGTTCGTTTATAACCCTGATTTGTGCTTCTGCACTGCGGATGATAATACAGCCACATCCCCATCTCTAGCAAAATATCAGACACTTTTCTAAATAGCCAACATTGACCTATAATCTATAAAGTAGGTCTAAATATTCTAATCATAAGAACTTTATTAATATCTAGGTGGAACTTCCTCAAAGCTGACTGGGATTCTTTTAAGAAACAGATTGACACTGTAATAAGATTTATTAAGCCCACTCTAAACAATTACAATAGATTTGTTGGCATTATTATTGGTGCTATCTATAATAATTTCTTCCATCAATGTTTAAAATATCTAAAATTATTGCCATCTTAAAACCTTGCAAAGACCTTACAATTGCTTCCAATTACCACCCTATCGCCTGGTTAAGCATCGTCTTGAAATTTCTCGATAGAATGATATAGAACAGAATTTCTTCAAGTACACATGATAGATCTCCCCAGCAACAGGCTGGCTTCAAACCTGACAGAAGTTGTTGCGATCAAGTACTGGCCTTGACAACCTTTATAGAGAACAGTTATGAAGAAAAAATAAAAACAATAGAGGTATTTGTGGACCTCTCTGCTGCCAGTGACACAGTGTGTAGAGAGAGAGTGTCTTATTTTAAGATTCTTAGAAACTATCCCATCACCAAAATTAGCCAAACTAATCAATCAAATACTAGCAGACAGATGGATACGAGTATCTCTCGATGAATCCAAAAGTAAGTTATTTAAGATTAAAAACGGCCTACTTCAGGGATCAGTTCTTGCTCTTTAACTTATATATCAGTGTTATCCCAAATACAACATCACGGAGATTCATGTATGCTGACGATATTGCCATTGATACTCAACATTCAATATTCCAAAAATTTGAGAACATCTCAGCTGAAGATCTGGCTGTACTTGATAAATACTTTAGACGATGGCGATTACAACCTAACCTGAACAAAACTGAAGTAGCATCCTTTCATTTAAGTAATATTCAGCCAACTATATCCCAAAAGTTTACTTCAGAAATAAACAGGTGAAATTTAGCAATTACCCAAAATACCTAGGAGTTACCATAGACAGAAATTTGGCATTGCAATATCATCTAGAAAATATTGCTAGAAAATTAAAAACTCATAATAATATAATGCACAAACTTGCTGGTACTCCTTGGGGTGGGAATGCCAACACACTGCCTTCTATAGCACAGTCTTTGGTCTATTCTCCAGAAGAGTATTGTGCTCCTGTGTTGCTGAACAGCGCAAAAGCTTCTTTTGTCAATGTCCAGGTGAATCAAACTATGAAGATAATCTTTGGAGCTCTAAGATCTACTCCTGGCTACTGGCTCCCAACTCTCAGTTATTTAGTCCCTCCCTCGCTTCGCAGGACATAGGCATTAAGAAAATTATGAACAAAAATAACTGGAAACAGTTCCTTGCCTATCCACCAAGACATATCCTCCCATACCTCACAAAGACTGAAATCCAGGCGCCCTGCCTGGAGAAGTGCAATACAAATGAACGACCGGAACTTCGACCTATACGAGTCGTGGTGAGAGTATTGGCTTCAAAGTACCTTCAATTTCAAAATCCCATTTCAAATCCACCAACTCGTCGGGGAGGGCTTCAATCTCCATAGAGAAGTTTGGACTACTTTAAGTAGGAACAGAACACGTCATGAGAGATGTAAGCATCTCTTGAATAAATGGAACTAGTCAGATACTCCAAACTGTGAATGCGGAAGCGGGATCCAGACTATCAACTACCTTGTGCTTGAGAGCCCTATCTACTCATTTTCAGGTACAAAAGAGGACTTTTTAAACTGACCTCAGAATCTCTGGAGTGGATCCGGATTTAAGGATTAAGCTCTGACTCCTGGTTCTTAATTTTAATGTTTAATCATTTAAACCTATTATACCCCCTTTTAATATGATTTTAATAATTGGTTTTGTGTTGTTTTATGTAATATGTATGTAATATCCTAAGGTCTGTACATCATACACTAAATAAATAAATAAAATGTTCTTTTCAGCATTCTAGTCATCCCTAAACTTGCATTCGTAATCTTTGCTATATGGCTCCTGAATATCAAATTTCCCTCTATGAAAATTCCAAACAAGATGAATTTTCTCTAGCATAATTTAACGTATAATAATCCATTGATATCGCATTATACCATAGCATATGAATTTTCATTTACTAACATTGCACTGATAGCCATTTTAATATGTCTACAAATCCAGTTTATTCAAATCATTATGTAAGTCTACATATAAGCTGCATTCCTGATTACTGAATTGACCTTAGTGTCATTCAAATAGTTCTATTTGTCCTGTTCAAATCTTTCCCAATGTCAATAATGTAAACATTAAATAACTATGGACCAAGGACTGGTTGTTGTGGTATACCTCCGGCATCTTAAATCTTGCAGACTCAATTCCGCTATATGCCTACATTTTGAAATGTGTAATTCAGCCATCCTTTTATAAGTAATAACATATCATCCAACTTATGCAATAAAACCTTGCATTCTCTATCACGGCAAAAGCTTTTGCAAAATTCAAAGTAATACGATGTGTCCATTTCCCTAGATCAATTAACTGTAACATTATTAGAGTATATGAGAAAGTCACTCAAATATGACCTCCTCCTATTAAACCCATGCTGTTCATTGCAAAGTAAAAATTCTCTATATGTATATCAATTTCTATATACGAGCTCTTCACAACGTTTCCAAAATCTTCACCGCCGCTCCAGAGATATTGATAGGTCTATAGTTAGAAAACCAAGTCGTTGCACCACCTTTATGCAATACGATTATCATACATTCTTTCCACTCCTGTGGAATCCTCGCTGATCTGAAACTCTCAAATGATAGAAGCGTTCTGTTTTACCTTTTAGCAATACGGTGTTAAAAGTGAATCTCTTACTGAATAAATATCAGTAAGAGATTCAGTAATATTAAATCCATTTCACTTATCTCATACCCTATATATTCTGCAGAATCTTGGGAGCCCTTCTGGACCTGCATCAGCGATTCTTACACAGGTCATTCTACACAAAGAACGAATGTGCCATGTTCTTCGCGACTGCATTTTGATATTACTTACTTAGATCAAGGAAGTGTAGATGAGAACAAACGAAGATGATTACAAGAAACCTGAAATTGGTATTTCAAAATTCGTTCAATTATTTAAGTAACCTGGAGTAACATACTTCGATAATGATATGCTATATCATATATTTACAATGATTGTTGAAAAAATAGAAGCACTTGGGAGCCTTTTCTTAATTAATTATCTCTGAAAATGCACCAGATGATTGCCATTCTCTTAGTAATCCTAAGTTTAAACTAGTCTGCATTTTCGTTTCTGCTGATCGATATCTTTCCCCGCTCAGGTATCCTCGGGCCATACAGCATTACAACGGTGCCAAGTAGAATGACTTCCGAGATATACATGCTTCCGTTCCATGATCTGAATCCTTCCTTCTGATCCAGGCACCAAATATGATGTGACTGAAATAACCCTTACTAAAATGATTAGATATAATACCCTCATCAACTGAAATATTCGGCTTAGACCTAACATTGGTCATAAGGGTCTGATGCTGATGATCATAAAACATGCTATATCTATTCAATGGAACAGGTGGAAATCTCCAATTTTCCCGACAGCCACCACCATAGCCGGATTAGGAGTGAAATGTCATCAACAAATCAGTAAAGTAATATTTTTCCTTGGCTTTGCGTTTGGTCAAAAAGCAGTTTTCTCGAATACTCTCAAATCTTGATAGTAATGTGGCGATATCATCCAAAGATAAGAAAGACATCTTAACATCAGTCTTTTATTCAAACTCTTGTACAGAGTTTGAAGAAAAGTCTTTCCCTAGATGTGTATAAGAAAAATCTTCATTTAATCTTGATATCAATGTCTCCCTTGGACAAATGATTTATATACCTCCGTTGAGTTCTAACCTGTCCTTCAGAATTAACATTCACCTCTTATAGCCTCTGTGAGTTTTATCTATCGTCAGAAATTTCATTTAGCATTTATCAAAAACCTTGGAAGCAAGCCTTTAACCAGTCTCTCCTTAAAAAGGAAGACAAAAGACGATAATCAAATTATTATGGCGTTAACAGCACCTATTTTCTCTCAAAAGTGAAGGTTATTAACTAAAAGCTTCCTCGCTGTCTGTTAACCCATCTGTTAACTGGTGAACAACACCAATATGCATGCCTTGACAAATTATGCTTACCCCAGCTCTCCAGGAGAAAACAAAAATGTATTCACCTATGACATAATTTTTTTAAATTGTAGGTCCAAATTAGTCAACAGCAGTCGTAAAATTTAAAAGATTTTATGTACAATGTTATATGGTATAAAATTAAAAATAAACAATATTTCGTTCCGTTAGCAGCTACTGGCCACTGTCACAATTTGGTCGCTACGTGCATTCAAATGAGGATATTTTTCGAACACTGACATCATGAATTCTCCTATTCCTGTTCTACAGAGGACCGCCTTGCTAACCTTACTCCTCTTTGGATTCCAGCTAGGAAATATTTGGAGACCTCTTAAGAAGCTATCATCTGGTGGTGCCCCTCCTGACCTTTTTGAATAGGTTATCAGTTTTCTCTTTGATCGCTCATTGCTTGTTTTGGTCGATACTTCCTCACATCAGATTTGATTAGTAATGCAAGAGTATCCTAGGGTTCTATTCTATCGTTTTTCCAGGTATATATGAAGTCCTTCTCTTTCTCTCTCTCTCTCTCTCTCAAACTTCAAATGTAATCCATAATTTTGCTAATGACTCATTCTCCATTTTTCATTATTAAAACCTTGTAGTGCTCAAATGACAGAAGCTTCAATATCTTTCAAAAGTGATATTTCAATCATTAGTTACTATAATATTCTGATATTGTTTGTTAATCTATATTAATCTGGTGAACATCAGTGCTATGAAGGTACTCTGTTGTCTCATTACGAGGAAGAGGGATCCTACTTCACTTTCTCTTAGATTTGATAACGTTTCGCTTTTAATTAAGACAAGTCCTCTTCCTGCGCTGATTTTCACATGTAGCTCATCATAACATAAACATACCACTTCCGTTGCCACTACCTTAAAAACCCTTGGTATTTTTGTTCGTTCAAAATACTATTTTGTTCTTCCCAAATCCTGAGACTCTATAACTCCCAAATTCAGGAGAATAGGTTTTGCACACTCAACACCTCTCTAGGAATCGTTGATTATATCTCTCTCGTACCGGAAAACCCTGCGCAATCACTTCCTCATACGGTTTATGTTTCTGCATGATGCCTTTTAATAGTTCATTTCATGACATAGCACTAGAGAATTCAAATCTATTCTTTGGAGCAGCTTGGAGGCAATTTTCCTGCTATGAATACATTCTTCAGTTTTACAAGGAATTTCTATATAGATACTTCCTTTCTTCTTCAACCCTTGCTCACACAACTTTCGTGGAGTGCAAGTCGAGAAGTACGAGTAGATGAAAAACCTGAAAGAGAAATCACCCTGATGTGAAGATTCAGTAGAAGAAGAGTCGCAGCATAATTAAGGTATGAGAGAGAGTCCCATTTCCTTGTATCAGTTGACCAATCCATCACTTTTGCAAAGAACCTATCCATTGTTGCTGATCAGATAAACTTTTTTATGTTTTATTTCTTCTCAGAGGGTACTGGAATATATTTTCCCAGGATATCGCTCCCTGGGGCTTTGTCGGTATTGTTGGAGAGAAGTTCGTCGAGCAAGGAAGCAACTGTCTCATGTTGCTGTAACCATCGTGGCCGAATTTGCTGTACTAAATTCTATAAGGCCATCTCTGGATTATGGGATCAAGATATCCGTTGTTTAAATCCTCCATCTAGAATATTCCGCATATCTAAGTGAATGCATAGTGCAGAACACTCATGCAGCCTTGAAATATCCTCAAGGCTGCATGCCTTGAAATATCCTCATTAGGTTCATACCAAGCTGTTTAACTGTACTTCTGGCAGCCAGCGGCGGCTACAAAGTATTAGGATCATGGCCACGATATTTCTATCTGTGTGATTCACTATGATATTTCGCTATCATAATTTTCAATTTCTCCTCAAGTTAAACTCTGATCACTGTTTATGAGATTTTTAAATTTCCAGAATAGAGCTGTTTTAATGTTGTTTTCATGCCTGGAATCTTTTTAGTGCCAGAAAATAGCTTCCGATTGATCAATTCGAAAAAATAATAATAACAGCTGTACGATTGCTGTGAATTCTGCTCCAGTCGATATGGTTATAAGTCAATATATTTTACAATTTGTCGTTTCTACTGAGAAGCCTCCTTTTCGTCAATACATGCCATCCATGTTCACTTTTGCAATGTATTGTTAAAATATTTTACTAAACTGAAAATTGAAAACTGATAATTTCTCCTTCCCGAATTTGCTACTTTCTCTGAATATTCGGCAAATTCTAAGGATATCCAGATGTATACGTCTTGTAATCAAAATCATCACAATTACCGTAATCGTGAAGCTCTTGAAGTAGGTATAGTAAATGTTTCTTCACCTATATAAGACAATTCTGTTTTACGGTTGTAACACCGCGTGTTTCTATATGGTTTCATGTAGTTCGTATATGGTTTCATGGCTCGTAAGAACGGTTCATATATTAAGAAAACCTGTCATTCAAATTATGTACAGTGATGCATAAGATGATTACGTCTGTATGCCGAATATCGATACGTACATGAGGCCTGATATGATCGCTTATTTTTGTCTGCTTTCTGGCCTAATTTTCCGTTATCACGAACACTGTCTTCTACTCTCTATGGCTCTGCAGCTGAAATCGTGCCTTGGCCTTCTAGATTAGTTGCCTTTAATCCTGTTTGCCCTGTACTTTACTTTTCTATCATAATCATCATCAAATTCCTGCCATGTACCCTCAAGATGTGTACGGGATAAAATAGTACTACATGAACAAAATTACATCATTACTAACTTCCTATCTACAATTTTCCTCCAAATCAGTCTGTTACTTGTCAAGACTCCAACATTATCAGATCTTATATTTCTATTGTCTAAGGCACTTTGTACCGTATCTATCCACCTATATCTTGGTCTTCCTCTGGGTCGTTTTCCTGCCAACCTGGCAGAGAACACTTGTTTTGCTAATCTTTCTTCACCCATTCTGTTTAAGTGACTATACCACCTGAGATTAGCTCTGCTAACGCATTCCTGGATGCTGACAATGTCAAGTTCTTTCCTAATATCCTCGTTTTTAACATGATATTGCCATTGATACCATCTGTTCACGTCTCTAATCTTTCTCAGGACTCTCGTATCTGCGATCTCTAGTCTTTGGTCAAGTGTTTTACTTCTGACCCAGCTCTCCGATCCATAAGTTAAAACTGGTTTGAACACTGTATACAGCTAATTTAGTGTTCCGACTAATTTCTCTCTTATTCCATATGAATTTATTCAATTGACTTCCCACCATACCAGCTTTTCTGATTCTGTTGTCTATTTCTATATTGAATTTACCATCTTCACTAAAAATCGTGCCTAAGTAGCTGAAATTTTTTATGTTCCACAGGTTCTCCATTCACAACACAGTTGACATTTTCAATGATTTGCAAATGTCAATGATTTGCAGAATCATTGACATTTTCAATGATTCTGCCTATTTTCATTGTCTTTGTCTTTTTATTGCTGATCTTCATACCATATCTATTACAACAGTTATTCAATTTAGTCAGGGAATCTTGCAGAGTTGTAGCGGATTTATTTAGAAGTATAACATCATCTGCATAAATCAAAGAGCTGACATTAACATCTCCAATTTTGATATCATGTTTAATACCACTTTCCTTCATAATGTGATCCTTATAGATAATGAATAACAGAGGGGATAATGTACACGCTTGTCTCACACCATATTTAACATTACACCATCTTCCTGTATTTCCTTAAATTCTAACTGCTGACTAACGACTGAAATTAAGACCAAGTATTGCTTGATATTATGCCCCATTGATGCCATATAACTGTAGTTTGTTGAATAGCTTCTTTCTTGGCACCTTATCATCTGCCTTTTCCAGATCGGTAAAACTTAAATACAGATCTCTGTTATATTCCCATGCTTTCCCGACTATTTGTCGTAAAGTGAAGATCTGATTCTGACAGCTTCTATTTGGCTGAATCCAGCTTGTTCCTCACCCCACTTTTCTTCCACAACTCTTCTCAATCGTTTCTCAAGTATACTTGCATAGATATTGCCAGGAACACTCAGTAGGGAAACACCTCTGTAATTCTCACATTCAGTTTTATTTCCTTTTTTATATATGAGTACTCTGAGAGCTCTACTCCAATCATTGGGAATTCGCCCCTCTGTCTAGGCTTTCTGAGCTATGCAGTGCAGCCACTGTAAGACTTTTATACCACCATACTTCAGCATCTCTGGTCGAATATCATCTACTCCTGCTGCCTTTCCACATTTCAAGCCTTTGATGGCTTTTTTCTACTTCAAGTATGGATATGTATTCCTGACTGCATGCCTGGTCAGTGTTTTTTACCACTGTGCTGTCATCACTGCTTGTTTCATTCTATGGACATTGTAATATAACATTTATTTTGTTTTATTTTATTTATAATTTATTGGCCAATGGTATCTATCCATCATGTTATTGGTTTCTCTGGCCTTTTACCAAGATTTTTAAAACTTATGGTTTTCCTAAGAACGCTGCCATTTTCCATATGGAAAACATTTCGTGCACACTGAAACGTTTTGAACCTAATATTTTATGTTCTGAATATGGTAGGAACTAGATATGGTGAGTTGTTTATAGAATTGGTATAAATCAAGGATTTATCCGATCCTCCAGAGATTCAAAATGACTTTAAGTAACAATATCTTCCCAACCTACATGTTTACCTTTAAAGAAATCAGGTAATCTCTCTTATGAAACGTCAACCTGCCAAAATCAAGATTCTGTGTGCTTAGTGATTTATAGGTGCATTTTCATATATGAAAATGCACCTATAAAGCTCTAACAAGATAGAAACTGTTAACACTTACTATTAGCAAATAATTATGACAGAAAGAATGATTTTCTCAATAGCAGAAGTGTACAAAAAAGAGTAAAACGAATAATAATGTGCTTTCGAAAACTTCGGACTTCTGTTCACACATTCATTGAGATATCACAATTAGGATGTGAAAACAAAAATTTATCGTATTCATTTAATTATTCAAGTTGATTAAGTGTTGTGTTGTGATAGCTCAATCTGAATAAACATAACGTGCACCTTGGTTCCATTAAGAATTTATTTCATAATTCTTCATGATAATAACATACATCGATAACAACAATTGCAATAACTCATACATGAGAGAAAATGACACAAAGATAGATGATGAGAGTTAAAGAAATTGAATTTATATAACTGTGCCACCGACAGCTTAAAGTCTTCATCATAGTGTATTGATTTTAAAAGATTGGTCTCTAATCCTAACGCTATGTTTACTGTCTGAAAATAATATGGGTTCTACGCTGGATTGTCTTGAGATTACGAGAAGAAAAAATATTGCCTGCCAGTACCAAAGATCGACTAACGCGAGAACCGGTCTCTCTCTCTCTCTCAATCTCTCTCTTTCTCTTTCTCTCTCTCTTATCTAGTACGTAATTATTTTATAACCGATATGTTTAAAATGAAAAATGTCTCTCATAGCACACTAAATAAAATATGATAAATGTGTATGTAAAAAAATGTCAAATACATTATTATTATTAATAATATTTATGCATATCTTATAATATTATTTAATTAACATTCTGGACTGAATATTTGTAGTGAACAGATAATGCGATAGCAGTATTTAAGTTGTAGATTTGTAAATATTACGTGTATATTATGAGTATAATAAACTTTCTCAATGTCAAAAAAAACAATTCTTATTAATATTAAATTTATCATTTTTATTATTATTTTAGTAGTAGTAATAGTAGTAGTAGTAGTAGTAGTAGTAGAAAGAAATGAAAGTAGCCGGTATATGTCTAACCTTATCGATTCAGCAAGCTAAAAAATAAGACGTAGCACCAGATGTTGTCCTTGTGTTGGAAATATAATAAAATATGAATTTCTAAGAGGTAATTGAATTCTTAACTACTTAAACCCGTATTGAAAGCCCTCTGCATACTTTGGATGCCCCTTTAATAGTTTTTCATACAGTGAAAGCTTTTCTAGAGGGCCGAGATTTCCACCGTATTCTGAAGGAAGATGATCTGGAGAAATATACTCGTGAAGAGATTCCAATGAACCATGGAAAATAATCTGAAATAAAATACAGTACAGAAATATATATTATATTTGTATTTTATATACATTTTATGTGGAAAGAAACATTTGGTAAAAAAAATGGAGAAAGTTGCATGTTTAATGGAAACAGATGGATATTGAATGAAAATTGCAAATTTCCAAGATTCGAACAAAACATGGTGATTGATTTCACCATCGCGTTTTTGAACGTTAGGTTTCGTGATCTCTGAAAGAGTGAGACTGATAAAAGTAATCTAATAAATCTAGAAATCTAAAGAAGGTGGTATTATATGGGGGTAGCAATGGTTCTAGATTTGCAAAAACTAGTATTCATGTTGCGGTCAACAATTGCAGTGCACATGGAAATAAGTCTACCTGCTTTTCTAAGAATATGTTTAGTAATGAACTGTGCAGTGCAGCTGCTCCTGCTGGTTAATCGACGGTAAGATACACTGCTTAGCAAGAAGTTAACGGACACCCCATGGGTAAGGTGCACCATGCTTTGTAATGAGTCACGTGTTTGTAGCCTGTATAAATTGGAGGAATATGATGCTCCTACGTCAGTGCAATCATGTCGCGGGGAATGATTAGAGAAGGGAACTGACAGAGTTTGAAAGAGTCTTTGTGATAGCATGCCATGTTTCAGGCCTATGTGTTCGGCAAAATGGTGACAAAATAGGTCATCGTAGGTCAACAATCAGCGATACCAGAGAAGCGAAGGAAGACAGATGTGAGCGCTACCCGCAGTGGAAGACTCACCACACTCACTGAACGTGACCGCAGCGTTCCATGAAAGATAATATGCAAAAACCGACATTCGTTAGCTGACATGTTGAATGCGGAATTCAGAACCGAGGTTCACAACATTGATTTCCATGATTTCCAGAACTGACAGGTAGCGTTGTCTTCAGTAGCGCAAAGGAAATAGCATGAATGAAGCTTGAAAAGATGTGTTATGGAGCGAAGAATCCCGATACACCCTTTACCGAGCAGTTGTATGGGTGTGGATGTGGTGGATTTCTGGTTAATTACCAAAATGAGTAACCCTTAACTATGAAATGCGGAGGTAGAGTTGTGACGGTATAGTCCTGTATTTCCTGGTTTGGCTTCTGATTTCTATTTGTGGTGCCACGAACACTGAATCCGATAGGTATATGAAGATTTTGGTCAATGCAAAGCTTCTTACTTTGTGCGGTTTTTATGAAAATGACTTGTCCCTTACAGCAAGACAATCCACCGAGTTACATGGATGCTTCTTTATCTGTGTGGTTTTTGTGGATACGAACATCATCTCATTTGATTGGTCTCCAAAGAGACCTGATCTCAACCCTATCGAACATCTGTTGGATGAACTGGAGAGTCGCGTGAGGTCAACAGACCTCTGGCCCACAACAGTCAATGACCTCATTACATGGCTATAGGAAGTATGGTCAAAATTTTCTATCGATCGCTATCGTACGCTTGTTGAAAGTATGAATCACATGATATCTGTAGTCATTGCAGTGAAAGGAGAGCCTACATCTTATTAAGTTGGGCAACTTGGCTGTTTCTTCCTCACACTATAGTGTCCATTGACTTCTTCCCAAGCAGTGTATTTTCATTCGTTTGATGGGATTCCTGCTAGAATATCATATTTCTATTACTGTTGCACTCTCTGAAACATTCTTCATACCTTCTTTTTTTAGAGAACGATAGGCTCTATATTGTTTATAGAATTCTTAAGTTTGTTTGAAGAATTGCTCAAAGATGAAGAATGAGTTACTCTCCTGGAATAATGATGAAGGGAATTGTTCAACAATTCAGAATCAATTCTGATAAGAAGTAGATTTCTAGGTTAGAGTAGATTAATCTTTATAACGCAGAAGAAATGCATGCTAAAATTTCTGACGTTGTCATCTATAGCATGTTGTGAGAAGCATAAAAGTAAAGAACTGTAGGACATTTCCTATTATTGGTGACATATTCTATGCTTCTGAATAAAGGAAGTAATAACAGTTAACATCTCTAGTGGTTAATATTTTTTGTACTGTTTAACAAAAAGAAGGGATTATTTTATATCAAATCATTTCTTCCTTAATTCATCACTACACACCTGAATCTACTAGCAATATGCAGACCCACGAAACAGAAGCCGTCATAATAGTTAATGCACGTTTTGCATTTACTATTATGTGAACGCAAAACTTGCATTGTTTATAAAGGTCCATTTAAGATGTTGTAGTTCTTTTTTTAGTTCTTCTTCATCTGACAGTACAGATCTTGCACGATTCGCAAGAGTTGATATAATACCCAACTTTTGCGCTGCATGGTGATGTGAGGACGCATGCAAATATCTGTCCGTGTGTGTTGGCTTTCTAAATATAGAGACTTTTATTGATTCAGGCGTCGTGGTGAGTTTAACATCTAGGAAACAGATGGAACTATTTTCTTCAATCTCCATGGTCAATTTTATATCCTGATGGAGGTTGTTTAAGTGGTTGAGAAACCTGTGAAGATTCTCAATACCATGCTCCCATATGGGGAATATATCGTCCATATATCTAAGCCAAATTCTTGGTTTTAAACTAAAAGAGGAGATTGCCTTTTGTTCAAAATCCTCGAAAAAATGTTGGATAATACAGGAGAGAGGGTACTTCCCATAGCTAATCCTTTGACCTGTTTATATAGTTTACCTTCGAATTCAAAATAGCCAGAGTTTACACAGGTAGATAGCAGAGAGAAAATTTTATTTGAAATCTTGTTCTTTAAAATATGGAGAACGTCCTGTGTCGGAATGTTGGTAAAGAGTGCTACCACATCAAAGCTCACCATGATGTCAGAAGATTTTAGTTTTAAGACCTTTATTTTAGAGACAAAATCTGTTGAGTTTTTAATATAAGAAGAAGATTTTCCCGCATAAGCTTTTAACGATGACGCCAGATATTTGGATAACCTGTATGTGGGTGAGTCAATGCTGTCTACTATAGGTCTCAGTGTATAGTTTTCTTTGTGTACCTTAGGGAGACCATATAACCTTGGAATGAGTGTGTAAAGAACGGATGGAAAGCCGTGTATTTCGTGGGATTTCTGTGGTCTTTTGTAGGAGATTATTGGTTCTATTCTGTATTTCTCCTTTAAAAACAATGGCTACTCTTTAAAAAGTATTAACAACCAATTATCCCACCATCAACGTAGCAACGTAGAGACACAGGACGACTCCAATGGTCATATCGTCTTGCCATATATCAGCACACTATCCAAAAAGCTGAGTAGAATCCTAAAGAAGTTTAACATACAAATGTGCTTCTCGACTCTGCCAAAATTAAGATCACGTTTCAACAACTATAAACAATCTCACAACCTTCTACAATTCCCAGGTGTATACAAGGTCACATGTGAGTGCGGAAAGCCTTACTATGGCCAAACGGAAAAATCTATCCTCCTACGTCTCGAGGAGCACCAGAGAGACCATGCTTATAAGAGAACCAGAGCAACTGCTCTGTCGGGCCATGTCCTGTTTTCAATAAACACGAACAACGAAAGCCGCCAACATGAGATAAATTGGACATCAACTTCAAACCTACACATTTGCCATGATGAGGTGGAACGCCGCATTGTGGAGTCAAAAGAAATCACCTTGGACCCGCTTCATATAAACAATAATCTCAGCTATAATTTGCCTGACTCTTTCAGCTCTACTATCAGGTACTGGAGATCGCGTGGTTCCACACACGCAAAAGTGTACAACAATAGAACTTTAACACGGACTATAGCTCAAGTTCATAATAACTGTAATTCACAGTCGAATATTATAACTTTATAATTGTATAGCTTTAGAGTCTCAATGTTATTTTCAGTGTCTTTTAATATCTTTCTATGTTTTTAACGCCTGATGAAGCCTATCTCGATGAAACATGTTACGTTTTCAAATAAATCTCATTTTGTTATAATTCTCGGGTTTTAAGTCAGTTAATATTAAAAATGAACATATCCCAACCCCGAGTTAATAGTAGTAGGGCTTGGTTAAAATAACTAAGTTATTTTATAAACTTGGTTATTTTAACTCCTAATCCCAAGTATGCAAACAATTAAGTTTGCGCCTGAAACAAAGTTCAAGTCTAAAGATGGTACAACACCAGGGCAACTCATTGTAAAGGTTGGTAAAGCTCTGATCACTATTCTTAGTATTTTCCCTTAATGTAAAGCACATCTCACTAGAAGATGTATATACTGCAATGCATTATGGGTGTATATACATCTTTTAGATGTATATACACCCATAATGCACCCATAATGTATATACACCCAAGGTGTATATACAAGTTCTGACCACTAAGAATAGTGGTCAGAACTTTACCCACCTTTACAATTAGTTGCCCTGGTGTTGTACCATCTTTAGACTTGAAGTTTGTTTCAGGAGCAAGCTTAATTGTTTGCATACTTTGGATTAGGAATTAAAATAACCAAGTTTATAAAATAACTTGGTTATCCTAATATACAATATCCCCAAGTTAAAACATTTATTACATATATATAAGTATTAATATTTTTGTTTTAGAAACAAATAATTGAAAGACTCTTCGCTCTGTTATAACTGCAAACACAATAATAATAAATAAATAAAAATTAATATATATATTGGAAAATTTCTGTGAAGATGATGTTAGTACAAGGAACCACAATTTCAATAATAGAGAATACTTAGGCAAGTTTATTATCGTTTATCTACTTTAAATGTAACTTTTTTTTTGATATACCGGATATCAATTGCACGTCGAAGATATGCTATAAATAGTTTATATCGGTACATACGTGGATTATCTGATAACATTCCTTCATCTTTAACACATTTTATATTTGCCACATTATTTGATAGATCTGTAAACAATCTTATAATAAAATGTGTAACGAAATTAATGAGGCATATGAATTCCCCCCCCCCCTATTTTAAGTAATGTAATACATTTTAATTGAATACTCTTTATGTATGTATATGAATGGCACAGAGAGAGAGAGAAAAAGAAAGTGTATCTCTTATGGAATCTTTTTAAGCCAATTTTATGTACAGGGTAATCAAAATTAATGTATCCCTATTTAAGGCCTTGTTCAGAACTACCAATTGATCCAAACATTTCGAAACTTTGCAGGAAAACATTGTTCTTTATGCGGAAGCGAAATCTAAGGAAAAAGTTCCACAACTCACCAAAAGGGAAAACTGTATGATGTACCAAATGTTGATGCAGTAATTTTTAATTGTGTACAATAAGTATGAAAGTGACACAATCAATAACACATTTTTATTAACTTCTGTCATGCATTCACGGTCTGTACTGTTCAATATGCTGCCCTTCCTTGTATGCCATGCCACGAACTGCATTCTTTGCATAGTATGTTCAACAGCAGAACGCAGATGTCGGTATTGATGTTACGTACATGCTGCGTTCTTTTGTTTTTCATATCTGGCAGTTTATCAGGATGATGGTAATAAACCATGAATTTGAGAAATTCCCATTGCGAGAAGAGACGAGGGATGTCATGTCAGAAGAACGAGGCGGATAGGCAGTGGGAAACGCGCGGCTGATCATTCTGGCTCTCTTGATGTGTTCGCAAAAATCCTCCTGTTCGGATAGACCAATGTGTGGGGAAGTCCCATCCTGCATGAAAATGACTGAATCCATGCACAGGTGCTGTGGAGCTGTGGCACAACAAAACTGTTTATCATATATCATGATACATCTCGGCAATAAATGATAAGGTCAAAGATCAGACTGGCCAATGTAATCAAAGAACAATGGTGCAATGATAAACGAAGCTGTAAATCCTTACCAGACAATAACTTTGGGTGAATTCAAAGGCATTTATTGGATTCCATGGTAGTTTTGTGAAGCCCATACCAGACAACTGTGGGTATTCATAGCTCCGTTCAGGTGAAAGCGAGCCTCGTCTTCCCACAAACGCATCCACGGCAACGCAGCTTCCAACTCCACTCGAGCAATTAGTGTTAACGCAAGAATCAGTGGATTTTCAATGTCCTGGGGGGGAGCAACTCCTGTGTCAGGATTATGTGTCAGTAGAAATGTAGAATCTTCCGTAGAATTTTCCAGACAATTATGTAAGGCACATCCGTGTACCTTGATACAGCACGTGCTCTGCAGGAACCAGAGCTGTTATACGTGGCCTGTCCCACAACGGCAGTAAGAAATTCACTCACTTGTTGTGAACTGATTGATTTGCGACCTCTGCCAGGTCTAACTCCCAACGATCTCGTTTCTACAAAACAACTAATCATTCGTATTAGAGCCGACGGAGATAGAGGACATCGTTGACATTTGTTCAGGCGACAAAATTCTCAGTCTGCAGCAACACCATTGCAATTATTTAGGTAGTACAGCCTCACGAGAAACGCACGTTGGGGTAAGGTTAGTGCAATCACTGTAGACTGAATTAACAAACGAAATGAAGGAAACTATTTCCTATCAATCTTTTAGACATTCCTGTCACCCGAATTGCGTGATATGCAAATTTCATGCATTTGCGTTTAAAAATCCTGTTTACAAACCTCATTTATCGCTTCCATATGTCGCTTTTGTATTTTTGACAATATATTCCTACAAAGTTTCGCAGAATTTGGATCACTGGTTGGGATTCCAGGAGACCTTAAATAGGGATACTAAGATTTCATTACCCTCTACATATTATCTTATGCATACATTATAATAAGCATGCATAATTGTATATATAATAGTAAAGCTTTTACTTTTACTATTATATATATATATAATATATATATATATATATATATATATATATATATATATATATATATATATATATATATATATATATATATATATATATATATATATATATATATATATATATATATATATATATATATATATATATATATATATATATATATATATATATATATATATATATATATATATATATATATATATATATATATATATATATATATATATATATATATATATATATATATATATATATAATAGTAAAAGTAAAAGCTTTACTATTATATATACAATTATGCATGCTTATTATAATGTATGCATAAGATAATATGTAGAGGGTAATGAAATCTTAGTATCCCTATTTAAGGTCTCCTGGAATCCCAACCAGTGATCCAAATTCTGCGAAACTTTGTAGGAATATATTGTCAAAAATACAAAAGCGACATATGGAAGCGACATAATACAAAAGACCTATATATATATATATATATATATATATGTTCAAGTTACTAAGCTATTTTAAACCTGGTTTTACTCCATTTCCCAAGTAAGCAAACAGACAAACAAGTCAAGTTTGCACCTGCAAGTGCTGCAAGTCTAGCTAATCCTACAGGTAGTGCAAGACCAAGGAAACTCATGGTAAAAGTAGTATACGCTCTGATCACTAATCTTAATATTTACCCTTAATGCAAAGCACATCTCCTAGAGGAGATGCATGATGTTTTGTATTAAAGGCAAGGGGGGACACTACCCAGACCGGTTTCGACCAATATTGAGGTCTCATCAGTGGGAGCCAGGCTAGAAATACCAAGATTTTAGTAATACAGAGGTCATAAGTATTTTACCAGAACAAGTTACCATAAGGTGTTTTAACCTATTAAATAAAAATCTCAGGAGGATATATAAATGAAATATCTCCTCCTGAGATTTTTATTTAATAAGGTTAAAACACCTTATGGTAGCTTGTTCTGGTAAAATACTTATAAGCTCTGTATTACTAAAATCTTGGTATTTCTACCCTCAATAAAGATGAGACCTCAACTGATGAGACCTCAATATTGGTCGAAACCGGTCTGGGTAGTGGCCCCCTTGCCTTTAATAAAAAACATCATACATCTCCTCTAGGAGATGTGTTTTACATTAAGGGTAAATATTAAGATTAGTGATCAGAGCTTATACTACTTTTACCATGAGTTGCCTTGGTCTTGCACTACCTGTAGGATCAGCTAGACTTGCAACACTTGCAGGCGCAAACTTGACTTGTTTGTCTGTTTGCTTACTTGGGAAATGGAGTAAAACCAGGTTTAAAATAGCTTGGTAACTTTAACTTTTTTATACCCAAGGTAAAATATTTTCTACACACACACACACACACACACACACACACACACACACACACACACACACACACACACACACACACACACACACACACACATATATATATATAATATTCATCAAAGCTTGATTTGCTTCCTCAGTCTTAAGAAAGGCTGGTTATATTCCACTAATTCGGGCCCTACCCAAGGGCCTATGAGTTGTGGAAATACTTTCTGAAAGCTGTGCCGAACGAAGCGGCCTTTTGCAGCTGCCCAATTTTTAATCCATCTAACTCGAGTGCTTCTAGATGTTTTTTCGATGTTTTAGGGATGGCGCCTAAAGCACCTATTATTATGGGAACAACTTTCGTTTTCTTTTGCCAGATTCGTTCAACTTCTATTTGCAAATGGGGATATTTTGTAATTTTTTCATTTTCTTTGTTGTCAATCCGACTATCTCCTGGTATTGATATTTCGATAAACTGAACACCTTTGTTTTCACTTTTTCAACCTCAATATATAATTCAACCTTAATATCTTAATATATATATATATATATATATATATATATATATATATATATATATATATATATATATATATATATATATATATATATATATATACACACACAGGAATATCCATTTCATGGTACACACATGCGAAAATTGTTACCTCAATAAATTTCCTCAACTAAAATGGCATGGAAACCTTTACAGAATCTTAAGTCGCAAGTGGTTGCTTTGATTTCTCAAAGGCATTTGGTCAAGTTTGGAACAAAAGTCTTTTAAATGTGCTCTATCATCAGCTAATCTTTTGAGTTTTGCAATTGGATTAACAGCTTTTTGTCGGATCGAACATGAGTTGTGTAATCCAGTTACGATTAATACTGATATTCAACGAGATTCTCTTCTTCCATTCACCTTCTTCGTTCATTTTATCGATTACTTGCTTTAGTTGATCGCAAATGTAATTCAAGTCTTTGCTGAAGAGAGTAACTGTCGTCCTCTTTTTTTTTGTTTAATTTTATTTGACTATCCCTGCACATAAATCGCCAAAATGAACAGAATATCAAAATCTGCAACCATAACGTCTGATCTTTAAGGGTATGAAGAGAGAAATCAACAACTGTACGAAGAAATTATAAATAACCTTCTTAATTTTAGTGTTAATAAAATTAAATCCCTTTTTGCTTCTAGCAACAGGCGACACTTAAATCACTATCAATGATT
The DNA here is from genome assembly GCF_054136105.1 of Typopeltis vanoorti. NCBI lineage: Eukaryota > Metazoa > Arthropoda > Arachnida > Uropygi > Thelyphonidae > Typopeltis > Typopeltis vanoorti. Next base: position 157,143,745 of record NC_143553.1, on the reverse strand, counting down.
AGGTTTCCAATCAGCGATAACTCTGGCCTCCAGTCATATATTGCACAAACACATTACAAATATCAGCTCCTCAACATGCAATAATTAAATTTTGTTTTCACACGAAGCGTCACTTTATCTCTCCACATCGATTTAACGAACATAAATCCGCTGTTATATTTGAGGTGGTGCCCATAAGTGCTCCTGGAAAATCCATTGATATAGTAAAAAGTAGGTAGGTTGCTTAATGACACTTCTCTCACTAATTCACTCATTTCTTTCTCTCTCTCGCTCTCTCTCTCTTTCAGACAGATTTTAGATTCCGTTGGTTGCATGTTCTACAATTTCGATCGACACAAATCATCATTGCCATCGTCAATCCCCCAGTGTTAACAAAACACACTTAATGGGTAATCAACATCCACTTACACGTCAACTACAGAATCACAGAAACCATTTTCTTCCTCTTCGTCATTCATTCCTTCTACTGCGGCCTTTTGAACCAGTCTTCTCTCTTATGTGGTTCCTAAAGTTAAAACCTTCTAGTCATCAAATCCAATGTTAATATTTCCTCTTTTTTCTTCATCGCCGTACTCTTCCCATGTTGATTTCTTACTATACTAGGTTTGCCACGCTATTGGGGATGGGATTAGCATACAAAATGCGATTATTATACTTTTTAATAATTGACAGCAGTATGATTAACGTGACTTGAGAATGCTCAGAAATCAGATCACTCTCGCAACTAATTTTTGCTCTTTCCGACTATTATAAAGTTCAAGACTAATATCTATTTTAATTGTAGAATTGGCAACTTACCCGTTTGTTTATCTTCTCACTGAATAAGTGGCGAACTGCACTCCAAACTGCCATTAAAATAGGCGGAACTTTGATCGCATGATACTGTTTCAAACTCCTCGGGAAAGCGGACTGGAAGGTATTTTAAAGAGTTATTGTATGAATCAAACTTATTTCGTACAAAAAAAAACAAAGAAAAAGGGGGAAAAAAGAGGAAGTTATAATTGTATGTCAAGTATTAGAAAATTTGATATGGTAAATAAAGAGCAAAAATAGAAAATTAAAAGTTAAGTAAATCTGGCATATGTAATAAATCCTACAATTTTAGGCTTCAGTGATTTTTAGCATCAATAGAATTATTTCCTTCAGTTTTATTTGTTATCGACAGATTTACATGTATATGAAATGGCTTTCTTAGTACAAAGTTTTAGTTTACACCACTGCATGACACACATGTAATCTGCTCTGTGAGTTGAAACTGAAGTTGTGAATTTAAAGAATCCATGACCAACAGATCGTGGTGACCAAGTACCATGTAGAATATTCGGCCGATTCTTATAATTGTCTGAGGATAATTGTCTACGTCATGCTGATTCACAAAGTAAAATTTATTTATTATCTTGAAATCCGATTATGACATGTGGTTTTCTGAGTTAAGAATAGTGAACCGCATATATTGTAACGACACTCTACATAGAGGTATCAGTTATACCATATTTCATAATTAGGGGAAGAAGTTCATGGCGATGTTACATTAAGTCGAAACTTTTCAGTGATTTGCATAAATTAACAGAAAAAAAAGTGGGCATAATCAAGAATTTGTGTGGCCATCTCCAAACATATCGCATATCTGACAGATTATACAGTTTATTCATGGTTAGCAATGATCAGTCATCCTTCACTTAGAAATAACTCCAGTAATTTGTGTGCTCTAAATGGCAGTATGTAGACAAGACATTAACATTCACAAGAACATAATATGTTCCTGAGTTAGTAATTATTATTAATTTCAGTATTATCGTTATTTAAAAGATATACCAACAAATTTTAATTAGCAAGTTAAGTATATTCATTACTTAATTCTAGAAAAGTCATTGCGAATTTTGTTTTGATTGTTTACGTTTAGGTTCTAATAAAGTTAAAATCAACTTACCAGAAAAATTTGAATTAATTTTACATATAGGCGTATTCCTATAAAACGCTGAAAATTTGTCAGAGTCAACCCTTCACCGTCGGCGATTATTATATGTCCATTGATCTGAGATGGTTCATGATCCATATCCCATTCCAACAGGTACGTTAGTGCCCTAGTTATCATTTCACATGTACACCACTGCAGATCCATAAAACCTGCAAGCGGACAAACAAAACTAATGACACACATTGAATTCGCTATCAGCAAACATTTGAAAATATTAACTGAATTTCTGCCATCATAATCGGCTGACATATGGTCTGATAGAACAAAATACTTACTTATAATTACAACATTATTATATTTTATAATTTCAAAGCAATCTGGCCCATTAATTGCCTGTGTGCTAGCCAAACCGGAAAGATGTACCCCATACAATGCAAATTTCTCACTGTTGTTTGAAAGGCCAGTTAGATCTCTGAGTGGAAGACGAATTTATTCGCCTCTGAAATTCAAACGTCCCGTTGCTTATTGGAAGCTTGAAGCAGCTGTTGCCATTTTTGGTCTTAGCTTTCTGTTCCTCTCAGCTCCTTCTTACAATCACTGTAAATCGCACCCTATAATGGTATGAAAAATTCACTATTGGAATGAGAACTTCGCCTATTTGAAGATTCAGCAGCATAATTTATCTCAGCTAGACGGATTGTCATTAGGGCCGAATTTGATTCGAAGGAATTATAAGGCATAAGAGCAGGTGGTTAATAATCCTGATGAAAATTAACCTAGACAAACCTTAGGTATACGTACCCTTGACGATGACGATCAAAATGCATGAACTGTCAACGCTTGGATGGGGAGTTTCCAACTAAATTTCTGTGTTGAAATACAACACTCTAGCATCAGATCCAAATTCATTTTAGGACAGAAGCTCAACAAGCCTTTACCATTTGTAATCTGATTTTAGAAATTCCAAATGAAAGATATTTATTTTTCTTGCACTGTAAACGGCACTGCTGCTCATTTTCTAATGTTAGCGATATATGCTCCTACCCGTCCATGTTCTCATCGGTCTCACATCCCGATTAAATCATTCTTCTTGCTTAGTATAATATGAATATTCCTGTGGTTATTTTCCTAACCTTATCCGGTAGAGTTACGCAAGGAAAATTATCTGATATCGCATTAGAAAGAGCATATTCATTCCATTCGTGATTAGATTTTGGGAGACGAATTCAAACAAATAATGAATAGTTTCGACTACAACATTTATTATGTGCTATTTGTAGACTCCAAATATGCTCAGAACTTGTGTTTCCGTTAATACATATCTTCTAGGCATTAATAATTCGTTCCTATCCGTCTCTCGTCTTCTCTGAAATTTGGTGGAAGTGTGTATTTAGCCCCTTGTTAAACTATCTTTTCATTGTAGCCCCAATTAACTAGACATTGATTACGAAGTTTATCGCAAATCAACTTTTTCTATTAACTGGATTCCCATCAGCAATCATGAGTATGGATTACTCTGCTCTAGATTCACAGCTAACTTCGAAAGAAATCCATCGTACCTTGGAGACAATTCATGAAATGGTTAGGAAAAGCTTATTCAATAACGATTGGTATTTGCACTTGTTGGATCTGGCACAGAAACTTGCAGTTCACAAAACTAGTATCTTATGATCTGAGTTATTTCCTTTGCATCTCGATTGTTAAAATTCTTCTTTGGTCATTCATTACTGGATATGCAGAAGGCTTCAATGAATTTCGTCGCCAGTGTCAGAGTTTCTCAGGATTCTGTAATTTCACCAACATTCTCTCCTTTACTGATTTTCTCACCGACAACAATTCCAATGTATAATTTTACTGCAGTCAGCACATTGCATTCCACTGTTTCATTGAATAAACCCTGTCTTTCACATTATAACAAGTTCCAAAATCTTAATCTCTTACGTTTTGATTAACGTATAATTTTTCATTACGGAGAGGATAACCTTGTAAATTTCAGTACCAAAACATGTTTCTGTCTTGTTCTTCATATGATGTGAATGAATATTTTCATTTATACAGCTGGTATAGTTGATTATATCAACGTATAAGTAATAGGCTGATGGCAAACGCTTTTCTCAAATTTATTTACTCATCTCTTTCTCTCTCTCTTTTTCCCTATATCTCTCTCTATCGGAAAGGCCTCATTCATTTTTTTGTCTCTGTTCCTATAATCTTATGCATCGTCCTTCTCTAGATTTCCTGCTATCTCTCTTCAAGACAGTCTTTACCGAACTGCGGTAAAGACTGTCCATATCTCATTCTTCATCCTTTTTACCTAGCCCAGTAACACATAATTTTTAGTTTTAGATAATATTAAGAATTTTTGATTTTCTCTAATGTGTGATTTTTTTTACCATCGGTGTTCTTCCCAAACATTTCTCTCCATTGTTCATTAGCATAATCCCAGTGCTTATTTTTATATTTTTGTTTTTATCAAAAATCAAGTTTGGGCAACAAATATCCATGTAGACATTATAATGAAATTTAACAGCTTCATTTTAAGAGAGAGAGAGAGAGAGCGAGAATAAAATCTCCATTTTTCATTAATTTCATGCTTTAGTTAATTCGGACTGCATTTTGGGTTTTCGTATTGTTGATGGGTATTAATTTTTCCAAGACAGGATTGTCTTTTCCGTATTCAATATCTTTGCTTTCCAGTACGATGGGAGTTATTAAGTTAGTGATGATTTTTGTTTTTGTAACATTCCCAATCCATCAATTCAATCACAATATCCTGAGAAGAGTACACTAGCTCATCAAATCGACAACTTAATTCATTTAATTAAGTATGGCCTCTGGAGGTCCTGCAAGATTCCTCAACAGATATTCAAGACTAGAAAAAAGCCTTGGGGGGGGAAGTTAAACTCGTTGCGGTTACTGAGAACCAGTCCTTGCTTTTTCTTCAAATATTAACTGTTTTTTTTTTAACGAAATGTACGATCAATGCAGAATAATGACGAGAACTGATAATAAATTTTAGCGAAAAATTATACAATTTTTCTATGTTCTGGAGACTTCGAAGATTTCTCTGCACATCTAAGAATATGTAAGATTTATATTCTTCAATATATGTTATATGTCTTATAACAATATTGAACAACAAAATTCAAAATGTTGTTATATATCATATCACAATAAACTATACATAAATTAAATGCTAATGGCTATACATGCCAGTACACAAAACCAGCAATGCTTACAAAATAGATTTGATTTAATTAAACACGCAGGAAAAGTGCACTGATGCATTAGTGATAAAATTTTCGGAGAATGTCAGTGAGTGAACTCCCAACATTAGAAAAACATGGTTCTTATCAAGACTTAAGAAGGTAGCTCACGCGATACATGATTACAGCTGAATGACCATCTGGGAGGTTGTAGCTCAAGTTATTATTTAGATGAACAGGACTGAAGATGATTTCTCTAGATTCCACGATTTTTTCTCTAGTTCTTCATTGCAACGGAAGATGTTAGTAGATTTTTCCCAGCAGACTTTATGACTTTGGCTTTCATCATTAGGATTAGCCCAGAAAAGAATGTGGAAAAGTTCATGGTATAGCATTCGATTTTCTACTCGTATCCTACTTTTTTTGTTCTCGAATAGTTTGCATAGAACACACAATGGTTTTAATAAACAGCTCTTAATCTTATTAATGAATATATATATATATACATATATATATATATATATTTGTACATACGAATTATTTGTATTAATATAAACGTTTATGTTAAATTACACAATTATGACAAAATAGAAAGTACTTTTAGTTTATGGCATATTTTCATATAGTACTTTCTTCTTTTCCTGTGAGGAATTTCTCATTTCGGAAATAGACAGGAAATCAAAGTAGAAAGGAGGGGCCTTTCTAATGTAAAACAAAAAACTGTAGCATTTATTTTAAGATGATTTCGTAAAACCTATGAGTATCATTAATTAAATAATTAATTAAAGAGCATGGCAATGTAGTTGGACGAACAGGAGAATATGTATCTTTCGATTGGATAAAGACCACCTCTTCATGACGAAACGAATTATTAGATGGGACGTTTCATCTAAATGTGAGTAAATTTAAAAGAAGCGCTCACTATCTCCTGATACGGACTTTTTTAAAACCTCTAAACTCTGGTTTTTCGTTCCACAAAACATGCAAATTGGCAGAGAACACGCCACATTAACAGACATAAACACTCTGATGAAACAAAACTATTTCATTATTTCTATAATAACACAACAAAAATCTTTTCAATTAAATTGAAGAAACGAGAAGAGGTTAGAAGGGCTGAGAAGTGAAAGAAAGCAGATGGTTCAAGATAAGAATCGAGATCATGTGGAGAAACGAGAAAAACAAGTTAAAGAGACAATAGAAACGGAGACTTTATAATAAAATAAGTACTTCGTGAAAGTATAATAAATTCATGTTTCTCTGCCACAAAAATCAATGATAGTAATCATGGCATCCGGATAAAGGAAAGAGAGGCGAAAGAATTAATTTTCTTGTTTGGCGCTAATGATCTGAGAAGTATGCTATAAAGGAGAATGTGGATTAGTTGTTGGCCGAAGAAAAAATGGAGAGCGAGAAGGTGAAGGTGTAAGTCACTGCCACGATGTGATAGAAGTGAACTGAAGATGATGGCACTGAAACACTCAAATCAATACGCAGGTTGTGCAGAACGAATGATACAGGATTTGAGCACCTGTGATCTGAGTTTGACGAAAAGAAGAAGCTGTATAATATTCAGGGTCTGCACCTACGTTGTTTCAATGTTAGATGTCTAGAGAGCTTGGATCACCAAGCATGCTCAAGAGCAACTTCAGGAAATCTTAATCAATTAAGACGTGGATGCAGGAGATTGTGTGTAAAGTTTGAGAGTAAGGATGACCAACAAATGCTGATTTAGCCTCTCAAGCAAAAATATTGAATACGGTAGTCAATTCAGGAAGTAAAGGTGGGTGTGGGCCTAAACGGATGCTGCTGTATACTAATGCCAGAAGTATCAGGAAGAAGAGGAAGAGTTTATGGCATTGGTTAGTGCAACCTCGCACAAAGTGATAGGCATTAATGAAACTTGGCTAATAGCAGATGATGTAGTTACAGGGATGGAATGTGAGGTGTTTAGCATTTTCAGGGAAGATAGAGAAGATAAATGGGAGGAGAGATACTGCTGATAATAGCTGATAGGAGAAAGGAAAAAGCTGATAGGAGAAAGGCAAAAGTACTGCCCTTCATTTGAAGCGGTTTGATGTGAGATCAAGGCCAATAAGACAAAATATGCTGTTGGTTGAAGTCATAGGCTTAGGGGTTCCAGGTATGATATGGAAGACATGCATGAGTAAATTAGTAATTTGCAGATGCATGAACTTATGAACTTATGAACAGTACAAGGGTTAGGCTAGAAAGGTGGCTAGCATGGGAGGGAAGGTCAAATTAAGATTAGGAGAAGAGATTGGCCCAGAAGCCCATAGGAAATCCTAAAGAGTTATTTCATCACATGGCAAGTAGGAAGCAAAATAACTACGGAAATAAATTTTAACGAATACTGATAGGTACGAGGCGACAGAAGCAGACAAAACAGATGATAGTGAGTGACCACTTTGCAAGGTTATATATCATCGAAATGAAGTAACTGCAATAACATATTTCACAGATACGGATGTGAGAAGAAAGGTGGATTAACTGGCAGGTTCTATGGATATTGCAGAATCTCTCAATACAAATACGGCTGTTGGAACAGCCATTTATTCTGAATAGGCTCTGTAATTTAAGTCTTCTCTGTCGTAGAGTTCCAAGTCTCACTAATGCTTATCACTTTTGGCGAGGTTGCATTAACATGCCATAATTCCTTTGCATAAGGAGGTTCTAAGACTGCAGTAGAAAATTATAGATTAATCAGTATCTGAGTAGTGGTGGTCAAAGTACTGGAAAAATGGTCAAAACAGGATTCAAGAATACGTAGATAAGAACATGATACTCTATAAGAGGCAAGATGGGATTATGAAGGGTCGGACATGCTACTTTACTTTACAAACTTTTTATAATAGAGTACCAAATTAGTTGTATAAAGGAAATAGCTACATGATGATTCTGCTGAATTTTATAAAGTCATTTGTCAGAATACCCCCAATGGGACTCTGTTAAACAAATCAAAACAATTCTAGATGGATCTCACACTTATGAGGTGGATATAGGGTGACTGATGGACAGATATCAAAAAATGGTATATGAAAGGGCAGAATCGAGGCGAAAACAGGTGACTAGTAGTGTACAGCAAGGATCCGTGCTAGAAACACTATTGTCCATCCATCTTGCACATAATTTATATAGCACATAATCTGAATGGGAATATTCAGTTGCTTGCAGATGACACAAAATTGGGTAACATAGTAGTTAATCAAGGCTATGTGGACAGTTTGTGGGATGATGTGAATAGGCTATCAGTATGGGCAAAATATAATGGATTTCAGTTTAATATAGAGAAATGAAAAGTCATGTATTTTGGGATAAATAGATTAGAAGCCGGGTGCCACATGGATGGAACTAAGTACATAGAAGTTTTAGAATAAGTTATGATTATTTGGAATAATAATAATAATAATAATAATAATAATAATAATGTTAAAACACTACTACAGCCCAACATATAGAGTAACCAGAACAACATATCAAATAACAAGACCACAGTCAACAAACTACATAACATATAAGTACAACAATCACTACAGCAAAGCCACCCGAAACTTCTACGTACCTGACATGATAAACAAGCTGCCGTTCGACAACAGAAACCTAGGAACATACAGAGAGCTGAAACAGGCACTGTATAAATATTATAGCGAGAATGAAAATTAGAGCAATTCCTGTTTCTCTCTCCCCCACCACACATACACACACACACAAACCACGACAACCCCCCCTCTCAAAAAACTACCACTACAAGAACACAAAGAAACAAACAAACCATGTCTAAATCCAACCCTATTTGCACAAAAAAAAAAAAAATTAAACTGTAATAGCAGTCGAAGTCTTTCAAGCACGTTCCAACAAACAGTAAAATCAACACCTGGCTTGTGACCACTATAGGAACACAACCATGAAACCACCACCCTCTGTCATCTATTATCTTCCTCAGATAAGCTCTGCTAAGCTTCGAGGAAGAAAATTACTAACTTGCAAGTATCTGTTATACACACTTGTAATGCGTTATAAATATTATATACATATAATTACTATAGTAACTATGTGTGCAATTCATCTGAGACATAAAAAAAAAATTCTGTATAATCCTTATTGTAAATACTGTAAATATTATTATTGTATGTAACTTATACTGAGACAATAAAATGTAAAAAAAAAAAAAAAATTATTATTATTATTGAATTGTGTGTGTATGCTGCATTACTGCATTGTGTCGTGAATTGTGTGCACATTGGTGCCAATCCATATTTAGCTAGTTTAAAAAAATATATATTCATATTTATAAAATGTACTCTGCATTTTGTATATCGAAATTTCGTACTGTACAGAAAAGATAATGTTTTTCATTGTGTGTGTGCAGATACTCTGTGTGATAGTAAACCTTATCATTTTCATTGTAAAAACAAATAAGTCGTTTATAAAAAAAAAAAAAAAATATTATTATTATTATTATTATTATTATTATTATTATTATTATTATTCCAAATAATAATAACTTATTCTAAAAATTCTATGTATAATGATGTAATGTAATGTAGTGATGTAATGAGACCACGAAATTCAGCATAAAAAAAGATTTTCTCAATGACATAATGATTTAGAAGCAAATATCTGTCAAAATAATTTTAACAGCACTGAACTGTGTAAATAATATGACTTTTCTACTTAATATCGTTTAAAGTAACCACGACACCAACAATAGTATATTAGTTATACAATCAGCGACTCCTTACCAAACTTCATGAGAACGATGGTTTCTCCTTGCGGACCTCGATATGGAAGAATGGATAAGTAATTATTCCACACCGTCTGAGGGACTTCTGAAATCTCTCGAAGAATGAGGTATTGTTGGTTCTCTTTCAGAGCTTTATAATAGTTCATCAACAAAGCGAATGCCTTTTGCACATCGAACTTCCTTGCGCGAAGAAATTTTAAGAGGAACTTGGGATCTGTTTGTGGTGCAAGATCATCTACTTCTGGAAAAGAAACGAGAAAATACCGAACTTTGAAGAGAAATGTTTTTATTTCATGGGTCATGGATATCCTCATTCGAATATAAGGTCACTTCTAGATACATATTGCTAAAATTGTAATGTTTCAGTGTTTTAATTAGTATTATTAAATTCGGTACTTTGCACAGGAATAGAATATTAATAATAATAAATTATTAATAATAAAAAGTAAAAAATTTTTTTTCAATCTATGAAACTTTAGTATTAATATATTCTGTTATATATAAACATTTCAGCTACTTAGGCACTATTTTTAGTGAAGATGGCAAATTAAATATGGAAATAGACAACAGAATCAACAAAGCTGGTATGGTAGGAACTCAATTGAATAAATTCATACGGAATAAGACAGAAATTAGTCAGAACACTAAATTAGCTGTATACAAGACAGTACTCAAACCAATTTTAACTTATGGATTTGAGAGCTGGGTCAAAAGTAAAACACTTGACAAAAGACTAGGGACCGCAGATATGAGAGTCTTGTGAAAGACTAGAGGCGTGAACAGATGGCATCAATGCCAATATCATATTAAAAACGATGATATTAGGAAAGAATGCGTTAACAGAGCTAATTTCAGGTAGTATGGTCACTTAAACAGAATAGGCGAGAAAAGATTAGCAAAACAAGTGTTCTCTGCCAGGTTGGCAGGAAAACGACCCAGAGGAAGACCAAGATATAAGTGGATTGACAAGTAACAGACTGATTTGGAGGAAAATTTTAGACAGGAAGTTAGTAATGATGTAAATTTTTCATGTAGTACTCTCATATCCTGTACATCCCCTTGAGAGTACATGGCAGGAATTTCATGATGATGATGATGATAAGATCAATACGAATGTCACCTGGATATTAACTGCGGTAATAGGACTTGGAAAAGTGATAACTGGTGAGATTAAATATATCATTTGCCTTTTGGTATATTCTTCTAGACAACGAACTGCTTCTATGAATGTGTTAGCCTTTGGGAAAACAATCCATACTTTGACATTTTCTTGATTTTCGAGAGCATTGATAAAGTAGCTTACTTTTACAGCCATTACAATATACGCTGTTACTTTCAATGTTCAGTGCCTGTTAGAGGTCATCCTTCGACGTTTGAATGGCACCTTGACTGGACAGTAGTGGTGCCACTTCCGATGTTCTTGCTTTACGATTTGATAACTGTTGCATCTTTTGTTGAAGACCTACTGTTCCAAAAATAGACTGGGTAGAGGACAGCAATAGTAAATCTATTTACAAGAAATAAACATCAAGAATTTTAAACAGATGATTTACAATAAACTTATTCTTAGATGCTGGGGAAGAATCTTAAACGTAATGTATCACCATTCCATTTGTGAATGGTAACTTGTTTTGGTTGTTTTGTTTCATCTGTGAATAAAGTAATAATAAAGCTGGTACAGTACGCTTTAACCTGCTAATTTCTAATCAACTCGGTTTTATTAAAGAAAGCATTTTCAATATTACGATGTGAATATTTTAGTTGAAATATGTAAGTCATAATTATTGGTATTTTTGGAAACACGTATCACTGCGTGTGCAATCACCTCCTAGACTTCTTTATAATAAATACTTCTTAAAAGCTAGCCTAATTTCAGAATATCAGAGAGAAAAATTTACCTTTAAATAAATCTGCTAATTATGAGAAGGCAGTTCATTCTCTCTATGTGGTATGCTAGGACAGTATAATAGACATATATATTCTGGGAATGGTGCTTTCACGAGAATAACAATGAATTTACAGTTATACCCCTCCACCTCCGACTCAAATGGAATATAAATACCTTCACTGAAATGCCTTAGGACACGAGGTTCTTTTTTCAACGGACCTTGTGTCCTAAGTTGCATTCACTCTCACATCTTAACCAGAGGTCATCGTCGCTAAAGTCGAAGGCACAGAAGCTCTTAATAACATAAATAACTGTTAATTAAAACCTCGTGAAAATTAAACACGACTTACCTTGCAACATTTTCTTGAGTTGTTCTAAGTAAAAACCTCTTGTTTCTGGATTCTCGTTTAGTTTCTCAGCTGCTTTCTGAATGTCATCCTCGGTGAGCTCAGAGTCACCATGACGTCTGTATTTAACATCTCTGGTTTCCAAAGAACTGCGCTGGATATCTACGTAAGATATATAGCAGTTGATCGAAAATAAAACTTTCAAGGATTATCTATTATTTATTAATACTGCAACACAAATTGCAATTGGAGTGTCACAATACAGAACATCAGTGTCCTTATGATAAAGTTATGTGTGGAAAAGGTATGAAGACCAACATGCTGGTTGCTATTCTTTGAACAACATCAGATGTTAGGCCATAAGGCCATGAAACCTTTCCTCAAAGAATATGAGGAAAGGTTTCACGAAAAAGAAATTGAAAGCATAAAAGCATGATAGAGTGACTGTACGGCTTTCAACAGACTGCAATATGATAAAAATAAATAAATAATTTAAATGTAAAGATGAACTCTCTACATGGACTTCCATGCAGACTAGTTGATGACCTGCTAGCATACGGCGTCTGTGTGCAAAACTTTAAGCTGGCGCCCCTATACCCCTCACCTCAATAAAAAATCATGTTATAAAAACGTATCAGTGAGTAAAAATGAAATACGAAATATATTCTTTGGCGTCTTTACTATCCTGGCGCCTGTGTGCGTCGCACAAATTGCACACTGTGCCGGCGCGCCCCTTAACGGAAAGTAAATTATGAGTTACAAGTAGAAGAGAACAGAACGACAGGCATTAGAATGCCTAGAGAAAAGAAAAAATTAGAAACCACAACTTCTTTCAAGTGGCGTTAGCCTGAGAGAGAAGTGCGATCTATTGACCAGGTGGCTCTATCTTGGACAACATCAATTTCAGGAGGTTTTTAGGATAGCGTTCTAAAAGTAGAATAATTCGGAATTTATACGCTAATCACTGACTTCCTAGTAGGCCCAGTGATGACCAACCCGTCTTCTAACAAGAAGGCAGCAGGCTTGAATCACGCCATCCGGCAATGATGAAAATTGATTTAAGAATTCTCTGTAGAAATGGGAGATACGACCACATCTTTTTATAAAGATGATGTTGGTGAAGTTTCTAAAGATGACGGGGGGTGAAGTTTCTTTAGAAAAAGACCCTACCACGTCTTTTTCTAAAGAAACTTCACCCCCCCGTAAACCATATGAGGTGCTGGAGTGACCATACGGCGTCCAACTGACTGCAATATGATAAAAATAAATAAATAATTTAAACCTAACTATTTCAGAGGCTAAAGTAGTGTCTAAAAGATAATAGTAAGTTTTGGATCAGTGAAAAAGAGGTGGATATCAAAGAAAGTCAGGAGGTCTCAATCAGCCCACGAAAACAAATTGATATTCGGTGAATATGAAAATTATCATACGTAAGAGAAAGTGTTGTCTTTCTTAAGAGAAAAAACAACAACATCTGGATTGTGTACTGAAGTTCACTAGATTGTCCTAAACTAATTGAAGAATTGCCAAACGGCCAGCGTTTGGAAATCAAGAGATAACTGCAAGGCACATCAAATAAAGAGGAATTGGGGATGTACAGTATTACGGTAAGAACAGCTGAGAAGAAATTATGAATCTCATCTATAATTATTAGTCAAAAAAATCAGCTAACGCCTTTTATTCCCGTATAGGGAGTAGGCGAGGCGTTTAGCCGTATCTACCTTTTTTGAGACTGAGAGCTGGCCCATGGCTATCGCTAATTAAGCGGTACGCGGGGAAGAGAGATGGCTCAACAAGCGCCGCCATCTCGTGGACTCTAACCTTAACACAATATATTTAATGTCTGAAATAGTGTGAGTTCTACGGTCGATTTTCTTGAGTTTACCGGAGGAAAAACCCTAGTTTACGGGAGAAAAACACGCGACCCCGTCTCAGAGATTGACTAACTCCGGAACCGGTCGAAAAAAGGCTTTGAAAAATTTCTCTCTAGTCGCCGACTAGATTCGAAATCAAGAAGTCTTCCTTCGTGCGGAGAAGCGCCGTGGTGGGCAAACGCCACATCCACCGAGCTACAATGATTAGAGAAATCTAAAAAATAATAAAGAAAAAAAAAACTACATCTACTATTTTATGTTGCAAATATCAAATGAAAATGCTCATTCACTTTATTAATCAAGTAATACTCTAATGATTGATCATTTTTATATTGAAGTGATAAACGACAGTCTATTTGTTGACTGTCTAGTTTGTTCTTCCTTCTTTCAGATTATACATGTATCACTAAAGTTTGCTTCTCTTCTTTTATTCTTCCGTTTAGGTATTATACATACAGTAAGTATTTTTGGCAGAAGGTCATGATGGCAATGAGTGAGCAGTTTTTTTCGGGAGAGTAAGCGTTTTCATTCAATCATGCTTGAGAAGAATGTCACTCTTATTTCTTCGGTGATGCCAGTAGTACGATCTAAATGTGAGACAGGTGCATTGTGGAAGGGAGACTGGAAATTTCGCCGTAACCATTTTGGGCGTAGGAAAATTCGCCGCAACATTTTCGCCGTCAAATATTTTGGCCGTAAGATATTTTACACAAAATTTTGTAAATAATCAATAGATGATAATGGTTTTATAAATACTACGTAAATAACTAACTTTTTGCTGCGGATCGTCAATTCAACAAATTCATCAGTAACATTGCTTATTGGAAAAAATGCTGATGTTGTGAAGCATTTAATTTTCGTGTTGAATTCAGCATCTGTTTGAGAGCATAACTTCAAACCAATGGCAACAATTTTGCGATAAATACTTTGTGCCATAAGAAATGAACAACCTGTTATAGTTGTAGATATAAATATGTTAGAATAAATGTTGATAGTTGCTTTCTTGAAGTCAACCATTAATATTTCGGGATCTAATGATGAAGGTAAGCCCTTTAAGACACTGAATAATCTGCTGTAAGTTAATTCTGATTAAAGCCGCCGTGTAATCCTTAGGGTTCTCAGGCCAGTCCCAAGCCTGGATAAAGGAAAAGGGTCGGTCAGAAGAGTGTCGATGCTCTGACCGTAAAGAAAAAAAAGATTGTTATCTGATGCATATACGATGAACAGCTACAACATGCTAGCTCGGACGTCGCCCGGATCAACAAGGTCCGCGATACCAATCGAGCGATCGGGGGTTGGATCGAAAAGTGGATACCGAAAGGAAACAAAAACTGAAACTAACAGACCTATTATTAGAGGAACATACAGACACTTTGGATGGCAGGAAAACTAGAATTACGTCGCCAGGAAATGAAGAGATATCGGTGTGATATATTAGGACTGGCAGAGTTGCGATGGAAATCAACAGGGAGCTAGAGAGACATTGTTACCAGTAAATGAAGGAAACAAGGCTGCAATATTTCAAGCAAAACCATTTGATATATCAAAAGTCCATATATATGCACCCACATCCGACAGCACATATGGGGATATTGACTTATTTTACAAAGATCTGACAGAGATAATAGAAACAGTACCAAAGCAGGATGTACTAATTATTGAAGGAGATTGAAATGCCAAAATCGGAATAGATAATGATGATTGGCAAAGAGTCGGCGGAAAACATAGTTTCGCAGAAAGACATGAACGAGGTGAAAAAATGTTAAAATTTGATGTGGACCACGATATGATGATCTGTAACACATGATTCCAGAAAACGGAGTGTAGAAAATGGAAGTGGCAATCAAATGATGGGAAAATCAAGAACATTACTGATATTATTATGATTAACATAAGATGGATAATATCAGTACGGCAATGTCGAACTTTTCAAGGAGCGGATATAGACTTGGATATAGTTTAGTTTAGTGATTGCAAACATCAAGTTGAAATTAAAAAATATAAACTCCAAAATCGGAAACGAAGAGAGCGAATATAAATGAAGCACAAATAGGAACAAGGTACAGAACAGTGTTAGAGGAGAAACGCAGAAGTGTTGACAAAGAACAAAATTCGAATCTAAGAGTGAAAGGATTAATGAAGGCGATAGAAGATATAGTTGAAGAAATAGGACCAGAAGAAGGGACACATCAGAACAAATAGAGGAGCAATATAGAAGAAAGTGTAATGGGGTGAAAAAAGCAGTCAGCCCAATAAGATGAAATGGTTAGAAGTTAGATTAGAACCATTTAATAGAAGATGATAACCAAAACAGAATACAGTTAAAGACGAAATAGGCAAAGTATTGATGAATAAAATAAAATTGTACAGCGATGGTCAAGATACTGTAGTGAGTTATACGAAAAAAGCTATATTTAGATAGCTTTGGGAAATTGACTGAAGAATTGAAACAGATATCACCACCAGGTAATGAGTATGATATGGAATAGCTCAATTGGTATCGCAGACCTTGTTGATCCGGCGACGTCCGAGCTAGAATGTAGTAACAGTTGATTGTATATGCATCAGATAACAATCGTGTTTTTTCTTTACGGTCAGAGCATCGATACTCTTCTGACCGACCCTTTTCCTTTATCCAAGCTTGGGACTGGCAAGAGATCCCTAAGGATTACATGGCGGCTTTTTGCTTTTCTTTCTGGCAAATCAGAATTAACTTACAGCAGTTTATTCAGTGTCTTAAAGGGTTATGCTCATCACTAGATCCCGAAACATTAATGGTAGACTTCGAGAAAGCAACTATCAACACTTTTTCTAACATATTTTTTATCAACAACTATAACAGGTTGTTCATTTCATATGGCACAAAATATTTATCGCAAAATTGTTTCCATTGGTTTGAAGTTACGCTGTCAAACAGATGCTGAATTCAACACGAAAATTAAATTCTTCACAGTATTAGCATTTTTTCCATGATTGCATGGATTTGTTGAATTGGCAATCTGCAGAAAAACGTTAAGTATATGATAGAATGTGTTATTAGGTTTAGATCCTATTGATAAAGTGTGAATGAAGAATTTTATGAATGATTAAGAGTCCTAAGATATTTTTGCATGTCTATTATATTGCACAAGATATTTAGATGACATAATTGTGTGTTAGTGCAAATAATAGTATAACGGAATAGTGTGAATTAAGTAATTACGTATCCTAAGAATTGAATGCCTAATGTAATGTATGAAATAATTGAAATGTCACAAGTATGTGTTAGCAGTGAATAATTTGTTAATCTACTTCAGTATGAATAATCAGATAGTGTGAATTGATCTAATTTGTTCACATCAGGTAAATTTATGAATTAATGTGTATGGCGGCATAATCACAAATAGCCATATTGCTTGTAATGATTTAATGTTAGTCTATAAGTATTTTAGTTTAGTATTTGAATTGTACCATGTTTAGAAACTTAATAAACCTTTTGTTCAATGATAAAAGAGTTGTCTGATGTTGCTAATCCAATGCACTGCTTAAAATCATCGTACCTAATCACGCGGAAAATTTAATGTTGAGGAAAGAGATTAAGAGTCACGACTGCAATAATATTTAAATACTAAGAAATATATTCGAGATTGACTTTCTCCCTATTCATGACAACATAAAATGTGCAGTTGATAACCACTTGAAAATACTGTACTTAGTCACGCGGAAAATTTAAGTTGAAAATCGAGTTAAGTGTCACGACTGCAATAGTTACACTTTCAGATATATTTGAGTTCTTTCTCCTTGTTTATGTATGTAATATCCTAAACTAAATATCCCAAAAGGCGCAGAATAAATACAAATATGAAGGGTACTACCCGGAGCAATAACTTAGATATTGGTATAAGTTTTGGTAAAATCTCGGGCATAGAAGTTAGAAGAATATAGATAAAAGGAATTTGTAAGATTAGAGTAGAAATCGTAAATTGGGACACAACAAGAGCATTACATTCATTGTATATTTGGAAGTGTCGTTGGTGAGGAAGAGATCTAGAGTGTTTTGGGTGAGTGATTCGGGTTATCTAGTATTCTGGTTGGCATCTGCACAATCTGTGTAAGGTCGTTAGTGAAGACCGTAACTTCTGCCCAATACTGTTCCCATCCCTGTCATACCAAGCTCCATTGCATCATCAGCCACAGAAAAAGCCAATCGCCTGGCTTCACACTTTGCTTCCAACGTACGTTCAGTAAATAGTACAGCAAATGTTTCAGCATATCTGCCTGCAAGATCTTTACAACTGGAGGTGGAAAGAGAAAGGCAGTTGGTGTTGTGGCCATTAAAATCTCCTAGGAGAATAATTTCGCAGTTCGGAAAGTGGGTCTGGAGATAATCAATTTTTAAGGAGAGGAAATTAAAGTGCTCAGAATGGTTGGTTGCATTAGGGGATAAGTAGAGCGTGCAAATGAATTTAATTGAGTGGGGAAGGGATAGTTTCAACCAAAGAAGGTCAAAGATGGCATAATCTAGGTTGGGTTTCCTCTGGCATGGTATGTCAGAGCGGATCTGAAGTAGTTTTAACATGCCAGTGCCATTTCAATCAAACGTTCCGAGGGCATTACATATGCTTCTGCAATTAAAATGTGTTCACTTAAACATACTTGTTTAATAATAATCTTACTAATAAAAGAGACTTTCACAAACATAAAGAATACGGACACCATATGTGTGGTAATAGCTGAAGGTTCCTGGTAGTTGGGTCTAGACTAAACTTCTTAAAATTTGGTCATTCACTTAACTTCTTAAAATAATTCAGATCTTCGGTATACAGTACAGTAATCTCACTCAGGGTGAGTAAAATCATCTCGGTAATGGTTTTCAGAAACACACTTGACGTAGGAAATTCCAACGAATTGGGCATTGGCTGCAAAGAAAGTTTGTTTCTTTGTCCTCCTACCCTAGCAAATAAATTGTGAAATGACCAAAGGTTTGCCCTTCTGAAAGAGTAGTATATGTTTCTTTAGATGGAATCGCAAAGACTGACCTCAGCAATTTTTATTTTATTTATGTTTTTGTGGGTCCCAGAAGGTTGGCTCCATTGCTTTCGTCAGAAAATTGAGAGATTCGTTGTATTTTGTTATTTTTTATTTCTTACATTACCTAGAATTAGCTTCAGTTTGTACTCGAGCTTCCCATCTCTCGCATACGAGCTTGGACCAATTCTGGATTAACTTTCTTTTGTGCTTTGCTGTTCATTCAATTTAACTACAAATCCTTCGCTTCTTTTAAATGAATTTCCGAATTCTTTTTTTTCTTTTTTTTTTCATCTTTTCTTCCTATTGAAGGAAAATTGATAATTTTCTACCATATGAGGAAAACATTATAGTAAACTCATTTTAGGTTGAAAACTCCTTCCTGTTGTAGCGGAGCCAAGGCAGCGATTGTCGTTTGTGCATGACAGGATAATAATTAATCCTAGAAACGGTTTCCTTATATTAAGGATGATATTATATTATCATCCTTATATTATATCCACGTCTTACTTATGGATACTCTTTTTACCCTGAAGTATTTGTCTAATGACCAAATGTCTGTTTAACATTTTCTCGATAAATATCTCTGTCTAACTTAAAGGAGACTGTTTAAAAAATAAGTTATTTAAAAGCCTTGTGTTCCTCTTTAAACGTTTCATTCACTTCTCATTCAAGTTTGCATATTATTTGTTTCTAGTGCGAGGTCACAAGCCAAATCTTGTATCAGTGTGCAGCCCGCTCTGAAACAACGACCTCTGAAATGTTACACATAAAATGAGAAGAAATTTGGGTGTCAGTTCTGAAACGAAAATAAGTTCTTTAAGAAAATCCACACTCATTCCAATCGCATTTTTCTTTCAAGGTGAACTTATTACTTTTTTTTTCAAAACAATAAGAACTTACCGTGTACTATTTCATTAAGTTGTCCGATATACGCATCTCTGGCTTTGGAATCTTCACATATTTTCTTCAACTGGATATCAAGATCTCTTTCCGGAAGAAACCTATCGTCTTCGATTACTTTATAAGAAATCCCTGTGCACGCCATTGATTAGAATCTGCAGAACAAAGAAAGAAACAAATTAGTATCACCGCCAAAAAGTTGGACATTTATTAAAGAACCTTTGTTTTTTTGAGATATATATATATATATATATATATATATATATATATATATATATATATATATATATATATGGGGGGGACAAATAAATAAAAATAGAAAAGAAAAAATTACAAAATTATATAACTTGATTATTACACTTAAAATTGTATAACATATATATTTTATAACTTTCTTTTTTTCATTTTTCCATTCAGATGAGACATTAAGTAAAAAAAATAAAATAAAATAAAAAATCTGATTGAAAGAAATAAGCGATTAGGCATTTGCGAACCATCCCTAAACAGACAGAGCGATATTCATATATGTTGCAGTAGCGGATTAATATATGTTTCAGATAGAGAGATATCCATATATCGCTCTGATATATAACGTCCGGATATAGATCAACATAAGAATTTTTACCTCCTATTTTGATCAACAATGGTATATATTTTTCACTTTTAAAAGTGCGATACTGAAAGCTTTAGAAATTCAAAGTTTATTTTTCACTTGGTTAGAGCATAATAAATTTCATTTAATCCTTTCCAAGTGTGAACAAACAAAGTTTGCGCCTGAAAGTATCTTCAGGACTGGGGTAAGGTGGTACAACACCAGATAAATACTTGCAAAGGTGGAGCAAGCTACCAACTCTCCTCAGTATCTCCCATAATGCAAAACACATCTCCTTGCGGATATGTCTAATGCTATGCATTAAGGGAAGGGCCACAACCCAGACTAGTTTCGACCTTTATTGAGGTCTCTTCAGTGGGACCCAGGCCCAAGTGGAGATACCAGGCAGAAGCATTAGCAGGTCATCTCTACCTATAGAAGTTGCCAAAAGGTGTGCCAACCTTTTTTTAATAAATTACTCTGGATTTAGAGAAAGATGTTGAAAGTTTATTTTTCACTTGGTTAGAGTATAATAAATTTAGTTTATTCCTTTATCCAAGTGTGAGCAAACAAACTTGGGCCTGGCTCCCACTGAAGAGACCTCAATAAAGGTCGAAACTAGTCTGGGTTGTGGCCCTTCCCTTAATACATAACATTAGACATATCCTCAAGGAGATGTGTTTTGCATTATGGAAGATACTGAGATAGGAGTGTTGGTAGCTTGCTCCACCTTTGCAAGGAGTGCCTGGTGTTGTACCACCTTACCCCAGTCCTGAAGTTACTTTCAGGCGCAAACTTTGTTTGCTCACACTTGGATAAAGGATTAAACTAAATTTATTATACTTTAGAAATTCAGTTTTACAACAATTTAAATTCAAACGATTATTATTTGGCCTCAAATAAAACCTTTCTATCGGCTAACAGACAGCTCTTATTATTGGAAAATTAGGCAACATTAAATCGTATTCTGTTTTTGAAACAGGGGATAGTGCTTAGGAAACAATGAAGATTGATTTGCTTGGATTAGAAAAAAAGATGTGTTGTTTTGGTTTGGAATTAAATTTAAATCATGGTCCAAGTAATTAAGGCTATTTAGGCAAGGATTATGTAAATTATTGCATTCTTGTGGCAGGTTTTTCTTTTTTCCGATGGAAGTGAGAACAATTGATCTTAGAATTAGAGAGAGTATATATATATATATATATATATATATATATATAGTTCCTTCACATCCTGATTCGAACCCAAATCTGAGAAATTGCACAGCATTCTTGCTATCAGCTGAGCTACGAATGAATCTGAAATCTGTAACGTCTGAGAATATATAGGCTAAGAATCTTAGTGGACACCAGAGGAAGGATGGATTCGATTTGAGTAGAACATCGTCCATCTAGTAAATGAATTAAAATTAAACATCTGTCGCCTTTCATTGCTATTATATTATTTTTCTTCCTAGCCAGAGAGGGACCAAATTCGACCAAAAATGTTTTATCTTATTTTTTAACTAAATCCTCTAAGTGACAGTGCAGTACAGAGATAAATCTTTCAATGAATTATCTTACTCTTAAGTGAAACGTAAGTGTAAGAATTCATCATCACCATCACTAGTACTTAAAATTCCTTCAAAGCATCTGAGACCGATCAGATGTCCTCGACTTTCTTTAAATAGGACGTTCAATTGTCCTAAAGTAAATTGAAGTGATTAATAAATAAGACCAACTGAGCGAGCAAATGAATGTCTTAGGACATTAAGAGATCCTTAATGAAATAGCTGTTTATCAAGCACAGTACTCTGAAAGGCGTAAGAGGCCTTTTCTGTCTATTTTACTTTAAAGGTTCTTATAATAGTTTCTTGTCATGTTCACAACATTCAATATAAGAGATTTCTATGTCCAATATCTTGTACCTTCCGTATATAATTGGGCTTCGACTGTGATAGAAATTCTTTAAGGAACCAACTACATTTACAATTTACAAGTCATTTCAACTAGTCTTACGTCGTTTTAGAAAAGGCTATTTTTTGTCACAAAATGCTAGAAGGCTTCGGGATATCTTTAATCATTTCGTTCGGAATATCTATATTCATAGAGGGATTTATTCACCGGCTTCCTTGAATTGATAGACAATTTCAGTGGACTTCTAAATTAAGGTAAATTATTATCTGGCGATAATACGTAGCAGCTGAAAGAACTTACCTTTCGTACGTACTCTGAGAAATGTGCTATAAGGCTGTGAAAACGAACAGTTTCTAGTTTTAGGTTTGTGACGTCACTACATCATCTATGCGTAACACAACCAATAGTAGAGGGTATGCAGGTAACGTGGTGTTTGTTAGGTTTTTTTTTCCTTTTAATGTTTCACAATACTGTTTTATTTTTAGCAAAATGGATGAATAAATAAGTCAGGGGGATATCAAAAACCACCCAAGCTTACCAGTAATTTTGGTTTTTTCCTTCATTTGTTTCTTAAAGGAATGTGCTCTATTACATATGTATGGCTTTACTATCCATTGATTACACTTTACTCTGATTCTTAACAGCACTCAGCGCTGAATAAAAAAAAAAAAAAAATTTTTTTTTTACTTTAGGATTTTTTTTATCTTTCCAGAGTTATCATTTCTACTTACTTGGAGTCGATTGAAATTTTGAACCATTTGAAATAACAAGTTCTTATTGTAAGGCATTTATCGGCATATCAATTGAACACGTATCATGCGTTTGGCACTCTTTTCTCAGAATAATTAGACAGCAACTGTGCCACATTGTAAGATGCATATCAAAGTTATTGTGACATAATAAACAAAATACGTTTTCTTTCCAATTGCACTCTCTCGGTGTAATACAAAAAAACAACAGCGACAACGTTGCTACAGCCATACAATAGCTGCAGTAACATTGTTCAGTTTTCTAATTCACAATTCACAATACTACGAAGTATACTAGCAGGATTTTCCTTGCAATCATCACATTTTAGCTTTATATTATGTCGAGTAGCTCTTTGTGATAAGCAGCAGTCGTCGTATTATATATCTGAATTATTATTTATAATAATACTTCGAGATGGTACGTCGGGATGTAAGATATTTCAGCCTCACCATCTTATTTTTTTTTTTTTTTTACATGACGAAAGTAGGATTACCTCCTACTTTCGTCATTTAAAGTGATTTTACTTAATTCATCTTCTACCGATCTCTTCCTTGCACTGATTTTAACGAAAATGGGAACTCATACGTTAGTAACTGAAATGGATCACACAGAGCTACCCATCTCATTTGATACAAAATATCATTTTTTGTAAATACGGTACGAATCCTGTCTATGTCGGGGGTGTCTATCCTGGTGTTTTCAATCAAATGGTAAGTTAGCCAATCTCAAACGGAGGTGACCATTATTTTCCTGGAAACTTGGCTTTTCGTCCTTCACAACACGAAAGCAGTCCCCTTGAATACATGACTACAAACTTCAAACACTTCGAGATGGAAGAGATAAAAATCTTCACCATCTTATCTTTCTACTGCACACTATGAATCTCAGCGAGAAATTCATAACAGTGAACCTACTGGAAATGTAGCTAATTCCGGTCATCAATCTGTTCCAGAATTAGCTCTTAGTAGCACTGCACTGCATTGTTAGCAGAGTCTTCATCCAATATTTGCCACAAACTTGGAAGCACAAAACTATATAGAATGTCGTTATAGCGAGCAGAGTTAAGATATCCCATCGCTGGAACTAGGGGATCCTATTCGAATCATGAAATATATTCACAGGCCATTATGGCTCCTACATACTAAACTTGACACTTGCCAAAACGCATTCCCACAGGTATGCGTTATCCTGGTATGCGCCAAACACACACTCGTCCAGACGTCTGCACGATGGTAAAACGTGATTAATCACATGAGAGAACGCGTTTCTGCTGTTTCCAGAGTTCAATGGAGGCAAACGATACTTCTCCACCCGATGCTAGCGTTGCCCTTGCTGATGTTAGACTTGTGTGTGTGGATGCCAGACATTTAAATTCACGTCCTTCAGCTCCCGAAGAACAGCGGCATTTCTAAACTACCTAAGAGCGGTTCAACTGAGTGCATGTGATTTATCCACGCCAAACACTTCAGCACTTGGAGGTCCCTCACTGCGATTTTATACGGTCTTCCAAGTCGAGATTGTAAAAGTATCGTTCCTAGGTGTCTCTTCTTCATGCCACTACAGTTAACCATGGCAATGGCATGAAGTATAATAATATATATAATAGTACTAAGTGGAAAGCAACTGAGATATTTAGTACCACCCAGTTTACTATTGTTAATGTTTGTTTATGACAATTGCAAGCCCATGTGCTTCCTTCTATATCTGCTTGAGCAATGATTTGGTGTATGGTTTCTTTACTCCGAAGGAGTGTCCGGAGATTTAGGTGGTCAAATTTCCACAAAATATCATTGTACCTAAATCAATGAAAATATCCTGGTAGTTTTTAAATAGATTTTGAAAGTTCATGCAGCGAAGTCGAAATGCTATCTAAAAATTAACAACGGATAATTCCACTAGTGTGACTGGTTGCGAATCCTGTACAGGATTTAATCACTCGTATTACGTTGAGAGAAGTAAAACTGAGGCCAGACATTTCTCTTGGAGTGATAAATGCATGCAATCTCATGCAAACGTATTTGTATTTGTTCGAATAGAAATCCGTGTTTCAGGACGGAAACTCCTTTTATTTCCCAATGAAGTCAGATAATGACTTTTACGTAAATCATGTTTAGGATGCTGCAAACATTGATATCGATTTTACAAATGTAAATGATTTACTAGGTCTGATGTACAGCAGAGGAGTAGAACTTTCCGAAAACTCTGAATTGAACATAGCAACATCAGGGTAAAAGTACTGTGCGCGCATGATACAATAAATAAATAAGAAATGAGCGATCAGTTATGTGTAGTGCAAATAAGATGAACACATAACAATATACCAAGGGTATTTCAAATCGAAATATCCCCCACCCAAAAAACAGAAACAACTGAGTCAGTTAATTACGTATTATAGGTATGGCCAAAAAGAGGCCCAAATCACATTATCCGTTTAATCCAATTTCTTCTTGCTGAATACTCTTCAGACTTATCCAACTGCACTAACAATGAACATTAAAGAACAGATGAACACATCACCTGAAACTATTTGAAAAGACTTTGGGAAAGCACTGCAAATTTGTATCATGCTAGAAATTAGAAAAAAAATAAGAATTCACGATTTTTTTTTTATTCGGTGTTATTTGGCTTTATAATTTAGTCAGTGAAGGAAAAGTAGTAGAAAAGTAGTAAAGAAGTAAAAGTAAAGAAGTAAAGTAGTAAAGGTATTACGCAGGAACAATGAAAATAAAATCAACGTGAATGAAAAGTCGTTGTAACTCGAGGTTGTTTGTAGGTGATTTGTCTCGCATCAGTGGTTTCTCTTGCGTCAACCTTTTGCACTTCACCTTGTGAAACGTTAAGATGACGCCTGAGTTCTGTTTCACTAGAATATGCACCAAAGAAACGTATAGTATAGAAAATCTCCAAATCTCCGTTAAAATTTCTGTTACAACAAAACAGATTCGATTCTATAAACTTCAAGGTTAGATGCTGCAATATTAAAGATTCCACGACTGCAGAGTCCTTTTATTCAACAAAAAATTCTTCTTCGGAACGCTGTTTCACAAAGTGGAAGAATCATTGCAGAATGCCCTAGCGTTCGATGATTATCATTTTGATGTGGACGAAACCTTTTCAGCTGAGATTTAGACCTCAAAACTTTGGATCCTTCAAGATATTTCATTATTCCCATTCTTCAAATGGGATTGATTTGGCGATTTTCCTTTCAGGAAAAGTCGTTGTAAAGTAAACCTCTCTGTAAGCAATATGTGAAAATGCCAATAAATAATATCATTTTCACAGTGTAATTCCATTATTCCTATTAAACAAAAATAATAAATCGGTGTCATCTATCGTATAAATCATAATTACCAAAGTATATGATGAATAGTACGTAACTGAATTGTAAACATTTGTGTTTTCAAAATTTACATTGATTTTTTTGGATTAAAAAAAATGAAAAATACAAACTAAATCAAGGAAATGTTTCATTTGCCAAACAACAATAAGCATCACGTACAGGCCATTTTTGACCTCATCTAACAGTAACTATTAGCCAATTCTTCATAAGTATTCACTTCAATGATTAATATTAGTACTTTGGATGACGTAAGAGTTAGATAATTAAGAAAATCTGCTCTGGACACTAATCATGGAAATTTTCAACCCAGTGCATTACTCCAACGAACACTATGGTAGCATCAAACTAAGCGATGAAATTCATCTGTCAGCTACTACAAATTCAACAATGGAGATGAAATAATTACCTCAGGAGTTCAGAGAAAATCCACGTATTATTCGTCCAGTCATGCTATCCGAAAGATTCACATCAGTGACAGGCTCGTTTTAAGACTTGATTGACTTTCATCAACTTGAAATCACAAGTGGATAAAATGTAACCAGTGCGTTACCTTTGAATCATAAATTAAGCACAAGCACAAATGGAATAAATTAATGATACATATTATATACAAGAAGCAACAAATTTCTAAATTTAAAAAATCCTCAACTATTTTACTTCGGTCTGCATCTTCAGCCTGCATTGATATCAGGTTGAAGACTATCAATGATCCAAGACGTTTCCAAGAAGAAAGTATGACGAACAACTACCGCCATCACATGGCCCCTCAGTCTAACAGTGTATATTATTGTTTGAAATAATATGAGTTCTAAGGTCGAATTTCTTGAGTGGCGCGGTTAAAATAAGAGTTTGGGAAAAACACACACCATTTCTCCATTGTATATAGAAGCTACTGACCTCATATCACTTACCTTAGTATGTATCCCATAATGCAAAGCACAACCCCTTTCGGGCGTGTATAATGCAATGCATAATGTATTTTTGGTATCATAATATATCTTGTGTCATAACACAGATCTTTGCTGCACACCACTACACCCTATGTACAACAAGAAACTGAACTTTTCTAAAAATGGAAGAAACTAGTGGCGCCTCGTTTTGTATCTTTTTGATGTCGAAAGCGGATGCCTTCATTAGTGTTGTGTGAACTCTTTATGACATTTGTTTCATTAGAAGCCGATCTATAGTGCCAAGAATGACAGTGTGTTTTGACGAAAGGTCGGAAAATCCGTTTCAAACAAAGAGCTGGGATTGACTTTTGTGTTAAACTTGGTAAAATGTTTATCCAAACACACTAAATGCTTTAAAAAGCATACAGTGATGAATGCTGGACTGAGCGAAGTTAACATCAAAAATGTGCATGATTTCATCAAAGAAGACCCAAAATCGCTGTGCGATTGATAGAAGATGAATTGGTTATTCCAAAATCAACTGTGCACAACATTTTGATCGAGTGGTTGGGCCTTCGTAAATTGAATTCGCGATTTGTTCCCCACAAGTTGACCGACGACCAAAAAATGTATCGAATTGAACACTGCAAGGACCTCATTAAAACTTCTCGCTCGTAAGGACTCAAACTTCCTTGAAGCGATCGATACTGGTGAAAAAACGTGATGTTTTGAGTACCAGCACGAAACAAAGCGTCAGAGTGCTGAGTGGAGACCACGAGAAGAGGGGTTATCCGAAAAAAAAGTCGCTTGGAGAAGTCAAAAGTAAAGGCAATGCTGTTTTGTTTCTACGATTCCAAGGGCATTATCCAGAAAGAATTTATTCCGCCTGGCCTGGCGGAATGAATGCTGAGTTTTATCTCAACGTTTTGAAGCGATTGATAGCGAAAATTCGTAGCGTACGGCATGAATATCGTGACGACCGACCTTTCGTCAAAACACACTGCTATTCTTGGCACTATAACTCGGCTCCTAAATAAACAAATGTCATAAACAGTTGACACAACACTAATGCAGGTTGCTGCTTTAGACAACAAAAAGATACAAAATGAGGCGCCACTAGTTTCTTCTATTTTCTAAAAGTTCGGTTTCATTTTGGACAGAGGGTGTATGCCACGTAACTTTATCCAACACACCTTTTTAATAAAGCTGTCGCTGTATTAAAAACAACATGAAGTACTAAGCTAAAGCTAGCTTCTCACAAACAAACCCATTCCTTCTTTCATAAAGTATCATATTCTTATCCAAGTATTCCTGAATTCTTTCTTTGATCAACCTTTCCAGCACTTTAAGTAGTTCACTCCTGAGATACTGATTAGTCTATGATTTTCTATCACAGACTTAGATCTTTATGCAAAGGAATTATTTTGCTTTCTTTCCACTGCCTTGGAATCCTACCAGAGCTGAGACTTAAATTAAAGAGCCTAGTCAGAAGCCTTGCCAGTTCCCTTGCACATTCTAGTAAAAGGCATGTTCATATTCCATCTAATCCAACACCGCATTTATATTGAGATTCATCGATATCTTAAGAACCATCAATTGGTCCACCTCTGTTTCAAATCAGTCGCTATCGCAGTATGATCCTCATATGGGTGGCCTTTGCAAAGTGATCACTCCGTGCCTCAACTATTTTGTCTGCTTTTGTCATCGCGCTGCGATCAGCACTTGCTCAAGCTATCCTTCCATAGGCATTCATCTTCTTACAATTCAAATTCAAATTCTAGATATTCTTCCATTAGTTTCTTTATTCTTTCCGTTAATATCATCATAAGTGATTTTCCCACATCACTCGATAGAGATATTGCTCTGTACCATTTGCAGTCCATTTTGCTTCCTTTTTTTTTTTTTTTTTTAATGAACGGGTATTAGGTCATACTAAGTTATATGTTGCAAGTTATACCTGTAAATTAGAGCAACATTAATGTGAGAAATCTTACATTACGGATTATTATGAGTTAAATCTTTAAAATGTGAAAATTAAAGAGAAAAAATCCTGCTATTTAATTTCAATTAAAGTGGCTCGACAGATGTTTTCAAATGGCAACGCAGTCCCACATGCGAATTGCAGTTATTGAAATATTTAGATATGATGATTTAGATATCTAAATATTCACACACACACACACACACACACACACACACACACACACACACACACACACACACACACACACACACACACACACACACACACACACACACACACACACACACACACACACACACACACACACAGAGTTTAGGACTGGAAACTTGCGCACATAGGATGAGAAAAATTAGAGAGATTGCTCCCAAGTTCAGACCACTGAATCACTCTCTCTCCACCCAGAGGCAATGTAGCCATATTGATTACGGTTAGCTCTTCTGGTCCTATGAGATCCGACATCCTCAGATCCTGAGCCCCTCCCTCATATACTGCCACAAGTAATAACGGGTACACCGCTTATTTTCCATCAACCGAATTGTCACCTCCTTTAGTAAGGACAATTATGAAAATTATAAAACAAGTATTGAAATTCACGCGACAGATGGCGTTGCGTGTTTGTACGCTAGCCTAATTTTTTACATTTGCACGTGTTAGTGAACTCTTGATTTCGAGTGATTCTTAGTGAAAAGAAACTAATAATCACCCTAAAGTGCAAATAAAAATTATGTCAGCAGAAAAGTAAGCAAAGAATTATTTTGGCTTAAATTTAACCCTACACGGGGTTTCTGAACAAGGTATAGTTCCTAGATATAGTGGTATCAATTATACGCACGCGTCTATAGCCACTTGTACTGTAACATTTATTTCACGAAATCACTTAATTCACATTTAATTTACATTTAATACTTAGTTTTCTAGCAGCTTATGGTGCTTCAGAGACATTCTTCAAAGAGCTCTAATTAGTAGGTGAGATGCCATTATTATATTGTGACCTCGGTTGTTCAGAGAACAAGGCTAATCTCGCAAAGTTCTAGAACCACGTTGCCGGAAAATCCGTGTCCTTCCTGTATCTCTCAGTTGGTGTGTAACTTCAATTGGCTCCTACATTGTGATATTTCCTCCTTCCAAACTGTCTCCCTAGTTGAAATAGCCCTCCCCATAATAATTACTCCACCTGCACTCATTGTATTAATTTGCTGAAGCCTGTCTTCTCGAGCTCTGGAACCCTTGGCCAATACCAGCAACCAACCGTAGAGTTTGCTCTCGTGGCCTAGATCTGGCTGCTTCGAAAGAACTCCTATCCACCTGTGTATATCGAATTCTATATATGATATCTTGTACTAATAATCAATTCTTATCTTTTTTATTTATAGTAATAAATATCACTTGTATTATTAAGTTCAAGAACTGCAAACATTATTTCGCAGCAGAATCAAGAACATCTGCAATTGTGCATATGTGCATACTGCGAATAAGCAGCTCCATTTTTTAATAGCTATGCAACAGCATTTCTCATAAATTACAACAAAGAAATGCTTATTATAATAAGAGAATTTATAACTAAACTTGGACGTTACTCTGGCCGTAATTACACTTTTCCCGGAGCGGACGGGACCAGAGACACTAGACTGCTACGGGACCCCATCGCATTGTTTGGAGGCATTAATTTGACCGTAAAAAATAAATAAAATTAAAAAAAAAAATAAAAAATAAATAAAATTAAAAAAAAAAAATATATATATATATATATATATATATATATATATTCAAAAAGCTTTAATGACTTTACCGAGAGATAAAAAGATGACGTCGTATTTTTAAAAAGATATTACTAGTTAACAAGATTCG
The DNA here is from genome assembly GCF_054136105.1 of Typopeltis vanoorti. Lineage (NCBI taxonomy): Eukaryota > Metazoa > Arthropoda > Arachnida > Uropygi > Thelyphonidae > Typopeltis > Typopeltis vanoorti. Next base: position 157,112,538 of record NC_143553.1, on the reverse strand, counting down.
TTGAATAGATCAACATCTTCAGTTAACATAATCAAAGAAATATATAAAGAAAAAATTTTTTGAAACCAATACATATACTTCTGAGAATTATTAAAAGCACAGAATCTTTCATTATGTTTCCAAAGCATATAAAGTAAACGTTATGTTTTCACGTTTTGAGCATCCAATTTCATTTAAATCAAGAACAGGCCTCCCTATTAACCACGTTATTGTTTTAGATTTTTCTTTTCCTTTGGCAAGTAATATTTGATATTTGCATGTTGATTCTATCATCCGATTTCTTAGTTCGTCCAGAGATAGTGAACCAATATCCCACTTCAGCTGATGGTTATATTTTATTAACCAAGGATTCTGCTTTTTAACTCTTTCAGGTAATTCATTCCAACTACAAGGTGATTTTGTCAATGCATATCTTACAATAATTCAATCAGAAATACAAATTTCTTTAGGAAATAAATCTAAATCTTATTCAAAAGAAATTGGCATATTAGTTATCCCAATGATAACTGAAAATTCGTATTTTTCACCCAATGTCGATTTTTCATAATCGACATTGGGTGAAAAATAGTAATCTAAAAGTAATCTTTTAGATTACTTCACATGGAACCACAAATAAATAGTTATTTATTATTATTATCTCACTGATTATTAGCTCTGATCTTATATTTTATGTTAACTCTCTGTTAAAAAATTCTAAACAATTAGAACTTTTCACGAAGAAACTTCCAAAAAATTTTGTGGCTCAACACGAAACAGCAGCTGCAGTGGATGAACGATTACATTAAGTCCAAAGTCACTCGACTCTATGGTTTTTTCTTATAGTACTGTTTACCCTTACTATATGCCCTACCCCGACATTCCTTCGAAAAAGGAACCTTTTGCACAGATGTCTCAACGATATGCTTTCGCAGAATGTTGGATATACTGTTGGTGTGTTTATATCTTACTTTGTGTGTGGAAAGGTAAAATTTGTATATGCGTTATCTGGAGAGTACAAACATTTTTTCTATACCAAACTTTAAGAGTTAAAGTCACATTTTGGGTTAAGTATGTGCTTTCTCTCTCTCTCTCTCTCTCTCTCTCTGAAAAACAACCAAATTCTGACAGTTTGGATTTTTGCTTATGTGAATGAATTGTTTTCAGATAACTCAAACAATGCCAATAGGTAGCATTAGACAATTTACAAAATAATCAATACATGGAAATTAGTTTAAAACACTTTTTTCCTGTTCTTGGCATTAATTTCGTAGTAGTGGTTTTTTTTAATAATTAAACAGAATTGCATTAAGGTATAAAGTTGTGGATTTAAATATCAAGTTCTAATCAGAATAACTGAGTAAAAACTTCACTGTGGAAAAACACAACAACAAAAGCACATGTCTTTGTTCGTTTAGGTTTACAAATGCATATTTTATTTTGATGAAATAGTATACACAAGTATATTTACTGAGAAAAATTGAAAACATGTAATTACCTAAAAATATTTCACAATATTTAGTTTAGACTCTTAACATTTCCCAAAGAGTTCAATGAATAAAATTTTTGTTACTCACTGTTTCTTGGTTACTTTACATCGAAATAGCTGGTCATGCAAAAGAGTTTTTAAATCAGATACCATGGTAACCACACTTCCATACATTTTATATTGTATCAGTTTGGAAATGACACCATGCCTCCCTAAACATTCTGTGTATTCTTTTGTCAGCAAATATACACAAACAGTTTTTTCGTAAAATATTCGTAAATGTCCCAAAATAAAGAATCTTTATCGAATTGGATAAAATCTTGAAAGTCTAATTTTACCACTGATGAATTTAAAGGATTAGCGATAATTTTCCCTATGATACGAATAGATGGTAATTCAGTTTACAAAAATAGTAAATGATTATCATTGTCGTACATTTTTGGTGAAAATCTCTCAGTTATTTCTCAACTAATAGAAAAAACTTTAGTTCCATCAGCTCCTGTATCATAAAGTATTAGTTCCCCATCTTAGCATTTCAGAATATAACACTGACCGAGGTCCAATTCCTAGTCAACTCTTCTTTGCAGTAGCCAAGGATATCAGACAACTTCCTGCGTAACTTTTCCCGAGTGGTCCTGGATAAATACATCACAATATACGTGTCTTCTAAAATAATAATCAGTTTCCATCCTTTTAGAGCTGTGAAGAGTTTTGTCTCGTGCTATTTTCCTGAAGAAAGAAATTTTCAATGACTTTTGTGGCTCACCCATTATTTTTCTTTAATTTCCTAGATACCAATCACCACAACACAATATCATATCTGCATGGGATGAACGAATTGCCATCACTGCAAAGACACTTGACTCGTTTGTTTTTCCTTATAGTACTGTTTACCTGAACCTTAACCCTGACCATTCCTTCCAAAATGAAACTTTCGTGCAGATGATTCACGGACATGTTTCTACATGCTGTTGGAATCACCCTCCTTCTTCTCCCCCTTCTCCTCCAAAAGATGTCTGCTCAGGCTAGTGGAGATGAGCGAACTTATCATTTGCAGACATCTTTTAGTGATGTCACCTCCAACTGATACTGATAACTTTGGGAGGGCAAAACGTTTTTTTTTAATATTTTTTATCAAATATCAAATAATAATCACCAACGGAAGAGAAAAATCAAATACATTAATAAGGTTAACGGGGAGGCCTGTTCTTGATTTAAATTCTGTACTTCTAATAATTATCAGAAGTATGGTTTTCAAAAAATAAATATGCAACCCTTAATTTTACTACAATAATAAATTCCCAATGATCACCAAATGAAAATTAATTTTCATATTAGAGTCACATTGTCAAAAACCACATGGTGACAATTCCACAGGCATGGGAAGAATCTTTGAACAACAGTGCAAATTTAACAATAAGAAGATTAAGGAACAAAAAAAAATTGTATTTTGCACTTTATTTATTTTCTGTATGTTACATTCAGTAAATACAATTTGTAAATAATATTTCATTCAAATAAAATGTGTAAATTTAAATGAACAATTTTTGATGTTGATGTTTTATACAAATTTAAGTAAGACCATAACATTTTTTTTATCCTTGCAAAATTTCATGCCACAAGCTAACCCAGACTTTATTTTTGACTCAGTGAATTAAAAGTCTTATTTGTTCATTCAAGGCCCTCAAAAATCTCAAGAAACTGTCAACACTTGGAAGCAAAAGGAATAATAGGTATTAAATTAATAGGCAGAATTTTAGTGGAGAATATTTCACCTGAAATGTTACAATTTATTTATTATATATGTAGATACCTGTTTTTTCACTTTATTTAATTTCTGTATGTTAGATTCAGTAAATACAATTTGTTAATAATATTACAGTGAAATAAATGGTAACATAGAAATTAACAAAGTATATATTACAGAGCTAATATTCATTTGAAATAATAAGAAATAACTATTTATTTGTTGTGCTGGCAAAAGAAATTTCTAAAAGAAAACCCTATGGCGAGTTCAAAACTTTGTTGTCACATATCCATTACTTAAATTACTAATGCTAAACAAAAAATAAATAAATTTCAGTTAAAGAAATAAGTTAAGAGCAAAAGGAATCGCAGTTCCTTGTGCTCTTAACTTATTTCTTTAAAATTAATAGTCAATATTGGTTTTTTTAAAAAAATAAATGTAAGCATTAATTTACTACAGCAATAATTTCCCATGGGAAGGAAGAGTTCCAACCTAAACACATGATATCTCACCAACATACAACAAAATTGGCGACCAGACAAGAGAGATTGCAGAGCTAATATTCATTTGAAATGAATTCCAGTTTCCTAGCTACACAAAATGTAATCAAACAAACAAGCCATCTACTTGAAAACAATCTGTATAAAATCCATAATCAGGAATGAAAAATTTTAGGATATGTGTCATCACAATCATGTGAATGCTAATCACTTAGTCATATGTAAGTATTTGAGAAACATGCAAATTTGGGAAAATGATATCTTTTGAACAATACTGCAATTTTCGAATATGACTCATGTCATCTTCATGAACAGACCCCTTTGAAGAAAACCGCGATTTGAAATAACCACTAACTGTGGGATATTACTCATTACGATAACATAGCATGATCCTACGGGCTGAAATCTAACAGAAGAAGTAGTAAACTATTTCAGGTTACAGTATTTACAGAAATTTCGTTCTTTCTGGTTTTTGTGTTTGTGTTGTGATGTGGATATAAAATTCAACTATTTTGGAATATTCGCATTTAAAAAATCATTCTGGAAAGATAGTAAGTAATTTAAATTATCATTAGAATTTCTAGAATACTTACAAAAGGTTTTGTAATCCATTTAACTGTCTGTTTATTTTAATTTATTTTTAAATGCCATAGAGACACCAGCATATAATTAAATTATTCAGAAACTCTCGAAACACAGCCGCCACTAGACTCTACTCTACTCTAAGAATTACCACCCTTTAACAGGAAAGAAATACCTCAAAATGTATTGGAAAATTAGTGCAACCATCTATAGGCAACCAAACGCAAACACAAAACGACAACGGATATGTATCACCCTGGGAAATTTCCAAGATATCAAGACAGTGGTGATGTCTGTAAAGTCCTATTTTTGCATATTATATTGTAAGTAATATCTGTGCAATAAAATGTGTAAACTTAAAAGAACAAACAGTGTTGTTGATGTGTTATGTATGTTTAAGTAAGATCACTTTCGAAATCGGCGTTAATTCACACACGATTTGTTTATTTATTTATTTATTGAACTTTAAGATCATAATTTTAGACAAATCAAAACATTCGGATGAATTATGAATAAAATATGAATTTGAATTAGAATATGAATATAGAAGAAAATACAGATGAGCTATGGAAAAAAAGTGTGTGTTTGAGGGACACCAGTGTATAATTAAATTATTCAGAAAAACCTAATCACAGCCGCCATCATGTTGTACTCTAAGAGTTATTGCCCTTTAACAGGAGGAAATACCCCTAAATGTATTGGAAAATTAGTACAGTCATCTATAGAAGAAAAAAAACTGTATCCTTGAGTGACATTAGCATATAATTAAATTATTCAGAAAAGCTCGAAACTACCGCCATCACGACTCTATTCTAAGAATTCCCACGCTTTAACAGGAAAGAAATAACTGAAAATGTATTGGAAAATTAGTACACCCATCTATAGACAACCAAGCACAAAACATGACAACAATGATGGATGTGTGTCACCCTGGAAAAATTCCAAGATATCGTATCTCAAAAACATCGCCCACAATTCCATAGCCAAACCAAAACATCATGTGCTATCACAGAGAGACATATGTTCCCCAGAAATTTCCAAACACATAACGTCACGATTCTGATCTCTAAATATCACCCACAAGGCAAAAAACGAACCAAATACACCACGTGATATCACTGAGAGATGAGGGCCCCAGCAAAATTCCAAACATTCCAAAATCTATAATAACAAACACCCACGTCACGATTGCTTATCTTATTTTGATCTTGATCTTGTCAGAAGTGTCCCACCAATCACGACATGATCCCTTATCCACTAATATATCTAACTTTTCCATTCAAACAATAACGTCACTTATTTACAATTAACAAATGACGTCACTTATCTACATCTCATAACAACACACACCCACGTCACGATTCCTTATCTTATCTTGATCTTGATCTTGTCAGAAGTGCATCACCAATCTCGACACGATTCCGTATCTCTAATCATCACCCATAATTTCATACGCGAACTAATCAAACAACGTGACGTCACACATATATGCCCCAGAAAAATTCCTAACATTCCAAACTAATGACGTCACACACACAATGACGTCATAATCTCATCATCCAATCACGTCACGATTCCTTATCTTGATCTTGATCTTGTTCAGAGTGACTGGACTACTACTGCTGGCTCTAGTCCTGTTGTAGACGATATCTCTACGGTGTTCTTCCAAACGTAGAAGGATGTATTTAGCAGTCTGGCCATAGTATGGCTTTCCTCAATCACATAAAATTTTGTACCCTCCATTAAACTGAGTTGGAAGATGTTTCGCTTTAGGTTTACTAAGTATTGAATGAAGTTTTGAGAGCGTAGTGAAGCAAGTTCTGAAGTTAAACTTCTTGAGAATTTTTGCCAGTTTTGGTGTAAGAGAGCTGATGTAAGGCAAAGAGATGAAGGAAATCTTCAGAAGTAGTTGAGTGACTGGGAGAAAGAAATTTGTCAATTTTCTTAGGAGAGAACCCATTATTAATAAAAGTTTATTTAAGAATAAGGAGTTCATTTTCAATTTCTGTTTCTTCTGTAAGCAAAGATTTGGCTCGGTGAGCTAAAGTGGAAATAATACCAAATTTTGTGGGGGATAGTGATGGGATGAAGCATGAAGGTGTCTATCAGTATAAGTAGGCTTTCTAAAAATTGAGGTTTTAATATTCTCAGCACATCTGGTAAGTTTCAGGTCTAAAACGGGAAGGCAGTCATCGGATTCCAGTTCGAAGATAAAAGAGATTTTGTCATGACACTTGTTTAGGTGGTCTAAACATAAATTGAGGTTATTGACACGATCTTCCCAGATGGGTAAAATATCATCAATATAGCAATACCAGAATTTCGGTTTAAGGTGGAAAGAGTTAATAGCTTTTTCTTCAAAATCGTTGTAAAATATATCTGCGAGAATCGGAGAGAGCGGGCTGCTCATGGCCAGACCTGAGTTTTGTAAGTAGATCTTATTGTCATATTTGAAGTATCCAGACTTTATGCAATGGGAGAGTAGAGCAAAGAGTTTTTTGATAATTTGTTCTTGAGAAGATCGAGGACTTTACATTTGTAAAGAGAGAAACAATAACGTAACTGGCCATTAAATCTGCTTTTTTTAAGTTTGATGTCCTTGATTTTAGAAACAAAATCTGCAGAGTTTTTAATATGTGAAGAGGAAATTCCAGAAAGATTTCTTAGAAAACTCGCGAGATATTTGGAGAAGCTATAGGTAGGAGTGTGTATGCCCTCAACTATAGGTCTGAGTGGGCACTTTGTTTTGTGAATCTTGGGGAGAACATACAGTCGAGGGATCATGGGATGAAGTGACTAAAGAGAAAGATGAATGTTTCTTTGTAATTCCAAGGTAGTTTTTAATAAATTATTAGTTCTATTATGTAGTTCAATCGTAGGGTCAATATTAATTTCTGAGTAAGTATCACTGTTTAAATGTTCCAAGATTTTATTATGGTAATCAGACTTGTCTAAGATGACAGTCCCATTCCCTTTGTCAGCCGGAAGGATAACTATGTTACTATTATCTTTTAAGGACTTAGTAGCTGCTCTTTCATAGTAAGAAATGTCTGGTAGAGGACTAGCTTTATTTATGGCGAAAATAGCTTCCACACACATGAGATTGGCTTCTTTGTTAGGTAATAAAGAAGCTGCCTTTTCTATCTTTGTTATGAGATGTTCTTTAGGAATGGATGTAGGAGAAGTGACAAAATTGAGACCTTTAGCAAGTATGCTTTCTTCTGCCAAAGGTAGTTCATGGGAAGTCTTATTGATAACAACTTTTTGTAAATAGGTAGAGTCAAAATGAGAAGTTTTGCTATCCTGTATATATTTAAGAGAATCATATTTTCTAATGAGGTTGATTTTATTTAAATTCTGTATTTTAGAAACTTTAAGAGTGGTAATTTCTTTCAAATTGTTCCAAGATAAACTGTCTAGAGAATGAGATAAACGTGTTTCATTATAGGTCTTCCTAGAGAAATAAGCGGAAAGACATTTAGTATCACAAATGCGTTTCGATTCAGTTTTGCGCTCCTGTAAATCCTTTCAGCTCGAGCGGTTGTTATCGATTCATTAAAATTAAGGAAGCGTGGAATAAAGCTATTATTTAGATGTTCAGGGTTGAGGATGATTTCCCTAGATTATACGATTTTTCTCTCCAATTCATCATGGCAACGAAAGATGTTAGTAGATCTGTCCCAGCGGACCGATAACTGATAATTCCACCTTAGCTCAACGAGACAAATCATTGCTTACAGAAGAAACAGAAATTAAAAATGAACTCCTGTTTCTTAAAAAAACTTTTATTAATAATGGTTTCACTCTTAAGAAAATTGACAAATTTCTTCCCCCAGTAACTTAACTATTCTGAAGATCCCTCTTCCCCAATGCTTTATTCCACGTTAACTCAGACGAAGGCCGCCAACACATTGTGAACTGGACTTACTCTTCTAACATCCATGTGTGCTATGATGAGCTCGAAAGAAAGATTGTCGAATCTAGAGAATTTTCTCTAGATTCTTCTCAAATCAACAACAGCCTAAGTTTCAATCTCTCTGACGCACACGTTGCCTCTGTTCAGTATTGGCGCACTCGCGACAGCGCGCAGTATACGTTTGTTTGGAACTCAAGCTCACATTTTGTTTTCAAACACGTTACTGTCTTTTTGTACTTGTTCTGTTATTACAATTTTTAGTCTCTGTAATTCTTTATATATTTCTTTGATTGTGATACCTGAAGATGTTGATTTATTCAACGTAAATATACCACGTCATCTTTTTATCTCTCGGTAACCATCATTAAAGCATTTTGAATAATATTCCAACCGAGTAAAAATGAATTATGAAAAAAAAAAAAAAAAAATATATATATATATATATATATATTTTTTTTTTGTTGCATGTGATCTTTATAATGCTAATGATAACGCAACTTATCATTATCATGATAATGCAACTGCGTTATCATGCAATCTTTATAATGCTAATGATAACGCAACTGCGTTATCATTATCATGATAATGCAACTGCGTTATCCAGTCATGTTCTTTTTACAAATAATCCTAATGATGATCAACAAAGCCACTCCGTTTGCTGGGATAGATCAGAAAATATTTTTCCCTCTGATGATGAGTTTGAGAGAAAAATTATAGAATCAAGGGAAATCCTTCTGAATCCTGTCCACTTAAATAACAATTTGAGTTATAACTTCCCAGATAGCCATACTGCAGTTATTCAGTATTGGCGTTCACGTGAGTCTGCACGCATACTTGCAATAAACAATGGCACGTCTGTTAGAACAACTTGAAAAAATACAACGTTTTTTATGTATCAATTATGTGTGGCAATATTTTACCTATATTTTCAAGTTTTTAGATACTTCAATGTTTATTACTATTCTCTTCCTTTAAGAATACCTGATGAAGGCTATTATTAGCCGAAACTAGTTGTATTAAACTTATTAAATCTTTATAAGTAATCTCGGTTTTTAAGTCATTAAATCTATTTTTAAAAATGTATCACATTTTTAAAAATAGATATATATAGTTATATATATATATATAGTTATATATATATATATAACTTTGAATATATATAGAACAATATCAGAACTTTGTTCACTCCACTTCCAAAAATCCGCTCCTTAATAAGCCACCCAAAACCTTGTCATCATCACCATCTTAAATATCCCGGTGTGTACAAAATATTGTGTGATTGTGATATTCCTCATTTTGGCCAGATGGACATATCTATTGAATTACGTATGGAGGAACACATGAGACACATTGCTTACAAGAGACAGCGAGCCAGTGCCTTATCAAGCCATATCGTTTTCTCGGCTAATCCTAATGATGAAACCCCAAGTCATACAGTCCGTTGGGACAGATCTACTAACATCTTTCGTTGTCATGATGAATCGGAGAGAAAATCGTTAATTAAAGGAATATCAGACAAAATAAACAGAGTACTACAAAAGTACAACCTCAAAAGCCACCTTTAAACCTCCTGCAAAATTAAAAAACTTACTCAACTCATCCAAAGACCCACTCCCTCCACTAGCTCACCCTGGAGTATACCGGATTTCCTGTACTTGCAATATACCATATATAGGAGAAACAGGACGCACTATTCCTATTAGACAAAAAGAACATAAACGACACATTAAATATAATAATTATGGTGAAGCTGGCCTTTCTGATCAAGCCCTGAATGCCTTACACAGAATTGACTGGAAAATCACCAGCTGTCTACATCATTCTAGAACATGGTATGAACGGAAATTCAAGGAAGCCTGCGAAATTATCAGCAACCACCCCAATCTGAACAACAATGATGGTTTAAAAATCCCAAACATATGGAAGGCATATATTCGACCTTCCTCACCAAGAACAACTATTAACAGGACTGTAAAAAATCCAGTATTGTAAATCAAAAATAGGAATTGTAATACTAAAAATAGGACACCAATTGTTTCTGAAAGAAAACCATCTAAAAGAATGTTTATTCCTGTCATTGTAAAAATAGAATTTAGCTTGATGTAAAAAAAAGTTTTATTTTATATTATTTTATTTTAAATTTTTTTTTTCACCAGAGGTGACGCCAGTAGAATAACATGTGATCAAATCATTGTTTCTCTAGCTTACAGTTAATGATGTAACTCAGCTTGTTCTATATACTTATGTACGCTCCAGATGATGATCTTGATGTGAAGATCGAAACGTCGGGATAATAAAAACGTTTTTTAACACGGCTGTAAATTCCATAAAAATTTTTAAAATGAATTCTGATCAGCGTGTAACCCTAAAAGAAAGGCAAACAAATATTCATAACCGTCAGATTTTAGTTAAACACAACGTATACTAGAATATTAATTAAAAACGTTAATCAATACTTCCTATATTTCGATAATGTTACATTATCAACTTGAGGGAAACATAAAAATAATAATATGCGCAAGCAGGCACTAACACTAAACGAATATTGCTGACAAAAACAACTGAAGTCGGTCCTACAGTCCTAATCGTCACCCGTAGTGAGCTAAATTGGGTTGTTTGGCTGTAGGGCTAATGATCATAGGTGCAAGCTTCCCATTTTTGGGACAGTCTAATGCATCCAAGTTGCATTGAGGTTTTGGGAATTTTTTTAGAGCTGAGGCTCATTTAAGGATTAATCTCTCATATTTATACTTGCTGTGGTGTAGAAAAGTGGCTTTCGTGCAGCGTATTTTGTGGTTGGTGTCCAAAGCATGGTCAGCAAATCCTCAGTGGCTGCGTTGGTGGAACTGGATATACTCCTTATGTTCAGATATCCTGATATTAGTTGTTTGACCGTAGTAGGACAATTATTCCCCTAAACCTACCTAGTATAATCCAGGTAGGTGTAGGGGAAGTGGCTTATCTTTGGTGGAGCAGAGAAGACAAGCCAATTTTTATATGGTTTGTTACAAGTTGTCAGATCATATTTTTTTTAGGATTTTCTTTAGCTTTTTAGAAATACCCTGGTTATAAGGAATGGTGATAGGTTTAGAGTAGTCTCTGTTATGGAGGGGAAGGGGATTGTGGTTAATTGGTTTTAATATTTTTTGAATATTTTTGGAGGAGTTGTAGCCTTTGGCTACGAAGATGTCAAGAATATGGTTAAGTTCAGTAGTTAGGGCATTGTTATCTGAAATGATTAATTTTGCCTGTTATATAGGGTCTTTAAAATCCCATGTTGTTGAGAGGAGGGGTGGTGTGACTGTGGTGAATGTTGGTGTAGGTTTTCTCTAAACAGAAAAACCCAGAGATCGATCAGGATGGCGTGTAATCAGCGTGTCTAGGAAACGGAGGTTTTATTGTTTTCCTTTTGCAAGGTATACTAGATCCTGGAGTGTTGATTGTTTAATTGTGTTAAGAAGTTGTGAAGTGTGTCCAAGCCATGAGGCCAAATAGCGATCACATCATCTACATAGTGTAGCCAAACACTAGGTTTAAGTGGATCCGAGTTTAAGGCTTTTCTTGAAAGGTCTCCATAAAGAAGTTGGCCATGGGTGGAGAGAGAGTGGAGAACCCATGGCTGTCCCCTCTATCTGTTTGTAGAACTTTCCTTGCTAAATGAAATAGCCTGACTTCATGGTAAACGGAAATACTGCTGAGATATCGAGAGGAAATTTGACTTGGATGAGGTCCAAGGTATCTTTGAGTGGCACATTGGTGAATAAGGAGGAGACATCAAACGGACCATTATGTCAGTGTGTTGGAGTGAGAGGTTTTCTATACTGACTTTAAAGTGGGCTGGATTTTTTTTATGTGGGAAGGTGTGTTGAAAGTATATTGTGTGAGCACTTTGGCTAAATGCTTGCTAATTGGTATGCGGGGGGGGGAGAATCAATGCCACCCACAATGGGACCTAATGACACATCATTTTGCTTAAGGATTTTTGATAGTCCATAAATCTGGAGGGGAAGAGACTATAGTTAAAAGGTTTTAGTTCGTTAGTCACTTAAACAGGCCAAGAAGTAACCTTCTTGAAGAGCCTACGGAGTGTTCTGATTTGAGAGCTGGTGGGATCATATTCTATAGGGAGGTAGACCAATCTAACAGTAAAGAAGTAAGCTTACCTGCGTGGTCAGTTTTGCTTAGAACTACAGTGGCATATCCCTTATCCGCTTTAGTAATTATTATTTTACTGTTGTTTTTTATTTCCTGCAGGGCTTTGAATTCTTCATTAGATAGGTTGCTTGTTGGAGGTTTAGCTTGGGTAAGAACACCGACTACATCTAGTCTGATATTGTTGGCAATATGGTTGGGAAGGATGCGGATACCACCTTCTACCTGAATCATTATTTCTTCAGAAGGGATTTTTTTTTCGGTGCTACGGCGAAGTTGTGGTTCTAGTGCGAGTGCGCTGATTGCTTCAGGGTAAGGGATCACAGGTTTATTACTGTGTTGAGCGGTAGTTCAGTTTTGCAAGCTGAGTTTTTTTTTAAACTTTCGAATTTTTTAATGTTCCAACATCGCATTTTTTGGAATACTTTTTCAGCTGAAGCATTCGAGACGTCAGAAAGGATCGTCCAAAAGTCGTCATTCATCGTGGCGGCAACTTCTCATTTCAGTAATGTTACATTACCGAAATATAGGAAGTATTAATTAAAGTTTTTAATTAATATTCCATGCGTTGTCTTTTCATAAAATCTTACAGTTATGTATTACCAACGTATACGTTTATATACAAGAAAAACAAACATTCAATAATGAACTATTCAATGCGAAAAGAGAGTGATGAAAGACTGCCCGCTCTCAGTGCTGCTTTTCGTGAAAGGAGAGACTATTTGGAAAAAAATAATGTATAGTGAAAATGAAATCAGAATCTTAAGATCTGAAAATCGGTTGGAAGAATATTTGTTAGGTTCTTATTGCAATCAATGCATAATTATCTCTATACGATTTAGTAGCATCATTTGTAAAAGGTTTTTGATGGTATGTAACGAGATATGGAAAATACAATTCATACGTATTATTATTATTATTATTATTATTATTATTATTATCATTATTATTATTATTATTATTATTATTATTATTATTATTATTATTATTATTATTATTATTATTATTATTATTATTATTTCGGGCGACTCCAGGGAGTCCTTAGACTCATCGAGGGAGGCCCTAAACATCATGTCCACACAATTATACGACATTCGCACAGTATCTATCATACCTTGCCTTGAACTCGCTCACCGTCATAGCACCCACAACAGACTCTGGCAGCTTATTCCACTCATGTACCACTCTAAAAGCAAAGAATCCAGCTCTAACACCCCTGCTAACCACACTCTTGCCCAGCTTCCATAGGTGTCCCCTAGTTCTCCCACCACCAGTCCCGATCTCAAAAATATCCTAATTATTCCTATAGAATCCCTTTAGCAATTTGAATGTCCCTCAATCATATCTCCCCTTTTCCGCCTATCAACTAGTTTCTGCAACCCACAAATCTTCAACCTGTTCTCATATGGTTCATTCCATAGACCTGCTATCATCTTAGTCACCTCGCCTCTGGATCCCCTCCACTTCATCCCCAAAGAAGGAACCGAGGTGACCAAATCTGGGCACAGTAGTCGAGATGAGGTCTTATCAAGGCTCGGTACAGAGGTACAATAACTTGCTTGTCTCTGCTCGTCAAGGTATTTTTCAACAACCAAGTGAGTTGATGAGCTGATTTATCTACTTTTGCAATCTGTCCCCTAAACTTCATCTCCCCAAGTCCCTGGTCTCATCAATCTCCTGGAGTACAGGAGATTGATGAGGCCGTATGCAGCTGTTTAAATTCTTTCAAAAATAAGAATGCCAGATGAATAACTTTTAATTAAATCTGGATGCATCTGAAAGTTCTAAGTCGACTTGTAGCATTTCATCCATTCCCCCTCATTTTGACTAGAATATCAGTAATATGCTATAGAGGAAAAGAAACGAATACTAATTCGCGGCAGAAATCTTTCGTCGTTATGTGGATGGCATTGTTGTAACTGCAGACACTAAACATAATGTACAAAATCAGATAACAAATTTTGAAGAAACTGTAAAAAAAAATATAAGATGTCAGTTAATATCAATAAAATAAAATAAAACGACTGTAAAAAGGTAGCCGAAGAACGAAGATTTCTTTCACGGAGTTCAAATTATTATGCATAAATAATTTGAAAAACTTAGGTTTACTTATAGAAGACGAAGTACATTGGGGACAAGTGACAAAATAGTAAAATATGGTAAAATAATGAAGGAAGAGAGAGAGCTCAAACCAGTCTAATACAAGAGAAACTATAAATCCAACATGTACAAATATTTGCCGCGCTCGAAATTTATGAATAGAATATGACAGCGAAGAAATCATTACATATAGAACCGGCTGCATTGAAATAATTTATATTTAAAACAAAAATAAAAATGAATTGCATTTCAATTTCTTTAAAGTTATTCACACAGTATGTTGGAATTTTTGTTGCAAATAATTACATCAAGGATTCTTAAAGTTAGTAACTAACTTCCAACAGTTATTTTATTTCCTTCAGAACGGTTAAAAACGTAAGAATGAATGCAGAGCTGTGTTAAAGAAAAGAGATTGAGTGCGGAAATGATAGAGGATGGGCAACTAAATATCAAAAATATTCTTAAATCTTACTCTTAGACAAACAAGATCATACACAAAGCAGAAATATGTCCAGATACATATGCAGATACAATATAAATTGCAGGCACAATAATCCTTTATAGATTATGATTAAGCTTTTGATATAACAGAACATAATAAAAAAACACATTCAAAACAAACAATATAAAAATTACATAAATCTAAAAAGAATAAACCATTACAATTTAGTAATTAGTTCACAGAAGAGATTAAAAACCTAATCACTGTGTAAAACAGGGATATAGTGTAATATTTCCCCTGTGTATGTATTTGTATGTCAATTGGTTGATTTATTACCGCGCAATTGTAGACGTATGCTTATTCAGCAGAGTGGCCAAAAATTAACTTTCCCCTCTTTGGAGGTATCTGTAGCTAAAACTAATCTAATACACGGAATGAGACCACATTTTCTATTGAGACTTTCAAACGCATGGGAAGATGAATTCCGCGAAAAAAAGATTTAAAACCAAATGTCACCAATAGGGGAATTTGTGGCGCTGGCGGAGCCGAAAGCAGTCAGATATTTGCATTAGATGCAGTAAAAAAGATTACGCAAATTTTACTGTGGGTAAGTGAGAGCATCGCCACCAATTCCACTTAATAAGGGATTTGGAGTGTTCAGGCAGTTATTCAAATGACTGACGAATTGTGCTCAATATGCTTCCTACATTGCGTCAGCGTGCTTTACTTGTTAAGTTTTACCTTATACAGTGCAATGCCATAGCAAACTTCTTAATCACTGAGAACTATGAATAAGAAGTTTGAAGAAACTGAATCACTAGGAGTTAGACCTGGCAGAGGACGGAAAGCTGTGCAAGAAGAGACAGTGACAGGCTTTGCTATTGCGGTGTTCGACGACACAGGGACCAGTACAGGTCCACGTTCGTGCCATAGCTCACAAACTTGATATGGCTTATGGTACCGTCTGGAAAATTTAATGGAAAATGCTTCACTTCTATCCATATAAGTTCAGTCGTGTGCACGCACTAACTACCCCAGATTATGATAAGCGCATGACCTTCGCGCTAACGTTTCTTGCCCGAATAGAGGTCGACAATGACTGGCCTTGGAGAATATTGTGGGGTGATGAGGTTCATTTTTATCTGAATAGGTCCGTCAACGCTCACAATTGCAGAATTTGGGCATCTGAACATCCCCAAGCGATCCAACAAGTACCACTGCATTCTCCAAAAGCATCCGTGTGGTGTGACTTCACAGCCGATTTCTTAATAGGACCATACATTTTCGATCGCATTACCACTACAGGTCCTGTAGCCTTCTCATTACTAGAGAGATTTATTGATGAATGCTGGAAAATTTTGTCATTCCTGCATTGTAGCAAAGACAGTTTTTGAACACTATAATTTTTATGCAGGATTTTTATGCCTGGGCACACATTGTACGTTCAGTACAGCGCCTTTTACGCCAGCATTTCAGTAATGAGAAGGTTATCAGTCAGTTCTTTCCGCCGGCATGGCCGCCTCGATCCCCGGACATCACTCTATGTGACTTTTGGCTTTGGGGATATTTGAAATCCGTTGTGTATGTTGGTGGTGTTCCCAACTGGCATGTCTTGAAAGAGAACATAAAATGGGCTGTTATGAACATCCAATCCGACTCCTTATGCTCAGCTGTAGAGCATGTCGCACACCGGATGCAACTTGTTGTACACAAGGAAAGGTCAGCACATTGAAAATCGTGTATATGGTCCAGGGGACCCTGTTTCTGATGAATAAAACATTATTTCCTGTGAGTTCAATCACTACATTAATTTCGGTGTCTCTCGCAAGTTGTCGTTTTAGTTTATTATTATTATTTTTTTCATTGTAAAGAGCCACATATCCAGCTGGAATGAGTAACGCGGCTGTGGCTTACACCTTCAAAATTATTATTATTATTCCATTTTATCTCTGCCTTTAATGTAATTATCCGCTTGTTTTCGGCTCCGCAAGTGCTCAAATTTCCCCTATCGGCGATTTTTAGCACTAAATTTTTTTTCGAGGAAATCATCTTAAATTAGTTTAAGCTACGCTCTATATGACAAAACTTCTGTGACAATTTCCCGCAATTATGCTAATAAAGTTACAAGGATCACTGCAACAGAATTCATAACTCCTAATTTGAGAGCTAACTGTTATACAACAAAACTTCTATAGCAATTCTTCTCCAATTATGCAGCATAAAACTTTAGGATTAACTACAATTAACAATTAAAACTTTTGGCCTAATTACGTCTTAAGAAATTACTATGCTCTGTTCTATACACCTACAGATTCCAACTATTAATTTGCATCAATTACTTTCAGACTATATCAATCTTACCACTATAAACTTAGCAATCCATTTAAGACATCACAAACAAAATAATATGTAACAAACAACTCACGTAAGTTCTTTATCCCCTTAGTGCACTTCTTCACCGGCGTGTCATCTAGAATGGTGGTTTTAAATGCGATTTCCTGGCGTCTTGAAAATCGCGCGAAGGGGGTCAACAATCGGAGCATATGCTGACTCGCCTAATCGGCATAGCATTCTGGTCAGGCGCAGCTACTCCCTCCGTGGATAATCCGGCGACCTTTTGTCACAACGTCATTTTTTATCTGGAAGACGTGCGGATTGGACTTCCTTCTTCTCTTTACCTCCTTCCGATCTCGGTGTGTCCCAGTCGAAAAAATGTCGATGTCGATAATCGAGGATCCATTCCTTATATTCATCCTTTCACGGAACCCTGGATGAAGGAATGAGACCCCGAACATCTCTGTGTGACTCTCTTGATCATCTATTAATGCGGACTTCTTTTTCTCCCCTTAAGTGCATCTTTAATCCTTTTTACTGGAGTGCGGAACTATGTTTGATTCATGTCGCCCCTTTTACTACTGACCTTGAACGTGGTCTTAGACTGAGCTTGTAAACAAAAGGATTCTCTTACACTTCAATCATATGGCTTTATCCATAGGCATTTGTA
Source organism: Typopeltis vanoorti (assembly GCF_054136105.1). NCBI lineage: Eukaryota > Metazoa > Arthropoda > Arachnida > Uropygi > Thelyphonidae > Typopeltis > Typopeltis vanoorti. The sequence goes on along the minus strand of NC_143553.1, from coordinate 157,094,630 downwards.
TTATATTTGCAGTTACAAGCAAAGTTATTTTGGTAAGCTTTCTAGACGTGACCTCTGTAAAAGTCGATGCAAGGAGCCTTGAAAAAGCTGGTGTGCAAATTATAAAATTATAAATATAATTTTATAATTATATTTATAATTTTAAATATATAAATTATTAAATTATAAATTTTTAAATATATAATTTTAAATTATAAAATCAGCTAACGCCTTTTATTCCCTTATAGAGAGTAGGCAAGGTTTTTATACCCTATCTAGCTTTTCGGAGACTGAGTGGGCAGTTATATTTCCACCGGTAGCCAATCAGAGATAGCTTGCCCATGTCTATCACTAAGTCAGCCTCTTCATCGGTAGACAAACCAGTGCTGCCATCTCTTGGTTCCTACCCTAACAAAATATGTTACTGTCTGAATAATGTGGGTACTACCGTCGATATTCTTGAGTTTCCAGGAGGAAAAACCCACTTGCCAGAGATAGACTAACTCTGGAATTGGTCGAAGAATGGCTTAAAAAAAGTTCCTCCAGCCAGCGACTAAAGTTGAACTTAAGTCTGATTTCGAGCGATCAAGCGCAGAGGACGAAAGCACCACTTCCACTGAGCTACATAGGCCTGTCATTATACAAATATGGAAATGATAAAATTGTGTATCCAGTTAACAAGAACTGTTATTAACTGAATGTGTTATACACATTATTAAATTATGTCACAGGATAGCGAAGATCACCTTCGAAATTCAGTTTAGGAATTAAATAAAATAAGAAAAAACATAGCATAAAAACTTTACATATGAAAAATAAAGCTGATGTCATTAGGCAAAGACATTAGATAACAAATAATCCGAGATATATCATAACGAAGTTCAGTTATATCGGTTGAATAATAAAATCTAAATCACCAAGGGCTAGATGAAAAAATATCATAAAATCTGTCTAAAATTCAAAAGTACTTAATAAAAATAGCTTCAACATACATTTTATAAATGCAAGTAAGGATTCTTAATATTTAAATGGACTATGAAAAAGAAAAAAAAATCAAAGTAAAATGCAGGCCGCAGAATGGGATGTTCAGAATAAGTGAGCGATGCACAAAATAAGAGTGTATTAAAATTGAGACATATGGGAACAGTTGACTATTTATAGATTTAAATGAAAAGATCAAGGGATATAAACAGAAATAGAAATACGTATATATAGAATGGAAATGTCAATTTCGGTGAAATTAGATAAATATAGACCGAAGGGAAAAAAGAAACAGAAGGAATTGGGTTGCAAGATGAATATATCAGTATATAAGCAGGAACACGCAGGGCTTTATGAGATGATCAAGAGTGTCCGTGAGAAAATTAGAAAAAAAAAAAAAACGATGAGAAAGTAATAAATTATCTTACGTGCAAAATGTAAAGCTGTTTCCTCCGATCCATTAACTTTTATGGAGCTGACACGTGGACAATTAAAAAAAAATGCTGAAAGAAATTTGCTAGCCTTTATGCAATATTTCCGGAAAGCACAGTAGATAAAGGCCAAAAGAAATAAACATAAGCAGTAATCGCATTTAATTGTGCATAATATTAAGCACAATAAAAGTTGTAACGGTTCGGCCACCTATTCAGACGGCATTGAGAAAAGGATCAATTGTGCATCAGATGTTGGATAGGCAGATGAAAGGAAGACGTTTAATAGGAAGACCAAGAATAACGTGGTTACAGATATTACAAAGAAAGATAAAATCTATAAACCAAAAGATGATGAGAAGCTTGCAAAAACCAAGAGAAAAATGGTGAATGGCCATTCTTAACTCCATCTATCATAGGAGATGAGAGGAAGAAGAAGCAGAATAAACTGCTATGAAATAAAGCTAATGATATATTATTATTATTATTATTATTATTATTATTATTATTATTATTATTATTTGACTCCTCCAGGGGTCCAAAGACCTCATCGAGGGAGGGCACGGCACCTGCTGTACAACTCTGTCTCCACCACTCAATCCGCTAACTACGCTAACGCCATCTGCCTTTTCTTTAGTATATATTGTCCAAATAAATTATCTAAGTTGTGAGAAATTTTGATTACGATTACATGATACATTTCATTGCTCTGTTTGAGGCCAGTGCCATGCTTACTTGAAGGTCGGGAGTGGTGTCTAAAAGTTCTATGTTTAGAGTAAAGTTTCTTGAGTATGTTAAAAAAAAAAAAAAATCCTTGGTCCAACAACATTACGAATGTAATTAAGATTCCAAAATCCCTTTGTGGGTGGGAGTCACATAAAAAGGTAATTTTTTATAAATTAAATTATATTTTAATTTAGTTTTATACTTATAAAATGAATAAGAATAAATTAAATTAAATTTAAAAAAAAAAAAACATTTATTCTCGAAAATGTAGCTTTGTGCAAATGACGAATATCCTTTAGATCCCGAAGACAGGCACTATTATAGGATGCATTGATTCTAGGCGTAGAATAAAGAAATTCTCTTTCGCTTCCGGTTGTGTTAGTCGTACTTTAGCATAAAGAAGGGACAAGTAGGGTTTTCTTTCGGAAATTCGTGTTTTTAATTAGAAAGACATTACAAAATAAATGACTGTAGAACTCACTCTTCTAGACATCAGACTGCTGCCATCTTGTGTCTTTTCGAGACACAAGATGGCAGCAGTTACTTATTTTACACTCTCCGGGAAAGCTTTGATTCAAATAAGTCCAAGCATTTAATTCAAAAGCTTAGACTTATTATGGAATAACCAAACACAAAAAGCAGCCTCTTACGCCAGAGCAACTCAAGCAATTAGATAAGTGTTACTTTGTGTTTCAAGTGTTGCCAGGCGGATATAATGTTTTGAAATGAGGGACTCGAATATAAGGGAAGAGATCACGTCAACTTTCTGTGGCTTTCTTCCTCACACGGAATGCGAGATAAAAAAAGTGTTTCATAATTCAAAAAAGAATGTTATCTTAAATCTTTTTATAAAGCCTTTCAAAGGTTTATGAAGAACGTCTTTTCGTACACCTTTTGTAATTTATGTATAGATCACCACAAAAATTGAACAATATTTGATAATAATTTTCGAATAATTTTTTTTGAATAATTCTTTTTTTTTCATTGTTTTAGTTACTGATGTTTATTCTCAATAATAATATTCGCAATAAAATAACTGCAAAATATCATAATATAATAATTGGCAATACATATAAGATTTTAAGCAAAAGTTATTGCCATGATTGGCATTCCCGATCATAAATTGACGATAAAGTGTTTAGTCTAAGCCTAAATGTATATTTATGCGTGACGCGTGTGATCACCTGATGGGGTTGCTTTTCTTTTGAGGATGAAAACACAAGTTGTAGGAGGGGTAGAGTTTTTCTTTTCAGTTCATCTTGGGTTTATAGTTGAAACAGCACAAAGAAAATAAATAATATGCTCGTTTAATTATATACCTGCTAGAACACACACGATTTATACTAGTGGTGGTGGTGGACACTATGCGTTGATGGCAGCAGTGTCCTGTAACTGGAGTTATTAAATAATGGATTCTGGGAGTTGTAGTGTAGTAGTGTGCCCTCCCACGATGAGTCCTTCGTTCCGTCACATAATAATAATAATAATAATAATAATAATAATAATAATAATAATAATAATAATAATAATAATGTTTACTAGTTTATATCCACCATCTTCGGAGCACAAGCAGTTCTCCACAGTAACTGACAACACAAAGTTATAATTTGGCGCCATCTATTGTTGGAGAAAGGAAACATTTACATTCGGCCTTAAAATTATTGTATCCACTTTTGTTTTTGTTTTTTTATTGTTTGCAATTTTTTGAACATTTTAGGATATGGTTATTTTAATATGAAGTGAATAGAATTTATTACAAAGCAAGAAGGATTACCGATGAGGGGACAAGTAAGTTTTGTTAATTGTTTCATATTTTGTACGAGTGTGTAGACCATCAGAATATGAATTCAGATGTTTTGTCGAATATTTGTATTAATTGAATAAATTCAAGAATGAATCTTGTTAACTAATTAACGATTTCTGTTGTTAGTGTGGTTATATTGTGGTTAGAAATGCATAAATCAATTGTAATTTCGTTTTTATAGCAACGCATTGTTAATATATCGTATTTATGATTAGCGTTAAAATTTAGCGAGGTAAACTCGTGATTGTAGGTTGGTATATCCAATATAAGAATGCGATTTAACGTTTTAGATTTGTGTAAAATATCACGAAACTAAAAATACTTACGTATTTCTCTCAATCTCAGTTTCTCAAGCAAACCTCAGCAAAATACCGTGAGTACACCAGTAGTAGGGGTTGCGGTAGTGACCAGATCAAGATCAAGATAAGATAAGGAATCGTGACGTGATTGGTTGATGACGTCATTGTGAGCATGGATTCATGAGTTTGGAATGTTTGGAATGTCCCTGTGGGCATATGTGTCAATGGCTTCAGTTCTTGTGTTTTGGTTTGTTTGTAAATAAATGTCGTCATTTGTAAATAAGTGACGTTCTTGTTTTGAATGGAAAAGGGAGATATATTTGAGATAAGGATTCGTGTTGTGATTGGTGGGACAGTTTAAACCAAATGCTTCCGGTTTGCGTGGCTTCATGAGTCAGGAATTTCCCTGGGAGAATATGTGGTCAATGGCTTCAGTTCTTGTGTTTTGGTTTGTTTGTAAATAAATGTCGTCATTTGTTATTTGTAAATAAGTGACGTTGTTGTTTTGAATGGAAAGGATGATATTAGTGGATAAGAAATCGTGTCGTGATTGGTGGTCACTTCTGACAAGATCAAGATCAAGATAAGATAAGGAATCGTGACGCGAATGTTTGTTGTTATTGAGTTTGGAATTTTGCTGGGACCTCCTTCTGTCAGAAATATCACATGGTGTGATGGGTGATATTTAGAGAAAAGAATCGTGACGTTATGTCTTTGTGCGGTATTTTGGTTTGGCTATGGAATTGTGGGCTATGTTTTGAGATAAGATATCTTTGAATTTTCCCAGGGTGACACACATCTGTCATTGTCGTCTGTGGGAATTCTTAGAGTATGTCGTGATGGCGGGTGTGATTAGATTTTTCTGAATAATTAATTATATACTGGTGTCACTCAAACATACGGTTTTTTTTTTTTATTATTATTATTTTATTTTATATAGATGTTTGTACTAATTTTCCAATACATTTGGGTATTTGCTTCCTGTTAAAGGGTGGGAATTCTTAGAGTAAGTCGTGATGGCGGCAGTTAGTGGTTAAGTAATCGTGTCGTGATTGGTGGGACACTTCTTACAAGATCAAGATCAAGATAACATTAGGATTCGTGAAGTGAATGTTTGTTGTTATTGAGATTGGAATGATAATTTAATTTAACTATATTCTATGTAACACAAACATACAGTTTTTTTTTCTTCTATAGAAGGTTGTACTAATTTTCCAATACATTTTGGGTATTTCTTTCCTGTTAAAATGTGGGAAATCTTAGAGAAAGACGTGATGGCTCTCGTGTTTCGAGTTTTTCTGAATAATTCATTATATACTTAAAGTACCTGTCCTTTAACAAACACACACACACACACACACACATACATACACATTAGACATAAAAAAATCGCTAATGTGTCCATGTTGATACTCTAATATATACCCTATGATTATTCTTATGGAAAAAAAAAAAAAACTATTCAGTATTAGAATTACGCTTACCAGACAACATGCGATCAGTTTTGTTTAAGTTAAAACAGTACTTACAGCTTTCCAGATGACTCTTCTAAATACGAATATTCCAAAATAGTTCAATTTTATATCCACAACACAACACAAACACAAAAACAACAAAGATTGAAATTTCTGTAAATACTGTAACCTGAACTAGTTACTTCGTCCTTTAGATTACGGACTGTAGATGGTGAGGTTTCGTCATTGCAATATCCCCCGGCGAGAGCTTTTCTTCAAAGGGGATGACATGAGTCACATCCGTAAATTGGGGTATTGTTCAAAAGGTAGCATTTCCTCAAGTTTGGATATTTCTCAAATACTTACATATGACTAAGGGATTAGTATCCACATGTTTGAATGAAAATTATTCATTCTTCATTACCGTTGGCATTCATTGGTGTAGTAAATTAATGCTTACATTTAATGTTAATTTAGATTGCTGTTAGAGTATGGAATTCAGACAAGTGAAATTATTATTTTTTTTTTTTTCAAATTGATTGGTTATTTTCTGTATTTTACTTTTACAGGTCATATTCTAACAGAATAACTGAGCAGAATTAATAAATATATAAAGTATATGTGAATTTATTTCCAACACTGATATTTCTCATTAAGTCTTTTCTTAAAGTTGCCCAACCTTGGTGGGAAAGTCTATGCGCCATTTTGTTTAGGTAAGTGTTATTTCCGATTTCGAATTCCGATTGCTGTTAGAGTATAGAATTCTGACAAGTGAAATTTTTTTTTTTTTCAAATTGATTCGTTATTTTCTGTATTTTACTTTTACAGGTCATATTCTAACAGAATAAATGAGCAGAATTAATAAATATAAAAAGTATATGTGAATTTATTTTCCAACACTGTATATTTCTCAATAAGTCTTATCTGGTCGCCTTTTGTTGTACGTAGGTGAGAAATCGTGTGTTTTGTTTCGAACTCTTGGTTTCCGTTGGGAAATTACCAATATAACTATTAATTTTACCTTTGATTCCTTGTGCTCTTAACCTATTTCTGAAAGTAGAATTTATTTGTGAATTATTTTCCCACACTGTTAATTTTCATTAACCTTGTTTGTAGATAACGAACAAATAAGACTTTTAATTCAATGAATCAAAAAAAAAAAAATTCTCTGGTTACTTTGTGGCATGAAATTTCACAAGGGAAAAAAAAAAAATGTTATCTTCATTCATCAATTTGTATAACACATCTACGACACCCAATTTTTTCATTTAATTTACACATTTTATTGAACGAAATATTATTTAAAAATTGTATTTACTGAATCTAGGAATACAGAAAATAAATAAATTGAAAAATACATCAAAGGTTCTTCCATGGTTGTGGAATTGCCATCGTATGGTTTTGACAATGTGACTCTCATCTGAAAGTTAATTTTCATTTGGTGTTTGTTTGTTGGGAATTTATTACTGTAGTAAAATTAAGGGTTGTGTATTTATTTCTTTGAAACCATACGTATACTTCAGAGAATTATTAAAAGCACAGAATCTTTTGTTATGTTTCCAAAAGCATTTAAAAGTACACATTATGTTTTCACGTTTTGGGCATCCAATTTCATTTAAATCAAGAACAGGCCTCCCTATTAACTTCGTTAATGTTTTTGATTTTTCTCTTCCTTTGGCAAGTAATATATGATATTTGCATGTTGATTCTATCATCCAATCTCTTAGTTTGTCCAAAGCTAGTGAACCAATTTCCCACTTCAGCTGATGGCTATATTTTATTAACCAAGAATTCTGTTCTTTAACTCTTTCAGGTAATTCTTTCCAACTACAAGGTGATTTTGTCACTGCATATCTTACACTAATTCCATCAGAAATACAAATTTCTTTAGGAAATAAATTTGAACTCTTATTCAGCAAAAATTGTACATCAATTATTCCAATAATAACTGAAAATTCGTATTTTTCACCCACTGTCGAATTTTCATAATCGTTTTCCTTCATTCCTCTTCTTCGATTACTTCATATGGCACCACAAATAAATAGTTATTTATTATTATTTCACTGCTTATTAGCTCTGATCGTATACTTTATGGTAACATTCGTTTACAAAATTCTAAACAATTAGAACTTTTCACAAAGAAACTTTCAAAGAATTTGTGGCTCACCCATTATTTTTGCATTACCAAACAAAAATCACAAAACAGCAGCTGCAGTGGATGAACGATTACCTTAAGTCCAAAATCACTCGACTCTCTGGTATTTTCTTATAGTACTGTTTACACTTACAATCCCTACCCTGACCGTTCCTTCAAAAATGAACCTTTTGCACAGATGACTCAACGACATGTTTTCACATGCTGTTGGATATACTGTTGGTGTGTTTTTATCTTACTTTGTGTAGGGAAAGGTAAAATTTGTATATGTGTTATCTGTAGAGTACAAACATTTTCTCTATGCCAAACTTTAAAGAAGTGTTAACCTCACATTTTGTTGGTTTAATTAGGTGCTTCTCTCTTTCTCTCTCTCTCTCTCACTCTCTGTAAAAATAACCAAATTCTAACAGTTCGGATTTTCGATTACGTGAAAGATTTGTTTTCAGATAACTCAAATAATGTCAATAGGTAGCATTAGACAATTTCTAAAATAATCAATACATGGATTTTCGTTTTCAACACTCTCTGTAAAAATAACCAAGTTCTAACAGTTCGGATTTTTGATTACGTGAACGATTTGTTTTCAGATAACTCAAATAATGTCAATAGGTAGCATTAGACAATTTCTAAAATAATCAATACATGGATTTTCGTTTTCAACACTTTTTTTTTTCCTGTCCTGGCATTAATTTCACAGTTGTGATTTTTTTAAAATAATTAAACAGAATTGCATTAAGATATAAAGTTGTGGATTTAAATATCAAGATCTAATCAGAATAACAGAGTAAAAATTCACTGTGGAAAAACACAACAACAAAAACACACATCTTTGTTCATTTAAGTTTACAAATGCACATTTTATTTTGCTGAAATACTATTTACAAGTATATGCACTGAGAAAAATTCGATACATGTAATTACCTAAAAATATTTCACAATATTTAGTTTAGACTCTTAACATTTTCCAAAGAGTTCAATGAATAAAAATTTTGTTACTCACTGTTTCTTGGTTACATTACATCAAAATAGCTGGTCATGCAAAAGAAGTTTTAAATCAGATACCATGGTAACCACACTTCCATACGTTTGATATTGTGTCAGTGTGGATATGACACCATGCCTTGCTAAACATTCTGTGTATTCTTTTGTCAGCAAATATACACAAACAGTTTTTGTAAAATGTTCGTAAATGTCCCAAAATAAAGAATCTTTATCGAATTGGATAAAATCTTGAAAGTCTAATTTTAACATTGATGAATTTAAATGTTGGGCGATAATTTTTCCGATTATTCGAACAGACGGTAATTCAGTTTCCAAAAATAGTAAATGATTAACTATGTCGTACATTTTTGTTGAAAATCTCTCAGCTTCACAACTAATAGAAAAAACCTTACTTCCATCAGCTCCTGTATCATCAAGTATTAGTTCCCCATCTTGGCATTTCAGAATATAACACTCACCAAGGTCCATTTCATAGTCAACTCTTCTTTGCAAGTAGCCAAGGATATCAGACCACTTCCTGCATAATTTTTTCCAAGTGGTCCGGGATAAATACATCACAACGTATGTGTCTTCTAAAATAATAATCGGTTTCCATCCTTTTAGAGCTAGGTGAAGAGTTTTCTCTCCTGCTATCTTCGTGAAGAGAGAAAATTTCAATGACTTTTGTGGCTCACCCATTATTTTACTTTACTTTACTTTCCTGGATACCAATCACCACAACACAATACGATAACTTCACAGGATGAACGAATTGTCGTAACTGCAAAGACACTTGACTCGTTTATTTTTCCTTATAGTACTGTTTACCTGAACCTTAACCCTGACTGTTCCTTCCAAAATGAAACTTTTGCACAGATGATTCACGGACATGTTTCTACATGGTGTTGGATAAACCATGACGACAGTGACGGATGTGTGTCATCCTGGGAAAATTCCAAGATATCTTATCTCAAAAACATCACCCACAATTCCATAGCCAAACAAAACATGACAACAATGTCGTTATGTGTTTGGATATTTCTGGGGAACATATGTCTCTCATTCTGTGATATCACAGAGGGTGACAGATGTCTTCCTGGGGGGGGGGGGGTGGGGGGGGGGGGGGGTGGGGGGGGGGGGGGGTGGGGGGGGGGGGGGGTGGGGGGGGGGGGGGGTGGGGGGGGGGGGGGGTGGGGGGGGGGGGGGGTGGGGGGGGGGGGGGGTGGGGGGGGGGGGGGGTGGGGGGGGGGGGGGGTGGGGGGGGGGGGGGGTGGGGGGGGGGGGGGGTGGGGGGGGGGGGGGGTGGGGGGGGGGGGGGGTGGGGGGGGGGGGGGGTGGGGGGGGGGGGGGGTGGGGGGGGGGGGGGGTGGGGGGGGGGGGGGGTGGGGGGGGGGGGGGGTGGGGGGGGGGGGGGGTGGGGGGGGGGGGGGGTGGGGGGGGGGGGGGGTGGGGGGGGGGGGGGGTGGGGGGGGGGGGGGGTGGGGGGGGGGGGGGGTGGGGGGGGGGGGGGGTGGGGGGGGGGGGGGGTGGGGGGGGGGGGGGGTGGGGGGGGGGGGGGGTGGGGGGGGGGGGGGGTGGGGGGGGGGGGGGGTGGGGGATCCTGCGATGAGTCTAAGGACTCAGTGGAGTAGCCCGAAAATAATAATAATAATAATAATAATAATAATAATAATAATAATAATAATAATAATAATAATAATTTCCATTTTTGATCACTGCGACTGCGCCAGTGCCATCAACTGCAAACAGTTATCTCAAACAGCGAAGTTCGATCATGGAAGACAAGGTGCATCTCTCAGTAACAAATTTACTTATGGTGTAAAGATGTTTAAAGGAATTTATGTCTTTACGGTTGTAAAAACATAAATCCATATCTTAATTATTTATTTTTCTGAGTCCAGTCATAATTCCTGCTGGATTAATTCAGTCATTCTCTCAACATATTCATAACACATGAAAAAGACTAGACAACAATATAACCCCTACAGTACCCTTCATCCCCTCGAACACACCCTGTGTTTTTTTCTAAGACTATTTTGAATGAAGCTGCATACGTTGACGCACTGTTCTCTGATTAATTAATCAGATCTCGTGTTGATAATGATTACCACATTTGGTAATCATGATGAACACAATCAAACGCTTCCTTATAATAAATAAATGAATACTTCCTTTTACATCTTCATGTTCGCTATCTACTATCTATTTCTTCTACCTCTTTTAAAAATTTCCTGTCTTTATGAGCATCAACTATAGTTCCAGGATCTTCCTTTTATAAATCTTTCAGCATAACTTAACTTGCTTGAAATTAAAGTACTGATTCTGTAATTCTCATATTTGTGAGAGGAATATTTTTTTTGAACTGGAATCAAATTCATTTTCAGCATTAATATCTTTCTTGTACAAATAGTCAACATACACATTAAATCTTTTGTTTTTTCATATTCTCTTAATATAACTATTTTTCTAATTACTTTTTGCTACTCCCAATCTAGGTGTATAATAAAATATAGTTTTATTATACACCTAAATATATAATAATAAAATAAACTTTCCTGTAACTTCGTAATCTTTCTCAAGACTCTTGTTCTTCATTTTCACATTTTCCTATTAAGCAGAGGCTGAAATATTGCCACAAAATGATGTTTTTATTCAGTTCCTGCTAAAAATATTTTAAGAAAATATATAAACTTTTTATGAAATGGCTTTCTCGCATTATTTCTAGAAACAATGGAACAAGATCTGAGGCTCTGAAGATTCGGCTGCTCTCTTTTTTACTTTTACATACTTCTGCATGAATATGAAGATTCTTAACAAGGTGAACACACATAAAATCTGAATAAACATTGAAACATTAACCAAGTTAATAGGATACTTTTCCTAAAAGTTTATTATACTGGTTTTTTATCTTTTCTCGGTACTGCATGACATACGTTATAGTCAATTTCTATAAAGTGTAATTTTTTTTAATAACAGCAGATCAAAGCTCGTTTAGGTTACAAGTATTGCTCACAACTTCATTGTGTTTGTTCGTTCCTTGATTGCATTATTATTTCCATCTGTAATATCATAGGCTAAACCTAATATGTGTGAACTCGCTTTGAACGTCCTTGAAATGTTCTCTCATGCGTATTTCTTCTGAAGGATTTCATTGCATTACATAACACTGCCAAATAAGGAACAAATTGTGTACATCCGACTTCGTCAGAGGCGGCTAAGATCGCTTAAGTGATATACCACTGCAAATTTATTTATTTAGATTTCGTGAACGTAAGATTTACTAAAATTATGATTGCGTCTTTCTGGTTTTTCTTTTCTTTCCTTTTCCTTTTTTTTTTTTTTTGATGTTTGAGGAGTCTTTTGATGTCTTTGTAAGATGCTAATTATTGTCTCTTTAAGTGACTGTAAGATACTTTTTACAACAATCTCTCTCTCTCTCTCTCTCTCTCTCTCTCTCTCTCTCTCTCTTAATTCATTTCCTGTTACTTCTTGTTGTGTTCATCAGGTAATGCACACACCTCTGGCTTTAAAGGCTGTTATGATAATTAGTTTTCTCGCAGAATGATGAAAAGAAAGAAAATGTAAATCTTCACCATAGTTGAATTATTTTTGCTACACTGTATATATTTGTCCATTTTAATTCTAGATCGACGTTGTAGATAAAGGAATAGAAGTCCCCTGCTTCTTTTTGTTGCTAGTGAAGAATATAATTTAGGATTTAAGCTGTAATTATTGGATTCATTAACTTTTTCTTTAGTATCTGAAAAGATGAGGGAAATATCGTTCACATAACGTAGCCATGTGTCTTGCTTTGCAGTATTTTCAATGACATTCTTTCCAAATGACTCCATATATATATATTTGTTAGATGTCGCAAAATGACTTAACCCATGGTTAAACGTTTTGCTCCTTATATTCTGCTTTGTGATACTCCTTACACGTAACATGGTATTTTTGATATAATTGGTGATATTCGGCAAGACATGTCACTAATTCTAGTCTAGTCGCCCACTAGAGAAAATTACTGGCATGGCAAGCAGGTTTCGATTCCTGGAAAATTGTGTTTTTCTTCGCGTAAACCTAAGAAAATCGACCGTAGAATCCACACTGTTTAAGACAACAATAGATTTGTTAACACCAGGAAACACGAGATGGCGGCAGTTCTCTGCTCTGCATCTCTTCACTGAATGGCATTTAAAATTAGTGATATTCTTAGGTCCGCTATTTACGGTTGGATACGGTGAAGACAGCCTGCCTCTAAGCTTTTTCGGGCTAAAGCAACCTGGTTTTCTTCCTATGTGATAGGTGTTAGTGTATTTATTTATTTAGTGTGTGGGTCCGTGCGTGGTGCATGCATGTTAATTATGGCATAAAATAAAGTATAGCAAAGGAAGTGTGTTATGGGTGTTTCTTAAATAATGATAATAAAATAATATTAATAATACCAGTTCCGTAACGAGGGTATGAAGCCTCTGTGGCAAGTGTGTAACTTGCGCCCCTCTAACCCAAAATTGACAAACATTTTGAAAAATTTAAATGTAACAAGCTAAATTTTACTAAAGGCAATATGTTAAATACTTGCTTTAATTAATCCCATCAAAATGAGTTACCTAAATCCAATTATGTATTTTTATAAATAAATAATCTATTAAATAATAACAAATTTTTATTCATATTCACCGAATATGAATAAAATTCGGTGAAAATGAATAAATTAAAGAAATACACGACATAGGTATAATATAAAATAATATAATAAAAACATAAATAAGTTCAGCATATTTTATAAAGAAATTTTTCTAGCTTTTTCATTTGCAAACACATCTATTATATTGTCATAATTTAATGTTTTTGCAATATCTTTTTCAATTGATATTATAGACATGTTTGTCAATCGCTCTTGTTCAAGAGAAGAACGAAGTAAGATTTTACAATTTTCAATTTGCTAAACGAACGTTCGCAGGAAGCTGTTGTTACAGGCATTGTTATGAAAATCCTAAATGCTATGTCTAGATTTGGATACGTGGTTTGTAATGAGAGTTCGTAATTTTTTTGCAAGGTTTGGAAAGTCCATATCGCCTAAATTTTCAAAAACTTCCAATTTTGAAGTTGATATTTGACTTGATATTTGAAACTCTCAATTTCACCTACAAATTCTGGAGCATCTAAGTCGCTATTATATTTCAATGCCAGGTCAGCTGCGCATCGTTTGAGATCATCCAGCTGCATAATTTTTAAAGCGTGTCCATTTAAAAATCTGAAGTCGTTTGCGACCTCTTGTAAAGCAGTAAATCTATCATTGAGTTATATGCGTATTAGATCTAAAACTCCATACATTTCTTTTTTTAGTAATGCAGTTTCATTCATGGCAAACGAATCATCAGTGGCTTTCTCACCAGGCATATTTTTTTATTTTGCGCAGTCTCTTTTCTGGAATGTAAGTTTGAATATTTATTCTTTCGACTAAACTTTTTGCCTAATTGTGAAGCGAAGCGAAAAAATCATTTCGTTACTATTGAATTTCGTTTTTAGAACTTCTATAATTTTCGAAGCATTTTCGACTGTGTTTTTTTTTCCTTGTAAAAGCAAATTTACTTTATTTATCTTTCCTAATATTGTATCCCAAAATATTAGTAGTTCAACAAAATTAAATTTTGTTAATAATTTTAGGAACATTTGAGCATTTGTTTCAGAGTCTACTGTACCTTGTCTTTGTCCATCACACATTTCATTAAGTTGAATTATTAAAGGCATTTGATTTCGTATGGCTTTTACGCGTTATCTTTTGCGGACCACCTCGTGTCAATTAAACCTTTAAGACGAACAGATAATTTTTCCTTTAAAAGATCCCATCTACTAGTAAATTTACAAAACAATTAAACAATTGTTGAATTGTTCCCATACATGATTTCATTTTAATAGATGTTTGTGCAGCATGAACGCCTATTCAATTAAGGCTGTGAGCAGTGCATGGAACAAACCTCACCATATTGTTTAAATGTAATATCCTAGCTTGTACCCCTTGTATTTACCTGCCATATTCGCTCCATTATCATATGACTGTCCTCTTATATTTCTAATATTTAATCCATCATCATAATCATCAAATTCTTGCCATGTACCCTCAAGCGGTGTACAGGATATGATAGTACTACATGAAAAATTTACATCATTACTAACTTCCTATCTACAATTTTCCTCCAAATCAGTCTGTTACTTGTCAAGACTCCAACATTATCAGATCTTATATTTCTATCGTCTAAGGCACTTTGTACCGTATCAATCCACCTACATCTTGGTCTTCCTCTGGGTCGTTTTGCTGCCAACCTGGCAGAGAACACTTGTTTTGCTAATCTTTCTTCGCCCATTCTGTTTAAGTGACCATACTATCTGAGATTAGCTCTGCTAACGCATTCCTGGATGCTGACAATGTCAAGTTCTTTCCTAATATCCTTGTTTTTAATATGATATTGCCATTGATGCCATCTGTTCACGCCTATAATCTTTCTCAGGACTCTCATATCTGCGGTCTCTAGTCTTTGGTCAAGTGTTTTACTTCTGACCCAGCTCTCAGATCCATAAGTTAAAACTAGTTTGAACACTGTCTTGTATATTGCTAATTTAGTGTTCCGACTAATTTCTCTCTTATTCCATATGAATTTGTTATTCAATTGACTTCCCATAATTCCAGCTTTGCTGATTCTGTTGTCTATTTATATATTTAATTTACCATCTTCAGTAAACAAATCGTGCCTAAATAGCTGAAATGTTTTATTCCACAGGTTCTCCATTAACGATACAGTTGACATTTTCAATGATTCTGCCTATTTTCATTGTCTTTGTCTTTTTATTGCTGAACTTCATACCATATCTATTACAACAGCTATTCAATTTAGTCAGAGAATCTTGCAGACTTGTGGCGGATTTATTTAGAAGTATAACATCAACCGCATAAAGCAAAGAGCTGACATTAACATCTCCAATTTTGATATCATGTTTAATACCACTTTCCTTCATAATGTGATCCATATAGATAATGAATAACAGAGGGGATAATGTACATCCTTGTCTCACACCAGATTTAACATTAAACCATCTTCCTGTACTTACTTCAATTCTAACTGCTCACATACAAATCAAATAAAGACTAAGTATTGCTTGATATAATGCCCCATTGACACCATATAACTGTAGTGTATTGAATAGCTTCTCTCTTGGCATCTTGTCATATGCTTTTTTCCAAGTCGACAAAACTTAAATACAGATCTCTGTTATATTCCCATGCCTTCTCGACTATTAGCGAAGATCTTATCCTGACAGCCTCTATTTGGCCTAAATCCAGCTTGTTCTTCACCAAGCTTTTCTACCACAATTCTTCTCAACCATTTCTCGGGTATATGTGCATAGATCTTGCCAGGAACACTCAGTAGGGAAATACCTCTGTAATTCTCACATTCAGTTTTATTTCCCTTTTGTATATATGGGTACTATGAGAACTCTACTCCAATCATCGGGAATTCGTCCCTCTGTCCAGGCTTTCTGAAGTATGCAGTGCAGCCACTGTATGATTCTTATACCACCATACTTCAGCATTTCTGGTCGAATATCATCTACTTCTGCTGCCTTTCCCCATTTCAAGCCTTTGATGGCTTTTTCTACTTCAAGTATGGATATGTATTCCTGACTGCATGCCTTGTCAGTGTTTTTTACCACTGTGCTGTCATCACTGCTTGTTTCATTTAGCAGTTTTTCAAAGTAATTACTCCATACTTCAAGGATATCTTTTTCTGCCGTTTTCATGTCACCTTTATCATTTCTAGCTACTTTTACAGCACTCTTTCCCCCATTCCTAAGCTTCTTCAACAAAATTTAGAATATTTTGCCACCCTCTTGATATTTATTTTCTATATTCTTGCCAAAGTCCTCCCATGACTTTCGTTTAGCTAGTTTTACACAGTGTCTAGCATTCTTGCATTTGTCTCTGTATTCTCTAAGAGTACAAGCTGACTTCTTTGACAGGAACCTTTGATAAGCTTTCTTCTTTTCCTTCACTGCCTCTTTAACTTCCTGTGTCCACCAGGGAGTTCTGATTTTTTTATCCTTGCAGACAACCTCACCACATGCCTCTCTGGCAGAATCAATCAATGTTTTCCTCAGAGTTTGCCACTGAATCTCCAGGTTTTAATTCCTGTTCTCAAAGAAGAATCAAACCTAGAAATCAAATGGATATTTAATCCGTCTTATATTAACTTTTTTCGATATCATTCGCAACTGCTTGGCCAGTTTTTTCATGTGTGTCAATAAAATCTATGAAGGTTTCTACAATGCTACATGTATTTGTGGCGCAAAATTTGAGTTATCTGTTCCTGGTGAGAAGTGTCAGGTGTGCTATCAAATAAAATAGAAAAATATTTTGCTTTTTGAATATTTGAAATAATATGCTGTCTAATTTTAGAAGCAACTATGTTAATTATATCATTTCGTATTATAGGAGAGAAATAATTAACTTGATTTTTCTTATGACTTTCAATATGTTGCGCAATAATAGGATCGTAATAACTAATTGATTTTATCGTGTTCAAAAATTTTCCACATTCGGGATGACCAATTGTTTCACATATTCCTCCCAAAGCTTCATTATTTTTACGCAGTCCAGAATGGCATCCAAAATAACATTTAAATGATGCCTCCACTTTTCTTTTTCTTTTAAATTACTTTTTGTAATTGATTGCCTATAAAACTACGTTTCTTAATTTTTGATTCGAAAGCTTTCCATTCGTCATAATTTTTTTATGATGTAATGAATTTTCATGACGTGGTAACATAGAATTCAAATGCTACCAGTCTCGAAACCCCGCAGTGGTCCATACATTCTGATTTTTTCCAAAAAGAATACATGGAAAACAGAACACTGCATATTTTCGCTTGCAGTATATCAACCAATTTCTGAGTACTGGTTCTCCGTTTCAATTGGTTTTTATAAACCTTTTTTTTTTTCATCAAAATGCCGATTTTCTGTATCAGCATAAACACTTGTATAATCGCACAATTCAGGTCCATGTTGAACAAATATTTTTATGTTACTATTGGTTATGTGCCATGTTGTGGAATCATTAAAATCTATTATTTTTGCATTATCAATATTTTCTAATTTAACATCCAGCATATAATTATCATTATTCCATTGCTTCTCGATTTCCTGGTTTTGATGTCCAATTGTGCTTTTCTCTTCTGTTTCAATTTTACATGAAACAAGACTACTTCTAGAAGGCAGATTCGGTTGTTAAGCTTGAATGAACTAGGGGTGTAGATGATTTTTTAATAAAAATATCAATTGGAGTTATATTTTTATTATCTATCTTATTATATTATCTTCTTTTCTCTAATAATAGAGAAAAGAAGAGAATATAATTTAGAAACACATATTGCATTTATTGACTCTGAAAACGCATTTGACAAAGTTAAAAGAAAGATATTATTTAACATATTAAAAGAAAGACAAATACCAAATAATATCCTAAAAGCTGTCACAAGTATATATGAAAATAATCAAACACAAATAAGATTAAATCATGAGCTATCATATACAAGAGAGATAAACCAAGGGGTTCGACAGGGATGTCCCCTCTCAGCAACTCTTTTTAATATCTACTTAAATGAAATAATAATAAAATGGAGTAAAAATTTACATCAAGTAATTAAACTTTCACCTACAGTTAACTTAAACACTCTCCTCTTTGCAGACGACCAAATAATAATTAAAAATTCTGAAGATAACTTACAGAAAGCTATTTTAAATCTAAATCAGATATCCAAAGATTATGGTATGATAATATCAATGGAAAAATCAAAAACTATGGCCTTTAAAGGACAAGACCCAGCAAAAACTAAAATAGTATTAGATAACAAGATCTTAGAACAGGTGAATCATTTAACTACCGAGGATGTATGATCACTTATGAAAATGAAAAAGATATAAACATAAAAATTACAAAATATTTAAAAATAACAGGAGTAATTAACTCTATATTATTACTATTACTATTATTACTATTATTACGGGCAACTCCAGGGAGTCATTAGACTCATCGAGGGAGGCCCCAAATCATATTCATCACAACTATTTGACATTCGTACAGTATCTATCATACCTCGCCTTAAACTCATTCACTGTCACAGCATCCACCACAGCTTCAGGGAGCGCATTCCACTCATTCACTACTCTAAAAGTAAAGAACCCAGCTCTAATACCTTTACTAACCACACTTTTGCCCAGTTTCCATGGATGTCCCCTAGTCCTCCCACAACCAGCCCTGTTCTCAAAAATATCTTCTGAATTAATTTTATAGAAACCCTTCAGTAATTTGAATGTCTCAATCATATCTCCCCTCCTCCGCTATCAACCAATTTTTGCAACCCACTAATCCTCAACCTGTTCTCATACGGTTCATTCCACAGACCTGCTATCATCTTGGTCACTCGCCTCTGGATCCTCTCCACCTCCTCCCCATCAAGAAGAAACCTAGGTGACCAAATCTGAGCACAGTATTGTAGATGGGGTCTTATCAAGGCTCGATACAGAGGAACAATAACCTGCTTGTCTCTGCTTGTCAACGTATTCTTCAGCAACCAAGTGATTTGATGAGCTGATTTGGCCACTTTTGCAATGTGTCCCCTAAATTTCAATTCCTTATCTACCAACACTCCTAAATCTCGTGCCTCATCAATTTCCTGGAGCACGGTTCCACCAATGCAGTAAACTGCCGCCAATCTTTTCACCCCAAAATGCATAACCTTACATTTTGCCACATTAAACTGACATCCATTCTCCTTAGCCCAGACCTCCAATCTACCCAAATCATCCTGCAAAATTTTGACGTCATCTGCATTCACTATTGCCCTACCCAACTTCGCATCATCCGCAAACAAATGAACTGTTCCTCTCAGATCCTTTCCTATATCATTTATGAACAAATTAAACAGCAGTGGTCCAAGAACAGATCCTTGTGGCACACCACTAGTCACAGGCTGTCTTGTGGACTCTACTCCTGAGTAAACCACTCTCTGATATCTCTCCGTCAACCACCCTCCTATCCATCTCACCAACCCTATGTCCATTCCCATATGCTGCAATTCAGTAAAGTACCATTTGATATTGCAAAGGTTGTAGCGACATGTTATTGGGCATGCAAAATTTTGAATGGCTCGTGCAGGCCCGGATCCGAAACAATTTTGAAGAAAAACGTTTAACACATGGAAAAGCTTCCAAAAGTTTGCTAACAGTATTGAGGTTTGTTAACTCGCGTGCTTTTTTTAAAACATAACACCTACTGTATCATGAGCTATATCTTAATGCACTTTAATGCAGAATCTTATGTGATGACTTTTAAGAGATCCGTTGAACTTTAAACCTAGAGCAGATTATTTATCGCTGTCAGGCTAGCACCATGGTAATAATCACGAATCATGTTCTACATTACAGAGCATTTCCAATCCATTTTTAAACCTCAGCTAACAGATTGGTGGTCACTTCTTGAATAATAGTCAAGAGTATTCGCATACAGTTATTCCATAGTAGATTTGAATCCGTTGCCTGTATTTTGAAAATACAGTAAAATTGGCCGACGTCAACTGTCCACAGCTTTGTCGATTTTGTAAATGTTTTCTTGATTTTAGATAGATATTCTAGTGTCCAGGAAAACACACCAATAGGTTCATACAGCCTTCAAATGTATTTCTGACAATGTGCAATCCATTATTAGATTTTTTTAAAAATCATTCATTAATTCATCCATGATACTTACATTCATTACGGCCCACTGTTCTCATGTCGGCTCTCATGTTCTCATGTCAGTTTTCTGTTTTTTTTTTAATGTTGTATTTTTTAAATTAAAGGTCGACAGCACGAGGGACATGCTAAAAATCTTCTTTGGCTCATTAAGAGCCGGTCTTCTGATTGCCTCATATAATTTCAATATTTTAGAATGACTGTTATGTAGAATAATTAGTTGCATACAGAAAATGCAGAACTGTACCGACAGCTACCATTTGCTGGCGTGTGTGTGTAGATGATATATTCATAGTTTGGAAGCGCTAATCTACCGCTTAGCAACAGTTTCTACTTTCTGTTAATTCTTTCCATCCTAATATAAATTTCACAGTACAATTAGAGAGAGAGAGAGAGAGAGAGAGAGAGAGGACAAACTTCCATTTTTGGATGTTCTAATCATACAAAAACCAGATAATAGTGTTTATATAATAGCGTTCCCAAGCCTATTCATATGGATGCTATCTTCATTTTTCGTCCCTTCATCGTCCTTCTCTAAAACTCAGATAATCCATTTCAAAAGCATTGGACGATCTTTATTCTAAACAATCATGGCATTCTTAAGGAGAAACTTCAAACACAGGATTTCGATTTCCAACTCATGTATTGGAAATCCATCCATCATAGATTTTGTTCTAGCCTACTTAGACCATACAAGTCAGAGTTTTGAAGTTAAAAAGAAACAAAAAGAGGAGACCTGCTGACTGGAATACATTGACCATGTTCGCTTTAGAAAAATACATTTTTTCTCAATTCTGCATTCGGGAATTTACAGGACAGCTGTGTAAGTAATTCACTCACACAGCACTTTCAACTTCGACCAAAAGAACCAAGCTACAGGCCAGGAAGTATATATACGTCCAAGTTACCATGGATGTGAAGTGCATATTAAAATTGTAATACCATTGATATTACATTGAAATATATGATGGATACGAAGCGTATCAGGATGCGTATTTTTTCCATAATGGCCGGTAAGGTGGATTTATAATAAATGATGTCTGAAATAATTAATGAGATCTCATGACTTAATCAGACTTTAACTTTTCATACAATTAACTACAAACCTTACAGAGATAGAGAGACAACACGTGCTACGCTTCACTGTAGTCATATTTAATTTGTGCTGAACTGATTTCTACAGTAACAATTTATTTAGGTTTTAACCGACAAATGGTTTCTTCATTTCTCCCATAGAATTTGTGAAACCAATCGGTTTTGATTATTTGTAGTGTACTGTTCAAGGACTAATAAAAAAGTTCTTTATTACTTTAGATGATACTTGAAGTTTGTTATTTTATGCATTCCCGGAGAACGCTATGTTTTTGATGGTGCTCGAGATATAATAATTTTTTTTAATTTTTTTATTATTTTTTTTAAATAAAAATGATAATTTATTGATTTATAAAATAGTGTAAATATTTTATAAACATATACATGTTTATATACAATAAACATCTCGAGTGACATTGCAACTTATAATTTTACACAATTCAGCACTAAGTGCTGCATTTTCTACATTGGATTTCAATTAAAATTTTCAATAATACTTTTTTGCCGCTATATTATGTATTTACAACACATGTTCTTCTAATATTAACAATGAAGTTTATACAGAATTTTTTGTATAATTTTTTTCTATTGTTCTTTCAAATATTTACATATGTACAATGATCATCTATTCAGTATATTATTTTACAACGTTCAGCACTTTGTACTACATATAATGAGATTTAAATAGCAATGATGATAACAGTTTTTTTATATAACAATCATAATAATAATTTACAATTATATTGTTCAGAGTTACATAAGTTGTATAATATTACATGTTGTAGTTTACTTTTTTTTTTTCAAATTTGAAAAGGTGTGATTATACAACACATATTTACACATATGCAATCTGAATATTATGTGTCCTTATTTTCACAAGCATACGGTGTAAACTCATGATTTACTTTTAAAATATTTTTTTTTTATATTGCATACATTTGTTACAGTTATTATATACATTACATACATTTGTTACAATTATTATATACATTACATTCATTTGTTTACATATGATACATTACTTACATTTGTTTACATGTGATATTTACATTACGTACATTGGTTTACATATAATACATACATTGGTTTTCTTGTGATACGTACATTACATGCATTTGGTTACATATGATACATCTTGGATGAGAACTAATTTTTTTTCCCCTTTCATCCTCGAAGCTTAAATGTAAGCTTATCTGAGGAAGACATCAGTTGGTTATTATGGATTTTTTTTTTTTTTTTTGCTGTGTTAGGATGCTACGGAATCTATGATTGAGAAATTCGCGCGCGCGCGCACGCACACACACACACACACACACACACACACACACACACACACACACACACACACACACACACACACACACACACACACACACACACACACACACACACACACACACACACACACACACACACACACACACACACACAATAAATTGAAATGTACTGATGCGTCGCTGAACTGGAAGCCTGAGCGAATATATTGTATTTCATTAAGTTTGTATGGTATTTGGGGTGCGGGTTTCTTGTTCGTAGTATGTCCTTAGAGCTCTTTTCAGGCTATTGTAGTTTGTAAGGTTTCTGTATTCAAAAGGTAATTTGTTTATCATGTCTGGGATGTAGAAGTTTCGCGTGGCTTTTCCGTAGTGATTATTGTATTTATATGTGATATAATTAGTAGTCTGAGGTCTTGTTATACGGTATGTATTTCTAACTGTCCTGTAGTTGGCATCGAAATAATGTTTTAGCAAGGCTGCATAGTGACATAAATGTTTTGCTGTCAGTATTTTGTGTTCTGCCATTGCAATGTTTATAAGTTCGTGATTTTCTCTTTGTTCCCAAGAGATCAGTTTTGTCATTTTGCACTGCAGCGACATTAATCTATGTAATTTGTAGGGTGCACAGAAAGCATACGTTGTTATAGCGTATCTTAGTATATTTTGGCGTAGTGCTTTGTATATTAGTGTTTTTAGGCGTATGGGAACTATGTCTTTTAATCTGTAGAGTTTGAGACTTATTGTTCGGAGTTTGTTGTGTAGATGTTTTATATGGCTATTCCAGTTCATATCTGCATCGAAGTAAACTCCAAGGTATCGTATTGTTTCAACCTGAGTGATTGTAGTGGTTTTGCTGTTCTGTGTGTTTTTTGTGTTGGAAAGTGGATGTTGAATGGTTATATATTTGTTATCAACTGGTCGAGTCAGTGGATTTCTGAATATCATTAATTTTGTCTTTTCTGAGTTTAGTGTATGGAGTTTTTCGTGAGCCAGTCTATGATCAGATTTATATCATGTTGCATATTTGTTTGGGCTATGCTTGCGTTATTATGGATGGATATTACTGATGTATCGTCTGCGTACTGGAATATCTTACTTATGAGTGGTAACTGATTAATATCGTGCGTGTAAATGTTGAATAGAATTGGGAAGAGTACAGCTCCCTGTGGCACCTCACAGGTTACTGGTAGCTCTCTCCTTCGGTTTGATCCGATACGTGTGATATGCTTTCTATTTTGGAGGTAGTTTGCAAACCACCTGTGAAGAGACCCGTCTATTCCAACATGCCTCAGCTTTTCTAACAAGGTTTGATGTGTGAGTGTATCGAATGCTTTGGTTAGATCTATAAAGACTACCATGACAATTTTGTTTTTGTCTAAGGCGGTATTAATTACGTCTGTAAAGTCTTCCAAGAGAGATGTTGTTCCCTTATTTTTCTGAAAACCATATTGTGTTTTGGGGATAATATGAAAGATCTCAGTGTATGCTGTGAGTTTCTTCATATGATCCGCTCCATAATTTGATTGAAAATTGGTAATGTTGCTATGGGTCTGTAATTGCTGATTAAATTTCTTTTTCCTTGTTTGTATATGGGTGTAATTATGACGGTCTTTAGCATACTTGGTATCTGTCCTGTTTTAAATATTTTATTTATTAGTTTTAGTAGGATAGGACTTAAACTAGTTGCATGTTGCTTTATATCTTTAGGTCTGATACCATCTATTCCTGGGCCTTTGTTTGGTTTGATTTGATGTATTGCTGAGAGAAGTTCTGCTTCTTTTATGGTTGGGAACCATAATGTCTGTTTTGATTGCGGTCCAAGTGGAGGGTCTCGTTTTGTGATTGGGGGATTATTTCTGTGAAGTTTTTGGATGGAGTCTGCAAAGTATTGGTTAAAGTCATTTGCTAGTTGTTGGATAGGTTTTGCGTCTTTCATGAAGCTGTGTTTTATGGTTTCAGAGGCAGTGGCGTTGGGAACAGAATCTAGCATCTCATTAATCAGATGCCAGGTTTGTTTCATGTTGTTTTGTGCGGAGGTTAGTTTGTCTCTGTAGTAGCTTCTTTTTGCATTTCCGATTTGTGTTGTAAGGCGATTCCTTGTTATCTTATATTCAGTTTTTAAAGTTGTGTTATTTGGATATCGCTTTAATTCTTTCCATAAAGCGTCCTTTCTGTGTATTTCTAGGATTAAGTTTTGTGTTATCCAAGGATTTTGTGTTGTTTTTGATCGAATTCGGACTTTCTTTGTAGCTTTCTTGTATATTTCTTGCAGTGTGAGTTTAATGTTGTTGTATAAGATATCTGCTGAATCTGATGCCAGGTGTTCCCAGTCTGTTTTTCTTATTTCGTGGTTGACTATTTCTTCGTCTATTATTGTTTTCTGTCGTTTTTCTTCTGTGGGACATTGCATGGGTATTGTCTTGGTGTGCAGGTTTAGAGCGGTGAAGTAATGCTGTGCTACTTTGCACTTTATGACTGATGCAGTGTAACAATTTGGTGATGCTCGGACGTTTATATGGTCTAGACAGGAGGCAGTGATAATATTTCCGAATATTTCTTCTCTAGTACATAATGTTATTGTTGGTATTAGATTGTACATGGATAGTGTCTAGGTTTTTGTCTAGGATAGTGTATAGTTCTGGTTTTCATTTGCAATATTAATGTTTATGTCGCCAATTATCGTTAGGTGTTCGGTTGAGCATATTTCTTGGCTTGAAAGCCAGAAATTGAGTTCGTGTAAGAATTTTATCATGTTTAGGTTTGGTGGCCTGTAAATAGCATTTAGTATTATGGAATGCTGTGTATTCGTGGTATTAATGATTTCGAGGCAGAGGGTTTCAGCATGCCTAAAATGATAGGCCATTTCTTTTGCTATTACTTTTTGTTTCATAAATATTAGTATTCCACCCCCTCTTCTTGTTTGGCGGCATGATCTATGTTGTTGGAAGCCTGGAATTTGGAAAGCAGTCGCTTCGTCATTAGTTATGGACACTTCTGTAACAATTAATATATCAATAATATCAGTGTAATTCCTCAGATAAGCCTGTAATAATAACCAATGTTTTCGGATGCTTTTGATGTTAATAGGCAAGATTGAGAGACCTTTCGCTTGTACTGTGTTTTGTTTCCATGCATCAAGAGATTCGAAAGTACAATTACTAATGTATTCTGGTGTAATTACATCTATCTGATGGTTCACATTCATTTTTGTTGTGTTGAGATCGTCTTATTGAACTAAATTAGAGTCGTTTGTTTCACTCTGGCAACCTGTCTATATCTTCAGAGCTTTTTATTTGTATAGACTTTGAAGTCTGTGACTTTCTCAAGAATATTTTGCCGTCTTTGATCCATAAAAATTGATACTTTTTTTCTGTTTTTTCCTTTCTTGCTTGGTACAAAAGATTCTGATTGAAAGGTGTTAAATACTCAGAGAGAAAGATTGGCGTATTGTCTTGCGATGCATTTAAATCCTTGACGAATGGTTTTTTCAGTGTGCTGAAATTAATAATAATAATAATAATAATAATAATAATAATAATAATAATAATAATAATAATAATAATTTATTTATTATTTATTTATTTTTTTATTGATTGCTAAAATATTTATACATACAATAAATATCTTGTGTGACATTGAATCTTATAATTTTACAGAGTTCAGCACGAAGTGCTGCAATTCCTACATTGGATTTCAATTAAAAATTTTAATAATACTTTTTTGCCTTTATATTATGTATTTACAACGCATGTTCTTCTAATATTAACAACGAAGATTATACAGAAATTTTTTGTATACTTTTTTATTTTTTTATTTTATTTTTATTTTTTAATTTGAGAAAGAATGATTATACATACAAATTTCTGCATTTGCTTATTGGATTATTTGTAGATGAGTGAGGCAATTTAAACCAACCTAATTCGAAGCTTGGGTTAGCTTTTATGAAGAGAGTGGGATTTAGCCTTCACTATTTGTGTTGTTGCTACTGTTTATGCATGGGATGTAGGCATTGGATGCTAGTGATTTGTGATGTGCATATTAGTGTTAATGGTTTCATAACTTTGTTGGTACATTTTCCAGAGTTCGTTTTTTAATGTTCTGTAGTTATCTACGTGTTTTAGCTTTCTTGGTAGGTTGTTGAGTTGCGTGGGTATCTGATGTGATACCAACGCAACGTGGGTATTTCAAAAAAAAACCGTATGAGTTGTTGAAGGGTGTGGGGATGTGGAGAGTTGTTGTAGGTCGTGTTATACGATATGTGTCTCTGTTGTTTCGATAGATGATGTTGAAGTAATTCCTTGTTAATTTCATGTAGTGTTTCGGGTTTTTAATGCACAGAATTCTGTGTATCGCCATGTGCTTATCGGATATTGGTTGTTGCGTGTAAGGTGTCCAGATCACTGTTCACACGATTTTCCTGTGTAGTGTTTCTAATTTTGTTAGGTGGCTGTTTGATGTATTTGTATAGACTGTTATTCCGTATCTGAGTAGGGATTCGCAGATACCGTGATATAGGATTTTTTTTTTATGTTGGGTGGAATAATATCTTTAACTTGGAAGAGTTTTGCTGCGATGATCCGGAGTTTGGTGTGTAGGCATTCTATATGTTTTGTCCATTTAAGGTGGGAATCTATATAGAGACCTAGGTATTTTGCGTGTGTTACAGGTTTGATTTCTGAACATTGGCCGGTATTTTTGTTGTTAATGCAGCGGTATGTGTGACAATGTATCGATAGTGATGCGGGGCGTATGATTCTTGGGCTGTGTATTATCAACATCTGTGTTTTGGTGCCGTTGATAAGAATTGCGTTTTGGTGGAAGTATGTTGTGATTTTGTTTAGGTCTTGTTGTGCTTTGCAGAGAGCTGTCAATGTTTGTGTAGATTGCCAATAGTGCAGTGTCATCTGCGTATTGAAATATTTGATTTCTTATGGATATGTTATGAACAACGTTAATGTATATGTTGAATACAGTGGGTGATAATAATAATAATAATAATAATAATAATAATAATAATAATAATAATAATAATAATAATAATAATAATAATAATTTTTTATAATAATAATAATAATAATAATAATAATAATAATAATAATAATAATTTTTTTTTTTTTTTTTTTTTTTTTTTTTTTACATTTCATTATGTCTCAGTATAAGTTACATACAATAATAATATTTACTGGGGGGGGGGTGGGGGGGGGGGGGGGTGGGGGGGGGGGGGGGTGGGGGGGGGGGGGGGTGGGGGGGGGGGGGGGTGGGGGGGGGGGGGGGTGGGGGGGGGGGGGGGTGGGGGGGGGGGGGGGTGGGGGGGGGGGGGGGTGGGGGGGGGGGGGGGTGGGGGGGGGGGGGGGTGGGGGGGGGGGGGGGTGGGGGGGGGGGGGGGTGGGGGGGGGGGGGGGTGGGGGGGGGGGGGGGTGGGGGGGGGGGGGGGTGGGGGGGGGGGGGGGTGGGGGGGGGGGGGGGTGGGGGGGGGGGGGGGTGGGGGGGGGGGGGGGTGGGGGGGGGGGGGGGTGGGGGGGGGGGGGGGTGGGGGGGGGGGGGGGTGGGGGGGGGGGGGGGTGGGGGGGGGGGGGGGTGGGGGGGGGGGGGGGTGGGGGGGGGGGGGGGTGGGGGGGGGGGGGGGTGGGGGGGGGGGGGGGTGGGGGGGGGGGGGGGTGGGGGGGGGGGGGGGTGGGGGGGGAATAACTGATCGCATGTTGTTTGGTAAGCGTAATTCTAATACTTAATAGTATTTTTTTTCCATAAGAATAATCATAGGGTATATATTAGAGTATCAACATGGACACATTAGCGAATTTTATGTCTAATGTGTATGTGTTTGTGTGTGTGTGTGCTTGTGTGTGTTTAAGGACAGGTTTTTTAAGTATATAATTAATTATTCAGAAAAACTCGAAACACGAGAGCCATCACGACTTTCTCTAAGAATTCCCACACTTTAACAGGAAAGAAATACCCAAAATGTATTGGAAATTATTACAACCATCTATAGAAGAAAAAAAACTGTATTTTTGTGTGCCATGGAATATAGTTAAATTAAATTATCATTCCAAACTCAATAACAACAAACATTCGCGTCACGAATCCTAATGTTATCTTGATCTTGATCTTGTTAGAAGTGTCCCACCAATCATGATACGTTTACTTAACCACTAAAATCATCCTTCCCATTCAAAACAATAACGTCACTTATTTACAACTAACAACAAATATTCACGTCACATTTCCTTATCTTATCTTGATCTTGATCTTGTTTAAAGTGTCCCACCAATCACGACATGATTTCTTATCCACTAATATCATCCTTTCCATTCAAAACAACAACGTCACTTATTTACAAATAACAAATGACGACATTTATTTACAAATAACAAATGATGTCACTTATCTACATCTGAAAACAACACACACCCACAACACGAATCCTTATCTCTACCATATATATATATATATATATATATATATATATATATATATATAATATATCACTCCTACAATTATACACTCAGCAATGCCTTCTATATTCAAGCCTTGGATATAGAAGGCTATTCCCTTCGTGAAAGAGCTAAAAGGCTGTCCTAAAGTCAATCTACAGTGGTCCGGATGCTGTCGAAAATAAACGAAACCGGATCTGCTGAAAAGAAAAAGGGGACAGGAAGAAAGCCACTATCTAAACCAGGGTTTCTGAAACTTTTTCTACGACGGAACACTTCACAAATCCTGAAATGTTCACGGAACACTTTGGTTATTTTGTAATGTATTAATTAATAATTAGTCGGTAATTTAGCTTATTTTATTGTTAATTAATAATTGATAATGAATTATCAATGATTTATAATTAATAATGAATTATCAATGATTTATAATTAATAATGAATTATCAATGATTTATAATTAATAATGAATTATCAATGATTTATAATTAATAATTAATTATCAATTAATTAAAGATCAATTAAGCCATCATTAAATTAATTTGTGCTGATTTTCATCGACATATCCCATTCTGATCACCAAAAATTTATAATATTATTATAAGTACTTACAAATGAATATAGACTTTTTCTCCTGTGTGCTGGTGGTTTTGCAGGGTAGGTAATATATAAATAATAAATAAAACAAATGAGTAAATCTAAGCGTTAAGAAAAAGCAATCATTTATTGTCAAATTTTAATTAGTAAAAACAAACATAAAAATAGTAAAACACGTATATTGCAAATTAAGTTCTTAATGACTCCGATGTTTTTGGGTCTTTGAATTACAAATTCGTTTGATATCAGGCCCAATATTAGAAAATTGAATTCTCATATTTGGTGTAGCATTGAGTCTCTTCCTGGGCTTTGATTTGATTGCAGCATAATATGAAAATCCTGCCTCGCATTAATATATGTCGTTGTAAAAGGAAGTAAAACAAGAATAGCTAGTTTTGAAACGCTGGAGCACTCTTGTGTTAAATTTGTCCAGAAATCATTTATTGCCAGCTCCTTGTATTTTTGTTTTAAATCAGAGTTACTAATTAAGTCAATTAGATTTTCATAATCACTTGCGCTGAAGCTTGCTGGCTTACCTGTCACTGTAAATGGATTCAGAACCCAAGAATTGTCCTCACTGGATTTTGTAAAATATTGCAAAAGGCTTGATTGCAAGTCATTCAAATGTTCTAAAATTACGTTAGATACTTCTTCATTTACTATAGAATTTATTTCAGTCAAAAATTCATGCAAAGTGGAAAAACAATCAAAATTATTCTGTTCAACTGTAGAAATCCAGAATTGCAACTTCCTATCAAAAGATGCAATTTTATCTCTTGTATTAAAAATTGTAATATTCTTTCCTTGTAATGATAAGTTAATTTCATTGCACTTTGTAAAAATATCTGCCAGATCCGCAACTTTTCAAGCATGAAGAATTTCTTAATAATTCAATAAAATGTTGTCCTAAATTGTGTGGCATCAATAAGACAATTAACTCACTACGAAGTTAAAATAAGCCTTAATAATGCTTTTCCTCTGGATAGCCATCTCACTTCAGTATGTAATAAAGGTGCGTTATGTGCACTACCCATTTCATCGCACAAAAGTTTAAATAATCTGGATTGAAGTGGTCGAGATTTTACATAGTTGATCATTTTTACGGCTTCATCCAAAATACTTTTTAAATATGTAGGAAATCTTTTGATTACTAGTACTTGTCTATGCAAAACAATGACTTTTGGTGGCTCTTTTAGCTACTTGCAGGATACGTGTTACAACTCCCTTCATCTTTCCTACCATTGCTTGAGCATCATCTGTACAAATATCAATACACTTCTCCCAACCGATTTCCTGTTTTGTAATATAATTTTTAATACAGTTGAATATATCTTCTCCGGTAGTTTTTTCTTGTCGATATTCGCACATGAGTAAATCTTCTTCAATACTTTTATCAAATATGTAACGAACAAACACTAGTAGTGAGTCCTGCGACATCTGTAGATTCATCCATTTGCAATGAATATTCACTGCAAAGTCCAAGTCGATGAATTAGCTCTTTTTCTATGTCAGCAGAAAGATCTTTGATGCGGCATGAAACAGTATCATTTGATAATTGTACTGCATCAATTTTTTTAGCAACCTGCTCGTTTAACATGCATGATACAATGTCTTTCACACAAGGCTTGATGAGCGTCTCGCCAATTGTATGAGCTTCACCATGAAGTGCAATGCGGTAACTCAGGCGAAAAGACGCCTCTGTTGCATTTTCAGTTGTAGCAATTGTAGCCATTTGAAGTTTAGATTTTTCTTACGAGTCACGTCGTCTCTTAAAAAAATGTATATCTTTTCCTTTGTAATAAGTGTGTTTCATTTCGAAGTGCCTACGAAGTTTAGCTGGAGCCAAAGAACTGTTTACTAGTATTTTATTACATAAAACACAAAATGCATCAGGATCATGTGTATTGCCAATACACGTAAATCCATAATTTAAATAACTTTCATAGTACTTCCGTTTTGGTCTGTTTCTTAGATGACTCTTGTTCTTTAATATTAGCTTTTGAATAAAATACAGTTTGCAATTGCATATCTTCTCCAATCATACGAGTAAATGTGTCAGCAGAAGTACTTGCTCCTCCTTGTGTTAAAGTTCCTGTCTTTAAACAAGAATCCATGGATATTTTTTCAATAATATTCAAATTCCAATATTTGTCAGAGCTATCATAAAAACAAATAGAATTGTGTTGTAAAGGTAACTTTAGTATGAAAAACAATAAGATTATAAATAAGAAATGTCGAATAATATAAAAGTAAATGCATAATGCAAAATGGTAAAAAAAGACTGCAACACACTAAAGTAAATGTGAATTGTAACAATACTTGTAAGAAAAGTACTAAACCGTATCAAATAATATAAAAGCAATTAATGAGAATGATTTGATAAAATATTTAGTAACAAAAATTAAACAGTTCAAAATAAATCAGATATTAATTATAAAATTAGTTGAAAGAGTAAGAAGAATTTTTTTTAAAAGCAGCCTCGCCTACTCCCTATATAGGAATAAAAAGGCGTTAGCTGATTTCTTTTTTCCTGAGGGCCCAGTCCCAATAAATTTAATCGTAAATGTCTTTCCGAAAATGTTTCAAGTTCCTATATTAACATAAGCATTAATAATTAATTATGGCATAATCATAAAGAGTATTAGTAGACTTACAGTATGTATACGGTGTGGCATGTTGACAAAAATAAATTACATTTAAATGTAATTTATTACATTTAAATTAGTTATCATTCACTGGACTAATGAAATCTTGTAGCAAAGATCATTAAATCAATTTGTGCTGATTTTCATTGACATGTCCCATTCTGATCACCAAATATATTTACAGGGTGTCCCCAAATTCACGCAAGATTTAAATTTAGCGCCATTTGTGCGGTAAAGTGTTGCCAACGAGAGAAAAAAGACAGCGTGACAGCTGAACAGTTCAGGGTTATTAAAAATGACCACACACACAGCGAAGAGAGTTCGTTGAATGGATTATGGAACAACAATAAGTGGATGCTTATTTTTCGAACAAAATCATCTTCAGCGATGAGGCTCATTTTCATCTTGATGGCTTCGTTAATCGACAAAATTATCGCATTTGGGGTTCAGAAAATCTACGAGTGATTGTTTAGAAACAAATGCATCCACAACGTGTCACTGTTTGGTGCGGATTTTGGGCTGGAGGCATCATCGGTCCATTCTTCTTCGAACATGCGGCTGGTAAGGCAATAACAGTTAATGGTGCTCGCTATCGCGACATGATAATCCAGTTTTTTGTGCCTAAATTGCAAGATATGGATGTGGACGACATGTGGTTTCAACAAGAGGGTGCCACATGCCCTACAGCCCGAGAAACAATTCAATTACTGCACGAGTCATTTCCTGGTCGTGTAATTTCCCGTTTTGGTGATCAGAATTGGCCGCCCAGATCATGTGACTTAATGCCGACTTTTTTCTTTGGGTTTTTTTGAAGTCTAAGGTTTATGCCAACAAGCACACGACCACCCTCGCCTTGAAGGAGGAAATTGAGCGCTGTATCAACGAAATTCAGCTACATTTATGCAAAACGGCCATGGAAAATTTCGACAAAAGAGTGCGTATGTGCCAGCAAAGCCGTGGAGGCCATTTACCCGCTATGCTAGTCCATGCATAACCCTATACTGTATACTTTAATGAATCAATAAGAAATTACAATTTTTAATTAAACACTTGTGTTTTCTATCAAAATTACTTCTTGCGTGAATTTTGGGACACCCTGTATAATATTATTATAAGTACTTGCGAATGAATGCAGACTTTTTCTCCTGTGTGCTGGTAGTTTTCCCTCCTTTTGTACATCCTGGAGATCTTTGTAGGCTTGAAGTGGATGACTCACTATCTGTTCCGTCACAAATACCTTCAATAAGAAATTTCTTAATACCAAAATTAAACAAAGTCCCTTGTCTCTTATTCATATTAGATTTTAACTCTGTATTCCTATTACTTTTAAAAAAATCACGGCACTCCGGTTTCAGAACAAGCAATTACATACTGCAATACGAACTTGCGAAGAAAGTGTTCAGTATTATTAGATCTGAGAACTAGATACAGACTATCTTGATTTTCAATTTCAGTGGAAAAATTTTCGCACATTGTTGTAAACGGCTTGCAGGCAATTTTTATGATCGGTCATAAACAACAGCATTCCCTTTCCCGATTGTTGAAAGATTTCAATGTGTAAAAATTAATGATAATTCATGAATATTTCCATGTTTAAAAATATGCTGTTTTTTCACAGACTTTTGCTACACAGATGTCATTTCCTTCATTTTTGAGAACAGAGGATATGCCACCAATTGTTGTAATGGGCTTGCAGGCAATTTTTATGACCCGGCATAAACAGCATCATTCCCTTTCCCGAATGTTGAAAGGTTTCGATGTGTGAAAATTAACGATACACAGATGTTATTATCTCTGGGTCTGAGCTTTACGACATATTCACGAATATTATTCTCCTCAGAATATTTTTACTATAAAATATTTATTCATGAAAAATGCTTCTTCTTCTTCAAATGTCATCTCCTAGAAGGAGGTTGGCAACCATATCACGGAACCTTTTTCTTTCTTTTGCTGCTCTGAAACATTTATGGTAATTCAAGCCAGTCCAGTCCTTTATGTCTTCAAACCACATTCTCCTTGGTCTTCCTCTTCCTCTTTTTCCATCCAGTTTCCCTTCTAAAATTAATTTCTGAATCTTGTCTAATTAGATGTCCAAAATATTTAAGTTTTCTCTCTTTAATTATTTTCATTAATATTCTTTTGTTTTCATTTTGCTTTCTTTAAATCATCTTCGTTTTTCATTTTCTCTGTCCATGGGATTTTCATCATTCTTCTGATGGCCCACATTTCGAAAGCTTCTAATTTTTTCTCTGCTTCTTTATTTAGAGTCCAAGTTTCACTGTTGTAGAGAAGGCTTGACCAGATACAGCATTTTATTAATCCTTTTCTTGTGTCTATATTAATGTCTCTGGATGTTAGAACAGTTTTCATATCAGTAAAGGCTTTTCTTGCTATCTCTATTCTTCTTTTTATTTCTTTAAGGGAATTTCCTCTGTCTGTAAACATTTGTCCAAAATATATAAAAGACTGAACTGTTCAATTTTCTTTTTGTTAACAGTTATGTTCAGTTTCTTATTTATTTCTTTTGATATAATCATGCACTTTGTTTTCTTTAGGTTAATAATTAGTCCCATGTCTAAGCTTCTGTTGTAAATTTCTCTGATTAAGTTTTGAAGATCATCTTCAGATTCAGCTATAAGAACTGTGTCATCTGCATACCTAAAGTTACATCCGACTTTCACACCCTTCAGTTCTGAAATATTTTTAAAAACGTGTTCACCATATATATTGTACAGGAAGGGTGATAAGAGACATCCTTGCCTTACTCCTTTTTTGATTTGAAAGTTGTCAGAATATGCATTTTTATGTCTTATTGAGGCCATTTGATTCCAGTATATATTTGTACTTATACGTAGATCTTTTCCTTTTAACCCATTATTCTGTAGGATATGTATTAAAAGCTTGTGATCTACTGAATCAAATGCTTTGGTGTAATAAATAAAACAAAGAAATATGCTTTTCTTTTCAAATTGAAGATTCCTTCTCTTGTATCTTTGTCTTTTTGAAAACCTGATTGAATGTCATCTATTTCTACTGACAAACTGCCTTTTATTCTTTCTAGGATTATTCTCAGTAGTAATTTTGTAACATGGCTTGTTAAACTTATTAGTCTATATTCTGTATATTCAAAAGTTCTTGGAATTTTGGGAATAATGACAAAGATGGATTTCCTTAGATTATCAGGGATGTATCATGTATCATAGATGTTATTAAAAATAACCTTTAGGTCATTAAGTGTGTTTTCATTTACATTGTTTAACAATTCAATAGGGATCTGATCAGGACCTGGTGTTTTCATTTGACTTAGAGCGTATTATATTTTTTCATATGTAATTGGTTCACCATCCATATTTTGTATATCTGGTGCGTTTGTTGGATCAGAGTCAAACAGTTCTTTTACATATTCTTTCCATATTTTTATGATATCTTGTTTCTCTAGTAGCATTTTTCCATTTTGATCTTTTATACAAGGATTATGGTTGAAAATTTTATTTTTATTTGTCAGGGCTTGGATTGATTTATGCATTGATTTTACTATTGTGTTTCTTGTCCAGTTCCTCTATTTCTTTACATTTTTCATTTAGCCACTTGTCTTTAGCCTTTCTACATTCATTTTTTATAATTTTACTATACTGTTGTGTACTTTTCTTTTTTCGTCTTTCATTCATAAGTTCTAGTATTGATTCAGTCATCCAGGGATTTTTCTTATTGTATTTCATTTTTGGGATAACCTCGTTAGCTGTCTTATATCTTGCACTTCTAAAATTTGAAGGTTTCAAGTTCGTCTGTGTTACAAAGTATATTTTCTTCTGTTTTATATCCTAATTTCTTCTATAATTTCTGAGTTAAACACCATTATGTTGTCAGGTATATTCAGAGTTGTGAAGTCAAGTCTTTCAGTATGATTGTTTTTAGAAATGTTTTTTAGTTTAATTTTTAACGTGGACACAACGTAGTTATGGTCTGAACCTATATCAGCACCTGGGTATGTTTTCATGTTGGTTATATTATTTTTGTATCTATTATTTATCATTATGAAATCTATTTGGTTTCTTATAGAGTTATCTGGGTTTGTCCAAGTATACAGTCTGCGCTTTGGATGTTGAAAGAAAGTATTCAGTATGCGCAAGTTGTTTTGAATGCAGAATTGTATCAATCTCTCACCTCTTTCATTTCTGTCGCCTAGTCCAAATTTTCCAACAAATGGATTTTCTTCCCCTTCTCCAACCTTTACATTCAACTCACCCATCACTATGAGTATCTCATTTGATTTTACATATTCTATAGATTTTTGTAAGTTATTATAAAACTCTTTTATTTCTTCATCATTATGAGTCATCATAGGAGCATAAACCTGGATAATTATTATTTTAAAAGACTTTGCAGATAATTTAATAAGTATTATTCTTTTGTTTATGGGCTACAGCCCCATTACACATTTAAAGATATCTTTCTTAATCATGAAACCAACTCCATATTCATGCTTCTCTTCACCAGAATATTCAAATGTAAAGCCATCTTTTTCTAGTTTTCCCATGTTAGGCCATCTTGTTTCACTAATTCCCATCACATCAACTTTAAGTCTTTATTTTCTGTATAAGGTTGTCAAAATTCCCTAGTTTATATAATGTTCTCACGTTCCAAGTTCCATTTTCAAGACTCTGTTTCTTGTTTTCAAACGAGGAATATTAGATGTCAACCTTCCTTTCGGATTTAAGATGACATCATCATGGAGTGCACTTGCAGCGCTTGTTTTAATCACAGTTTCAGTGTCTTCTTCTCTGTAACTATTTACAGCTTGGGACGTTGCAGAGGTTCCAACTTCCAAAGCATAGCTTGTAAAATATTTCCGTTTCTCCATGGACAACTATAGAATAGAGGATAGTAATATGGTGTGGCCTCGATCTCTTCCACGTCTGCAGTAGCCAGCTAAAGCCAGCTAACTTGGCTCACTCTGTCAGCCATTGATTTTTATTCAGAATCTTCTGCCTACCAGTTGTTTCACATTGCTGTTGATATATGAATTCTTCCGCCAATGGTGAAACAGCAGATGTCATTGCAGTCCGAACATCTCCCACGCTGGCCACATAACGTCTTGGGAGATGCACGTTATAGCTTTCTGCCAGCTCTTTGCTCAGCATCAACTTTGCCACGGCTCATTACGACACCATTCAAATGTAAAGCCGGGGGATCCACGTGGAGGCATGATACTAAGACTTCCTGGGTATGGCCCTCCGTACTTAATTGAAATATTGGCACTGCCATCTATATCAGTTCCATCAGGGTTTTTGACCGTGTCGTAGGTTGCCAGCCCACCATGGAAATCCATCCCAGACTCAACTGTGCTCAACATGCTACAAGCATGACTGATGGCTAGTCAGCCAAGATCCTAGTAGGAGAACACGGCTAATTCCGCTCCCTGCTTGGAAAACTAATATGCTTAGAAAACTAAAATTACAAATTCCAGAACTTCTAGCGGACACCTATTTACCTTCCGCGGAACACTAGTGTTCCGTTGAGAAACCCTGGTCTAAACCATGTCGGTATTGAGTTGTAAAGCGCGGCTCTGCGTCAAAAATCGCCGTGCCTCGTCCGGATAACTGAAATGGGACTGGGAAGAACAAATTGGAGTTGTGGAAAGCTTGTAACTGTCAGAAGAAGACTCACTCGACAGAGACTGATAGCCAGGCTCCATAAAAATAACACCTTAAACAAAAAACAAATGAGATGCTGGTTAAATCGGTGCAAAGCGCATGCGAAAACGACCTCTGATCAGGGAAAATACTAATTTTTTCTGAGTAGAAAAGGTTTAACCTGCAGGGCACCGATGACATTTTCGAACTCTCTATCTCTAGATAGGGAGTTGGAACATGAATAGATATATCGAATGACTGATAGAGAGTTCGAAACTGATCAGGAGAAAACTTTATCCCTGACTGCCTGGAGTTAACACTCAAATTCTCAGCCTTTCAGATGATCTGGAGCTGGATGACTCATGTTGTTGGTCGGGTGCATTTCAAAAAAGGTTTATTGAATGCACTCATGTACCAGACAAGTTTGAAGAATTGCTGCCTACTATCAGAGAGCAGTTTGCTATGTAACTGCACCATTCAGGATGAATCTGCCGCTTGCCTTATGGCAAAAAAGTGTATGAAATTCCACTATAACCCTAAAATGTACCATAGGAATTGAGTTTGGTACTTTATAAATCGTTAATGTTTGTTGCAGATTAAAAAGTGGCTCAACGAACACTCGATTCAGTGATTACCCTGACAGAAAACAGCCCGGATCTCAATCCCATTGAAAGTTTGTGGTTCCAAATGGAGACTAAAATACACAAGAAGAAGCCGAAAACACTTCGGACCCTCAAAGAAGCAATTATACGAACATGGAACCATTAATTGCATCGATCAGTAAATTGATTTTTTCAATGTTCCACCGATGCGAAACTGTAATAAAGGCAACAGTAGGATCTACGAAATACTAAACAGCCAAAAGCGAATTTTTATCTTCGAAAGTTAGTAAGTTGTTAGTGTAGTTGAACTGAATATTGATATACCGGTGTCTGTTTTTTCAGTGATAATTTCATTGGCCACTCCAAAATAAACACAAGAACTTATTCTGATTATAAGACCATCGGTTTAATACACATATGTACAAGAACGTCGACTAGTTTCACTAGCATACTGTCTAGCTTTTTCAAGACTAAAAAGGTGAAAGAAAATAATAAATGCAAAAAAAATCGAAAGTATACAGTAAACTGTTAACAACGATTAGGCAACCAAATTTGATTGGCAGCTCGCGTGACAATGTATGCATGAAGCGAGATGCTTCAGTCATTATTGTGAATACGTTTCACAATAATTTGTGATTATTG
The DNA here is from genome assembly GCF_054136105.1 of Typopeltis vanoorti. Classification (NCBI taxonomy): domain Eukaryota; kingdom Metazoa; phylum Arthropoda; class Arachnida; order Uropygi; family Thelyphonidae; genus Typopeltis; species Typopeltis vanoorti. The sequence continues at coordinate 157,055,110 of NC_143553.1, read as the reverse complement.
TAAAATGTGATTATTGTGAAACGTATTCACAATAATGACTGAAGCATCTCGCTTCATGCATACATTGTCACGCGAGCTGCCAATCAAATTTGGTTACCTAATCGTTGTTATAGAGAATACGTTGTTATTAAAATAGAGAATACGCTGTTATAGAGAATCACTCAAAAATGAACTAAAAAAGTTAAACACAGCTACTACTATTGATAATGTTAATGAAATATTAAAAAAATCTATCTTGAATTGTGCACTAGAAATAGGAGGTGTAAAATGGCACCAAGGAGAGGAAAAACTAAGACAGGAAACCTTAGATCTGATGAAGAAAAGAAAAGAATATGGAAAAAAAAAAGATTTGAATGACACCAATAAAATAGAATATACGGAAATTTGTAAAACAATACGTAAAAGGATGAAATTTAGATCGTATAATACTAGGAAAATTAAAGAAACAATAGAAACAAATAGTAATATGAAGGTCCTAAGACGAACATTATCAGTTGGAACAAAGGAAATAGCTGCTGTAAGAGGAAAAAATGGTGAACTCATAAAAAATAGAGATGCAATAATCAAAAGTATTCAGGAATGTTATACTGAACTCTATGAAGACAAAGACCGGGACATCCAATAATCCTCCACGGATAACTCGAGTGAGGACGAACATGATGCCCCTGAGATCTTACAAGGGGAAGTGGAAATGTCACTGCCGGAAATGAAGAATAGAAAGGCTCTAGGAGAAGATGGAATTATGGTCGAATTCTTAAAACTGGGAGAAAGCCCTGTTATCAAACAGTTGTGTAAACTCTTCCATAAATGCCTAAAACAGAGAAAAATTCCGAAAAATTGGAACAATTCACTTCTAATATTAATTTTTTTAAAAAGGACAATAAGAAAGAAATTAAAAACTACAGACCTATTTGCCTACTCCGCACCATATACAAAGTTTTCAAAAAATTATCACTAATAGAATAAAATCTAAACTAGAGGGAATGCAATCCTGTGAGCAAGCTGGATTTAGGAAGAATTACAATACTTTGGACCATATTCACACATTAAGACAGCTCATTGAAAAATCAATTGAATACAATAAACCCTTATGTCTGGCCTATATAGGCTATGAAAAAGCATTTGGTTCAGTTAGAAAAATCTGCAACACTAAAAGTACTTGAAACCCAGTGAACTGAGAAGCCATATATTGAAACACTAAAATATATTTACAATAATGCAACTTCTTTAATTAAATTATATAAAAACAGTGAAAAGTTCCCAATACAAAAAGGCATCCTGCAAGGCGACACTATATCTCCCAAGTTATTTACAGCTGCACTAGAAGAAGGCTTTAGAAGCTTTAATTGGGAAACAAAAGGAATAAACATAAATGGAGAAAGGCTGCATCATCTGAAATTTGCAGATGATATTGTCCTAATAGCAGATAATCTAGAAGATCTGGAACAAAGGCTAAATCAGCTAAATGAAGCCTACAGAGAAACTGGATTAAAAATAAATAGAGAAAAAACAAAAATAATGAGGAATAAATACATAAACCATACAACTATCAAATTTGAAAACCATGAAATAAAACAAGTTACTTCATATGTAAATTTGGGCCAATTGTTATCCTCTGAGGAGTGTCAAAGAAAAGAGACTGAACGAAGAATTCACCTTGGGTGGATGGCTTATGGGAAAATGAGAGACATATTTAGAAGTGACATCTCTATGAGTCTAAAAAGTAAAGCTTTCTACCAGTGCATACTTCCTGTCCTAACATATGGAGGAGAAACATGGACTTTAACAGAAGCCCTAAACAAAAAGCTGAGAACAACACAACATTGCATGGAAAGAAGTATGCTAAAAATAACATTAAGAGATAGGAAGACAAATATCTGGATAAGATCTCAAACAGGAGTCATGGATATTGTAAAATACATTAAACAGGCTAAGTGGAGATGGGCTGGCCATATTGCCAGATGCAGTGACGGGAGATGGACTAGAAAAACAACAGAGTGGAGACCAATGGATGGAGCAAGACAAAGAGGAAGGCGGAAAAGAAGGTGGAGAGATGAACTGGAATAAATGCAGGAGTGAGATCGATGGGAGAGACAGAAAACCAAGTGATCTGGAAAATCATGGGGGAAACCTTCGTCCAGCAGTGGACAGAACCAGAAGGTTGAAGAAGAAGAAGAATCAGAAGAAGAAGAACCGTTGTTAACGGTTTACTGTATTCTTTCGTTTTTTTTTGCACGTATTCACAATAATGACTGAAGCATCTCGCTTCAAGCATACATGGTCACGCGAGCTGTCAAATTTGGTTCCCTAATCGTTGTTAACGGTTTACTGTATTCTTGGGTTTTTTTGCATTTATTATTTTTTTCATCTTTTTAGCCTTGACAAAGCTAGACAGTATGCTAGTGAAACTAGTCGACGTTATTGTACATATGTGTATTAAACCGATGGTCTTATCAGGAGTCGGCAACCTTTTCAGACTCGCTGGCCGCATTCATATTTATTTCTAATAATCGGGCCGCAATCGTTCAATTAATAGAAATAGTCAGTGGAAAAAAATACATTAAGTTATCAATCTTAAAACACACAGAAATATTTAAAGTACGAGATATGAAACAGTGAAAATGAAATTCAATGGAAAATTATTATCACGTTAAAACAAAGTAATATAGTTTATGCATCACAATATGTGTGTCTCCCTCCTGCTTAATGTGACTTTTGTGATTGTTTTCCCTTAGCCAAATTATCTACATCCACTTGATAACCTGACGTGCAAATTCGAATCGAAGCATGCAAAGTTCATCATCAGGTCGAGAAGAAAATTTCTTTTTATTCTAAAACTCATGGCAGAAAATGCTTGTTCGCATATGTATGTGCTATCATTTTATTTGCGAAAATGATTAAACCTTCAATTTCTTTTGTAAGTATCGATAACATTTTTGGATATTTTCTAACGAAAATGCGTTCTTTAATGTTTCATTGTGTTGCAATTCCAAAACTTTCATCTGTAGTCGGTTTGGTACCTCATCAATGTCGACATTAAAAGGGTGCAAAAATAATCACATTTCGATGCTATTTTTACCAAAATCCACAAATGTAATTGAAAATTCCTTTTGTAAATCTTCAGTAATATCAACAATATCAATAATATCAACAATATCAATAATTTCAATAAAACCCATGGAGACAAATTTGAAATACAAAACCAACCAAGTAAAAGTGAGAGAACTGAAAGATTGAAAAAGGCATTGCATGGAAAATACCTTCACAGCATAGAGGACAGCGCTGATAGCAACTTGACCTGGCAATGGTTGATAAATATAGAACTAAATAAAGAAACAGAATCGGTAATTTTTGCAACACAAGAACAGGCCATTAAAACCAACATTATGAAGGCAAATATACAAAAAATTCAAGAAGACAGTAAATCTGCATTTACTCTCTTCTTGAATTGTGCAAAACAAAGGAAGAAACGGTACACCACATTATAAGTGGGTGCAGCAAAATCTCACGAATTGAGTACTGTAAATGGCATGATAACGTAGCTAAGATAATACACTGGCATTTATGTAAAAAGTATGGGTTTAAAGTCTCTAAAGACTATTGGTTCAGCAGAAAGTAGTTGGGTATGAAAAAACTAAAATACTCTGGAATTTCAAAATCAAGACTGACAAATTCTTGGAATGTAATACACGCGATATCACAGTGGTTGAAAAAAGTGAAAACAAGGGTGTTCAGTTTATCGAAATATCAGTTCCAGGAGATAGTCGAATTGACGACAAAGAAACTGAAAAAATTAAAAGGATCGCGATTTGCAAGCCGAAGTTGAACGAATCTGGCAAAAGAAAACGAAAGTTGTTCCCATAATAATAGGTGCTTTAGCGCCATCCCCCCAAATAAAGAAAAAACATCTAGAAGCACTCGAGTTAGATGGATTAAAAATTGGGCAGCTGTAAAAGGCCGTTTTGTTCGACACAGCTTTCATTTTCAGAAAGTATTTCCACAACTCATAGGCCCTTGGGTAGGGCTCGAATTAGTGGAATATAACCAGCCCTTTCTTAAGACTGAGGAAGCAAATCAAGCTTTGATGAATATTATATATACAGGTTTTCAATCTTTCGTGGACGGGAGTCACATTAATTTTTTTTTAATTGTTACTAATAAAAAAATATGCAACGAAAAGAAATTTATTATTCTTCACGAAAACTATGAAAATTAAAATATGTCGTGTAAACTATCATTAAATATTATTTATGATTAATAATTGATCAAAGAGCGCTGTATACCTCCACTTACATTAACCATAAATTGCTGCGAGGCGCAACTTGTAACTTTTTCAATTGATTCTAATTAGGTAAGCGTGACAAGCCTGACATAGTTCTCTCCATTCATTCCTTCTGTTAACGTAAACTCATGCTAGCCCTTCAAAGCTGGAAATTTGACGAACAATTACAGCGTACGTACCATGACTACCGAAACTGTTTACTTTCGACCTAAACATATAAGAGTCACAATTTCGAAACGACTCAACCCATCCAAATTCTCTGAAACTCATAAAATATTTTAGAAAGGAGAAACATGACTAGTTTTTCTCCATTAAAAAAAATGTTTTGAACATTATAAGAAAATACAATACAAGGAGCAATTAGATTTGATGACAGAAAAGAATACCAAATAAAAAAATAATAATAAATCACTTCCTAGAAGTACAGCTAGTCAGTTATCCTGGAATTTCCAGTTGCGGTGAAGGATACAAACAAGCATATGTCATGCTAGTCAGCCTTGTTTATTGTATGCCGGTCTTGGCTCTTCACAAGGCATACGTGATATGTAAATACGTGTATATAATTGGCTGAAGATCGTGACTGACGAATAAAAACATTCGTATGCGCCAGTCCTGCAGTCTATCTTTGCTGCTGAGGTTTACAGAAGTGTGGCAGATTTTTTTACACGAGTGAGATCAGTTTTCGAGCAGGTGAGTACACCCTGTAGTTAAGCAAACGCTGCTGTTGCGTGTGCGTGTGAGTGCGCGGGAAGATTGAGGAGAAAGAGAGAGAGAGAGATTTTACGATATGCTACATTCATTGAAAGTTTGTTTAATAAACAGGGGATTTGAAACTTTTATTGTTCGGATAAAAGACAAAGCTATGCCAATTTGTTTTTGTAAACAGAGGATTATACTTTATTACTATTTATTACTTCATTCGTTTCCGTTATTGGTCTTTTATAAAATACACTTTTTTTTTATGGAATTAACAAAAATAATAGTAATGTTCACATTAAAATACCCAGAAATCCGTTTTTGTGCAATAGGTTTGGCATTTAGTTTCACTGAATATTGTTCTTCAGTGAGTAAAAGTGAATTCTGTTAAATGAAAACGAAAACAAAAAGGAAGAAAATCGACTGATTTTGAATAATAAACGAATACTTAAATAAGAGAACTCCCTTCAAATGACTGGTTTGTGGGGATAAAAGTTTTGGATTTCTATGAATAAAAACCCTTATACCTCACACATACACTCCTGGAATAAGGATTGACCGACCTATTCCGTGGAATTTTCGGTTTCGAATGCTCACGGTGAAGTGTGGGTCTACTCATGTGCATAAATCAGGACAGGATACCTCGCGTAACACATTTAACTCCCGTTAAATTAACAGCCAATTAAGCTCGTTTATCTTGTCCTAGAGGGTTGTGAAGTGAGAGCTTTTTTAATCCAACCATATAGTAAAAGCAAATCTCTCGCTCTCTCTTTCTGAAAGTGTGTGTGTGTGTGTGCGTGTGTCTGTTAGAAGCGTGAAAAAGAAAATAAGATTCATTTAAAAATTAATGTAAATTAAAGCAATTAAAGAAGGTAGTATTTGATGGATATGCGTTGAATGAACAAGATTCATAAATAGCTCCTAAATACAAACATTTTGGGTGTTTTTTTGCTGAAAGAGAATTTGAATTCGGGAATTACGTTGCTAACACAACTAGCGAAGCTCAGAAAATTTACTTTAACTTATTTAGTTTAACTAAATGAAGCTTACTTCGCATAAAGGTGAAAGATGCGTATTGTAATACAAGCCTCAGTTGTCAATATTCAATTACGGCTCACAACTTTACTACTCAAATTTTTTTATCGTTGTTAAGAGAATTGATGGTATTCAGAGCAGATTCACAACTATGGAAAAAAAAAACGATTGAATTAGAATATTTTTTAAATTCGGTTTGTTAGCAAAGCTATAATTTGTTGAAGTGTCCAGAGATGAGGAGAGTTCTTTAACTGAAATTCGGTATACACGGCGGATATATTTCGATCTCATTCGAATTGATTGAATCTGGCATAATTAGAAGAATTATAAAACGTTAGCGAAGAAAAATAATGGAAGAAATGTCAGGAATTCCTTTTTCAGTGAAAAAAAAGTGGAAAATCCTCCACTAAATGGTCTTCAGTTATTCTTTTCAAAACAAATCCAAAGACAATCAGATAATTACAGATGGTAAGCTGATTAGTATCAGTTACTATTCATTTACTAGTTAATTCCTATAGCATTTAATAATTAACTAAATAAATTGTAAAGTTGCTGACTACGTGTACTTACTGCCATTTATTTAGTTTAATCTTACATACAGATGGCAGCAAAATCCGCTGCTGATCTCGTCCGTATGTGGCAGCAAAACCCACTGTTGAACTCTTCTGTCTTTCACCTTAAAGAGGTTAAGGTGAAAGACGCAATCTGTAGACTTGTTTCTGTTGCGCAAGGTTGTGAAATCTACGCCACACCCAAAAGTGATTAAAGAGGACTAAAAAGAAAAAGAAAAAAAAAAAAAGATGAACGCATTTACGTACACGAATACGTAAGTTGTTTATGCATCTACTTATTTATACGCAATTTCAATGACTTTTGTACATTTTCTTTACTGTTAATAATTTTTCTTTTATATATACGGATACAATCTTCTCTGAAGCATCGTTCATAATGATAATGTCGTTCTAAAGTTTCAATAAACAATTTCAATAAACAATTACAATAATATTCACCATCACGAATAAAATCTATTGTTCTCTTAGGTAACTGAAAACTTTAATGTAAATTTCGCAAATTAAAATAACGATACTGGAAATATTCATGATATTTTTCAAATATAAATAAAATGCTCTCTTATTAAAAAACATTTTACATATATTTTGTAAATATACTATCTTATACTTGACATATTTCTGCGTAATTATTATTATTATTATTATTATTATTATTATTACGGGTAACTCCAAGGAGTCTATAGACTCATGGAGGGCGGACCTAACATCATGTCAAGAATAACTATTCGACATTCACACAGTATCTATCATACCTCGCCTTGAACTCATTCACAGTCATTGCAGCCACAACAGACTCTAGCAGCTTATTCCACTCATTCACCACTCTCCGAGTAAAAAACCTACCTCTAACACCCTTGCTAACCACACTCTTGCCCAACTTCCACGTATGGCCTTAGTCTTCCCACCACCAGTCCTATTTTCAAAAATATCTTCTGAATTAATCCTATAGAAACCCTTGAGTAATTTGAATGTCACAATCATAGATCCCTTTTCCGCCTATCAACCAATTTCTACAACCAACAAATCTTCAACCTGTTCTCATAAGGTTCATTCCAGAGACCTGCTATCATCTTAGTCACTCATCTCTGGATCCTCTCCACCTCCTCCCCATCAAGAAGAAACCCTGGTGCCCATATCTGGGCACAGTAGTAGTCTAGATGGAATCTTATCAACGCTCGATAAAGAGGAACAATAACCTGTTTGTCTCTGCTTGTTAAAGTATTTTTCAGCAACCAAGTGATTTGATGAGCTGATTTAGCCACTTTTGCGATTTGGCTCCCTAAACTTCAACTCCCTATCCACCAACACTCCCAAATCCCTGGACTCGTCAATCTCCTTGAGTACGGTTCCACCAATGTGATATACTGCTACTAATCTTTTCACCCCAAAATCCATAACTTTACACTTTGCGACGTTACATTGACATCCATTCTCCTTAGCCCAGTCCTCCAAACTATTCTAATCATCCTGCAAAATTTTGATATCCTGTGCACTCACTATTGTTCTACCCAACTTTGCATCATCAGCAAGCAAATGAACACTTCCTCTCAGATCCTTTCCTGTATCATTAATGAAGAAATTGAACAGCAGTGGTCCAAGAACAGAACTCTGCGGCACCCCACTAGTTACAGGCCGTCTTTTGGACTCTACTCCTGAATAAAGCGCTCTCTGATATCTCTCCATCAACCACTCTCCTATCCATCTCACCAACTCTATATCCATCCCCATTTGCTGCAGTTTGCTGATTAGAATTTCATGTGGTATCCTGTCAAAGGCCTTAGCAAGTTCCAGTAGAATCATTGTAAACCCATTACCCTTATCCAGTTCAGCCGCCACTGTGGTATAAAACACAGTGGAGGCATGATTTACCCTTCAAAATACCATGCTGTCCCCCATACAGTATCCCATTTTCTTCTATCCAATCCTTTATTTTCCTCTTGACTATTTTCTCCAAGACCTTGACAACGATTCCTGATATGCCGATTCGGTAATTTACAACAGTAGTCTTGGAACCTCCTTTATGCAGTGGAATTATTTTCCCCTCTTTCCATCCCCTCGTGACTAACTTAGACCCGAGATTCAAATTAAACAAAATGGTCAAGAGCACTGACAATTCTTTAGCCGCGTTACGTACGACACGAGCTGGTATACCATCCAATCCCACAGATGTATTGACATTGAGGTTTTGCAATAGACTACTCACCTCCACTAAATTCACCACAATTCCCGTATAATATACTGGTTCATTCATTCCTGCAGTGTCACCACCTGGATAATATACTCTTGCAAAGTGCTCGCTCAGTAATTCCACTATGTCAACTGATTCGGTTACCTCCCTAACATCGGCATTCTTTAAATTCATTCTGCCATATACATTTTTTTCTTTTACTTCCAACATATCGAAAAAACCTTTTGGGATTTGCTTTAGCCTGCATGGCTAATGTTCTTTCATAATCCGATTTTGCTTTTCTTACCACACTCGTTACCCTTCTGACCTGCGCTTTATACCGTTCATGTGCCTTACGGTCACCTTTCTCCGTAAATTCCCTCCATAGTTGTTTCTTTTTTTTGCAGCTCAAGGTTAATGGTGTTATTCATCCATTTAACCCCTACTTGATTTATTATTCGGACTCTAGGTATACAGTCAGCCATTGCCTCCTGCAAACACTTCTCAACCGTCTCCCATGCACCATCAACATCCAGCCTTTGCAGTTTTACATGCCATGGCACTGAACCAATCAAACATCTAAGCTTGTCATACTTACCAGCACGATACTTGCACATGTACCCTGTCTTAATTGGAAATTCCACACCTTTATCTACCTCCCAAGTCAAGACCTTATGATCACTCTCACCAATTGATGGCAACGTCGTCATATTCGTTACAGCCAAATTTTCAGATGTGATTACTATGTCAAGCACTCCGACCCCTAGTATTTTTCATTACATGCTGTCGCAGATAGTTGTCCCTTAATAACCGCATAAAATCAAATTCCTTCCTCCCATGTGTCCTCTCCTCCTTCCAATCAATGTTACCATAGTTGAAATCTCCCATAATAATTACCCTCCTTCCAATCATTTCTTCTATTTGCTTATGCATACTATCTCCACCATCTATTCCATCATCTGGTCTATAGCAGCACCCAACGGTATATTTTGTTCTGCTAGCCTCAGTCTCACACCAAATAGCCTCAAATGTGCTCTTTTCTCTATCCTGCAGTTCCACTTCTATTCTTCTTGGCTGTAGCTGATCAGCTATCATCAATAACACTCCTCCCCTCATTTTATTCTCCCTGTCACTCCTGAACACATCATACCCCCTCACATTCAATCCCACTAACTATATCATCTTCTGTCAGCCGTGTTTCACTAATGACAATAACCTGTGGCCTGGAAGTGCCAACCAAGGCCAAAAATTCTTTCGTCTGGTTCCTAATACTTCTGGCATTAGTATATATGAATTTCAGAAGCCCATTTGTCCCATACCTATTTTGATGCCTTATACTAACTATCCCATTCTGATTTGTTGTCCTTCGTATTCGTTCGGACATATTACACATATTCATACACTCTACTGTCTCCCTAAAGTCTGCATATCTACCTCCCCTCCCCCTTAGTAACTCTAGTTTCCCTGATTCTGCACATCCACTTCCACTTCATTCAACAACACGTTTTCAAGTCTCCGTACACCAAATCCATTTAAATGTAAACCATCCATCTTATATAAATCCTTTCGCTCATCGAACTCACTCTACATATTCCACAAATTCTATAACACTCCTCTGCATAATCCGCGCATAAAGTCATTAGCAATTTTGGCCCTTCTTCTATACTCTTCACTGTCATACCGAAGCAACAGACTCACCATCCTAACTCTCTCACTCTTCTCTTTTGCTACCTCAAGTAATTCCTTCAAACACTCTCTCATAGCCATTTTGTCTCCTTTCAAATCATTCGCTCCTGCTACTACTATCAATTCTTTCACCCTATGCTTTTGTATTCTAATTGACTCGCTTACATCCTTAACGTTCACACCAGGTTGGTACGATTTTGTCAAACTCTCACCTATCACACCTCTTACTAAAGAATCTCCGATATTGATTGTATTCCACACAAGTGAATGCACTAAATAACTATACTTGCATTTAACGTAATGAAAAGATTTATTTCTAAACCAGTTTTATTTTTTGTTTAATAATCTTCTTTACTTTGAATTCAGGAAGTGATGCTGCTTGAAATCGGTGTTCAGAATTTAGGAAATTTAAACATAAAAACATAGTAAGTATTGCACAGTAGCTACGTGCAATTGTGATATTCTCTTCTTCTAAACATATTTTTGTATACATTTATCGAATACTTTTTTCACATGCATTTCAAACCTTAGGGACATTTTGTTTCTCTCGTGAATACCTGAATTGCTGTTCTTCAATTACACCGCTATAACACACTTAGTGATATTATGTTGATGTAACATAAAATTCTGTTAGTATTTGAAACTGCTGTCGAAAATGTTATGAGGTCAAGATCTCATGTACGATGATGACATACATTTATCTGGCCGGATTGCTTCTCCTGAACGAAAAAAAAACATGAGTTCCCTACAAAGAAAATTGTCTTGTCTGTCAGATCTGTTATTAAGTTTCGAATGAAAGTAGTTCAATTATGTCCCAGATTCTGCTGTCATTCTGAAGTATGTTACTTACGATATCGTTGATTACAGAATAAAAAAAGGCTGATGGCTTATTACTTTATGAAAGTTATCCTTCTTTTGTTATATTGTTATTTTTATGAAACATTGACAATAGTGATGTGGCGGCCAATTGTACTTTAAAATACAATAAAAATAATAATCGAGTCTAAGAAAATGTGGAAATTTTGGAAAGAAAGAACTCATTGGATATACTGAAAGAGTCCTAATATATCTCATCTCATTTTCCTTTCCCCCTCTTTTACATTGCGGTGTCGAGGGTATATTTAATTATCAGACTTTAACCGTTCACAGGATAAGGTGGTCATGCCCCAGTGTATCCTATGTCCTCAGTGGTGTTGAATTCGCAAGGTCGGTTTGCCTGCTTGCGGGATGAAAAACACCAGATAAACTGGCGGAAAAAACACTGCTGTCCACTCCCAGCTAAATTAGCTATTGCTGAGGAAAATCCTTCAGCTCCTCACCTCTCCGACGAGAATCGAACCTAGGACACTCTTTTCCCAGGCATATGGTTGCGAAGCGCACAGCCACTAGGCTAACCTCGCGGACAATCTTAATGTATACTTCGGTGATAATATATATTGACAGAGAGAATAATATTTTAAAATAATGTTTCAGAATAAGCCAATGTTGTATGAAGGGTTGAGAATTATTAATATATTTAATATGCTTATGGTTTCAAAATATTCGAATTAGAAATATTTCAAAAAATTTTGTAACAGTTCCATCTATAAAAAGTTACAAGTTTTTAAAAGCCCATACTGACCTGTTAGACAAATATTACCGTGTTTATATTGTGCTAGTGTTTTACTTTGGTTATAGCATGCCGGAAGTGAAATTCAACAGGTGAAGGGGACACAAAAGTAGCTGAAAGCAGCTACTAACCGAAGCAGTCAGTTTAATCCAAGAGCTGAAAACAATAAACCAATGTGCACCATGCCTATGTGTCATGTATCTAAGTCATTAGTACTTGCTTGTAATAGTAATAATATATGTTTGTTCTGTTGGGACGTGTAACTAATGGAAGTTGACAAGCGCTTCGGAAAGTTATAGCTATGGCAGTACAAGGTAAGGTCAAAACTATTGCGAAAGAGTTGTTCAAATTGTCATTGATTACCTTTCGCCATGCCGATGAAGCAACATTTTCCTCATCGCAAACTGTGAAAGTTAAACATTACTGAACGGGTGTAACCTATATGTCACTCACAGTAAATTTAGAAGGTGATTTTTTACTTTCGACAGAAGCCTTATTAATTCACAGAATATATTATCCTTCAAGTACCAGACAAGTACAGGAAAATTTCCTCTTGGGCAGTGCATTTATAGCAGAAGTAATTAATTGGTCCTAGCTGCTTTAGGACATAGGAAATAGAAAATATATGACGTGCAGACAAGAAAGTTTTATTATTTTTTATTATTGCTTCATTGTCTTTTTTTTTTGTTAACCTTAAAGATATAGTATATTATTATGTACGTGTATACTCCTTGTTTGCCGTGGAATAATGTTCTGAAGATGAAAAAGTCTTACTGCTGAATTATAATACTATTCGAGCTCGTCAAGCGTCAAATAAACAGGTTTATTCTATAATTTGGTTTGTTTATGCTCTGAACAGTAAGCTAACGAAGTGCTCTTTTTTTTTTTCTTTTACGTGGAAGAAATTTTCAAAGGACTTTCCTACAGATCATAGCAGAAAACAGATAACAAACAGGAAGAAGATTCATAAGTAATAGGAAAGATTTTGTTTGTTCTGTCCTTCATTGTTTCAATTTATGCTTCACTTTCACCTTAGATCAAGTGTTGGTATAACTGACTGTTGACAGAAAGTCGTACGTGACCCTGACTCCATTATGTTGGCTATCTATGCGTTTATAAAACGGGTGACTAGTCATAGTAATAAAATAAAAGTAAAAAGCCAAAGTAAAAAATAAAAAAGAGTAAAATTAGATAATAAAAACTATATCATATAAAATAGTAATATAGTGAAATACTCAAGAATAAAAAATATAAAACTGATATTAATAAAAGAAAATAAATAAATAAGCATTAAACATTCAAAGCATGAAAGACTCTGAGCCGTGCAGTCTTAAGTACTTTATACACAAGACTCCTGCTTTCTAAAAGTTTGGTCTAAGAGTATCAGCGACTTCCTGTGAAGATGGAGAATAAAATGACCTTACAGGTTTGTTCATATTTTTTAAAATCTCTGGGACTACAAAGTTTTGAAAGTGACTTCCAAATTTAATGTTATTTAGTTAATTATAATAATAATAATTATTACGACTTTATCCACACAATTGATACACAGTCAAAACAAGTTATCTTTCAAACAACAATTTCGCTGGTGATACAGAGCAATTCAGATTCTACCCAAGAATCTAAGAATAGTCTGTCAGGTAGCGTCGTAAAATATGGACTGTTCCAAGTAATGCCATTTTAAAATCATATGTGGTCAATTCGTTGATGTTTAATTGCTGTAAATAGTTGGAAGGCTTGTTTGAAGTTGCACCAAGTACACTGATAACTATTGGGATGACTTTGGTGTGTTTACGTCACGGCCTGCCAACTTCGATTGCCAGATCTCGATATTTAGTAATTTTTCCAGTTTTTTGTTGTTGATGTTGTTATCACTTGGTACTGCGATATCGATAATCCTAACCTGTCGATGTGTTCGATAATTGTGATGTGAGGTCTATTGTGTTCCAAATGCCATCAGTTTGTATTCGAAAGTCTCAGAGAATTTTTGCTGTTTCGTTTTCCAATGCCGTCTCTATTTTATGCTGCGACTAGTTATCAAAAGTAGAAAAACCTTTTTTTTTTTTTTTTTTCATACATGTCGTGAGGTATTTTGTCCATTTGCTCATGACGGTATAATCGGTTTAGGCTAACTAGCTGCAGACACTCATCAGATGTTCTACGGTTTCATCTTTCTGATCAAATTTACTGCGTCTAGACACATGGAATTCTTAATCCACGGAAAGCAACTCACGTACTTTACCTCTCTGCAGGATCAAGGTCACAACTACCATACTCGTTAAAGTGGTTGTTCATTTCCTTAAGAACAATAGTGACGTCAATGCCCTCTGGGAATTCGCGTGTTTTCTGCTTCGTATTACTAATTATTATGTTAACCATCTCCTATCTTTACTTTTATCATTCATACAAGAAAGAAATTTCGTTAAGAGATAATGTTCTTTTTTGTGGTTATGTTCAAACATTAAATTGTAGGGATTCTTCCTATGCTTATAATAGAGCTATTCTTTTGTCCTTATCATATTTTTCATTCATCTGTTAACCATCGTGTGTGAGCATCCTTTTTCTTTTGTGATATTGCGATTTACTCTCTGCATATTTAATGATTTTGATAAATTCCTCATGTATCTGATTTGAATGTAATATATCAATTTGAGGTAGTTGATAATTTTTATGTAATTTTCCAAATGTATAATAATAATCGATGTCAATTTCAAATTATTCATGACTACCTGCACAGCTCATATCAACATTATTAGGCAATGATAAAGTCAACAGTATAGAGTGAGGATCTGTTATTTTGTTAAAATAGATTGTCAAAGTTTGTCAAAATGGCCTATGAGGATACCTCATAGGCCATTTTGTTTCTTATGAATATATGATCAATACAACTTACTGAGTTGTTCGCTTTTCTAGTATTGTCATCAATGTAAGCAAGAAACCCAATGTGTAGATAATATATTTTTATATTCTTCGATTTTGCTATTATTCTTATATAAATCCAAAGTTTTATTCTACTACATTTAGTTCTACTACATTTATTCTACTATATTTACTATAGTAAATATAAGTATATTGGGTTCTTTTTCATAAATCATCACAGTTTCAGCACTGTGAATATTTGTTTCCAGTTTATAAACTTTCAAAGTATTTTTCCTAGCGTACAGAATTAATCCGCCTGAACGATTATAATCACGACAATCATAATTCGTGTCGTAATTAACGAGAGAATAGCGCCAATTTCAAGTTGTCTGATACATATTTCACTTAAGACTAATACATCTATATTATGATTGGATTTCTGAGAAAAGTAATAGTAAATTAACAGATTTGACCTTAACGACCTAATATTTATATGGCATAAGATGGCCTTAGATGAATTTAGTAGTATCGAAAAACGTTTTTACAGAGGTTAGATTATATAATCTTTTACAGTGAAATCGAACAAGATCTAATGGATTCATGTGCTATCTTAAGTCGATTTAGTTCATCGTTGTTCCACTTTTTCATAGGTGAGATTTAGATTTTTCTGCCTTCTCTGACCGTGTTCGTCAGGTGTTTTTATCCGTATCACTTTTGTATTGTCGTCCTTTCTCATGGGCAATTTACCGTCTTTTACCCATACACACCTGACTGCACCACTTGCTCTCTTTTGTTTTTCTTCAAAGAAAAGTTGCTTATTAAGTTTGGTGAAGTGGTCGTTTATATATATTCTGTACAAATCCCTGGCTTTAACTGTTCATTTGACTGTTGGCTGTAATCTTGAGTCATCTTTCCTCTGCCATCCATTTACTTTTAATATTCTTGCTCACTAATTGGATAACAAATGGTTCCCAAACTGTGTGCTGCAGCGCCCTGGGGCGCCGCGAAATATTCCAATATTTTCACTGAAATGACACTTACCCCACGTGGTTTTAGAATAGGACCATCGATGTGTTGATGTATCGTGCGAAAATCAACTTGTTGTTACAAGAACAGGAAATGAGGGTGGCTGTGTCCAGCTTGATTCCAAGGCTTAAGATAAATCTTCCATTTCTCTTCTTCTTCTTATCGCGGAGTTATCGTCTTTAATTTCTACTTTAAATGGTATTTAGATCTTCTAATGTCTGATCCCAGAAGTTTCTTAAGAAACCTTCACGTCCGCTTCCTGTCATCTTTATTTAATGCTTTAGTTGAACAGTCGCTGCTAGTATTTAATCTGCTTGTAGCTTTGATGTCATTTTTGGGAAAAGTATTATTACAACTGTCGCATTTCCATTTTAATTTGTTATCCTTAGACATATTTTTTTGGAAAATTAGATTCTGTAATACTTATACATATAGGATGATAATATTCACATTCCAAAGAACATTGCAGTAATTCGTTTTTCGTCTATCTTCTTCTTCTTCTTCCTTCTACGTGTTAGGCCTACTGGCCTGTTACAGAGCTATCTTAAGCCATTCTAAGTTGTACCCGTCCCTAGGATAAGGTGACTAGCCCTATGTCTCCCGATTTGTTTTATGGCTGTAGCTGCGTGTGTTTGCCTGCAAAGGTATCTAAGAAATGTTGAAAAGTAATGCGACAAGGAATCTCCTTGGAAATTATACATTTAATGCTAATATTTCCGAATCGTTCCGTGTTGATTTTTAAAGTTGTTTTTGGTGATTTCATAGCAGCAGCAGCCAGAAAAAAAAACGGGTTTTGCTAATTTAAAATATTTCTGGTCATTGTAGAGTCCAGGAGTGTGGGAGGGAGTCGAATGCTTCCTTGTAGTCTATCCATGGCATGTTTAAGGTCATTTTTCGTCTTACTAAATTTCTGAGGTTCATTTTATCAAGAAGTATCTGGTCTTTTATTCTCCTAGAGTTTTTAAACTGCACTTTTTTAAATCAGAAAAATTGGATTATCTGATAAATAGTGGTATATGTAATTTGCTATGATTTAGTGAACAGCTTAAGCGTAGTTGGCATTGTCGATAGTTGCTTGAAGCCGTTCTCTTATCTTTCACGAATAAAATTATTATTATTATTATTACTATTACTATTATTATTGCACTTGTTCCAATTTTTTTCCTTTTCTTCTAGGAACACTATTCATTTTCTAACCAGAGCATTAATAAGTTTGTGTGCATTTTTATACGTTCGTGTTTTCATGCTTTAGCGAAACCGGTATGACTTTCTTACCCTTGACATGAAATAATAGACATTTCTTCCTACCAGGATAAGTGGAGAGAAAACATCAGCTCTATATGGGTCATCGCAAGGAAGTTTTGCAGATTTCCTTGAGATTCAAATTCATTAAAAAAAAATCTTTACTACAGAATAGTTATTTGTCAGGTGACAGTAGATAATAGGAACTTTCTGTTGCTGATAGCTTAATTTGTATCCAGAAAGTACTTGACCTCTTTGTATGTCTATGCTGACTTCACTATCCAGCAACGTAGAGACAGCATCGACCCACTTACAAGATTAATCTCGTGGCTATTCCGGCCCTGTCAGTCTTCTTCTTTGAGGACAATAACCTGTAAGCTAACTGGAGACGCCGTCGAACACTAGTCAGGTCCTTATAAACACAACAATATGAAAATAAAGGGTTCAGATTTTTTTAATCAATTGTGTATCCTCATTACAAAATATGCACCTTTAGATGTTATGGAAAATGCTATATTCAGTATAAAATTTATTTTCAGAGGCAGTTCGAGGCCTGTCATATTATGCTCATTCTATTATAAAGGAAAACAATGTATAAGATATTATTCGTTTCAAATGCGTCACTTTCTTTATTTGGTTCACTGATCTTCCAATATTGCAGATTATTCCCTCTTCCATTTTTCAATCTATATACTTATGCTGTTTATTATGAATTGCCCAGATACTATCCAATGGCATGCACAGGGATTTCGTTCAGGCCGCTGCAGGAGGACTATTTTCTTCCAGATCCAGACATTGACCGGGCAGTAAAGGAAATCTATGAAAATCCCAGAGCAAGAGATTCGTACATTAAAAAGATCCAGGAAACTGTACCAGGTAAATTTCTTTAATTGGGAAAATGTAATCGTTAATAATTTAAAAGTTATAAATTACACACACATATATATATATATATATATGTAAATAAATTTTACCCGCGTTTACAATGAGTTTCCCTGGTGTTGCACCTTTAGACTTGAACTACGTTCAGGCGCAAACTTAACTGTTTGTTTACTTGGGATTAGGAGTAACATAACCAAATTTATAAAATTACTTGATAACCCTAATATATATTTATACATATATATATATATATATATGTATATATATAATATTCATCAAAGCTTGATTTGCTTCCTCATCTTAAGAAAAGGCTGGCGATATTCCACTAATTCGAGCCCTACCCAAGAGCCTATGAGTTGTGGAAATACTTTCTGAATATGAAAGCTATGCCGAACAAAGCGGCCTTTGCAGCTGCCCAATTTTTAATCCATCTAACTTTAGTGTTTCTAGATGTTTTTTCAATGTTTTAGGGGTGGCGCCTAAAGCACCTATTATTATGGGTACAACTTTTGTTTTCTTTTGCCAGATTCGTTCAACTTCGATTTGCATCATATTATGATATATATATTCCTGACATTAGCCCATAATATGCGTTGTACAAACTACCAATAGAGTCTCAGAGAAATCTTTGCATACAAGTGGATATCGTACCAAAGTGGAGTTGACTCCTACGAATTCTCAGAAAAAAAAAACCACCTACTTTTTGTTACATGGGATATTACTCCACTGTAACTAATTTCCACCAGATGGTAACACTAGTCATTAGGTTTGACAATCTTTGACACCTTTGTACATCTGCCCAATTTAAACAGACCTAATTATCTTCGTTCATCCGTTTATGACCAATAGTATTGTATTATTCTTCTGTAAATTCAAAATTATTGTCTTATTATCATTGTAGATATTTATGTGTTATTGTTCACTTTATTTATTTTACTTTGTTGAACATTTCTGTCTTTCTTACACTCTGGTGGCACTTTTTGAAAATACTTCTGTTATTTGCATCTTAATCATATTCCATTGTCAATGTACTGAGCATGCCTTAGATATTAAGGAGAAAATTTTACATTTACTAAATTCAATTTCAGATATGTTTTAAATTCGGTCCTTAGTTTCACAAACATGTCAGCTTAAGTACCTATGCTAAAACAGTTACATTTATTCTTAAGGAGTAGTGATCCAATACAAATTGCATCGTCACACAGCTATTAAATATTGTTCAAAATTATTCAGTCGGTATCGATAAGGACACAAATTTTAATATTTTGCTGCATGCATTTTATTCAGTAGCTGTTTACTGTTCACTGTATCAGCACTTTCTGTATTGTCTGGTAAATCTGTTGACAAAAGTAACAATTATTCATCATCCTCTTCGCAATACAACTCCAAACTTACAGAATAAAATTTGGTTCCTCTTCATTCATTTCGTCCAATATTATCCGAACCACAACAATTTCAACTTCCTCAATTAAAATACAATGAGGAGGTTTGTAACAGTATTCTACCCACTTTCTTTAGGGAATTTTGCACATCTATATTATTCATGTGTGTATCAACAGAAACCCCATGAAAGTTTATTATCCATGTGCTTTTTATTATCCCGTTCTTCTTATTTATTTATTTTTGGCTATGTGTGATTCATCAACTCAATGATCAACTCAACGGCTTAAAACTAGGATTCAATTACTTTTTAAAACCATGTTCCGTATTTTCTTCGGAAAAACTATAAGTTTTTTCAATGAATTAATGAGGAATTTCTTGTAAGAATCCTTTTGTAATACAATATGAACTGATTTCTAAAATTAAGAGAACTGCCGTTATCTAACATCAATGCCGTTTAATTATCAACAA
The DNA here is from genome assembly GCF_054136105.1 of Typopeltis vanoorti. Classification (NCBI taxonomy): domain Eukaryota; kingdom Metazoa; phylum Arthropoda; class Arachnida; order Uropygi; family Thelyphonidae; genus Typopeltis; species Typopeltis vanoorti. The sequence continues at coordinate 157,035,203 of NC_143553.1, read as the reverse complement.
ATGCCGCAATTCTAAGTCTTTTTGTTCTTTCTCAGATATCACTTGCAGAATAGATCTTCTGGACAGCACGCGTAGGCTTCACGAAGACGAAGAGCTTACAGAAAAAGACTTAGATAAAGCATTAAGGGAACTAAATGAAACCAAAGAAACTAGAGAATCTTCCATAGAACAGCTCAAAGAAATGTTAGAGAGTAAGTCGACTTTGTGCATTGCATTTGTTAGTTAATATGCACGTGTATATTATGTTTGTATTTAAATTATTTTTGATCTCGTTTATTTATATCTGCATATGGCAGGCATATCTGAATATTATTATTATTATTATTATTATTATTATTATTATTATTATTATTATTATTATTATTATTATTATTATTATCTGAGACCTCCAGGGAGTCAAGGACTCATAGAGGGAGGCAGTAAATTATCCAGCTCAGCTATCATACCTTCCCTTAAATTCATTGACACTAGATGCACTCACTACCCCTCAGGGCAAATTATTCCATCACTCACTACTCTCTGAGAGATAAACCTAGCTCTTACCCCTTTCTTGACAGAGAACAACCTTAACTTCCATGGATGCCCTGGATTTTCTCCCCACCTTCCATATAACGAAAAATTTCATCATTTGAAATACAACACCTATTCAAAAGTTTATAGACGTCTATCATATCATCCCTCCTTCTCCTGTTAACCAGAGTCTGTAATCCACATACTCGCAATCTGTCTTCATAATATAAATCCCATAATCCGGGTATAATGTTTGTAACTCTTCTTTGCACCCTTTCCACAGCTTCTTTATCCCCTTGGAACCAGGAGACGAAATCTGCGCACACTAATCCAAGTGAGGTCTTATCAAAGCCTTATAAAGAGGCAAAATTACTTCCTTATCCTTACATGTCAAGGTTCACTTCAGCATAGAAATTACCCTCTGTGTTGTATTTGCAACTTTTGCTATGTGACCTTTGAACTTTAAATTCTTATCCACCAATACACCAAGATCCCTTGTCTCCTCAGTTTATTGTAGCTTAACCTCGCTAATATAATATGCCGCTGGATCTCTAATCACGCCAAAGTGCATTAGAGATCCAGCGATCTAACTAATTTTATTATTAATTAGATATTAAATATTAATATATTTAATTAGAGATCTAACTTTACACTTACTAACATTAAACTGGTAGCCATTTTCGTTTGCCCAGATTCCCAGTCTATTCAAATCATTTTGTAATTGTTGAATATCATTAGCATCCCTGATTGCCCTGCCTATCTTCGCGTCATCAGCAAACAATTAAAAATCTGATGATAGACCCTGCTTGATCTCTTTAATGTATAGATTGAACAATAATGGCCCAAGGACTGATCCTGAGATACACCACTGGTTACCTTAAATATGGCAGATTCACACCCACTGTATACCACTTTTTGATATCTGTCTGTTAACCATCCCCTGATCCAAGTTATTAGATTATGTTCCAATCCCATATTCTCCAGTTTACGTAACAGCCTATCGTGTGATATCCTATGAAATGCCTTAGAAAAATCCAACATTATCATAGTGTATCCATTTCCTTTATCTTTTATTTTATTTTATTAACATTGTTATAAAATATGAGCAAATTGCTAAAACATGACCTTCCTTTAGTAAACCCATGCTCTTTCCTGCAGAGTAAAGAATGCTTTTCTACCCATTTCCGTATGCGAGTTCTTACTAACTTCTTTAAAATCTTTACTACCACACCAGAAATATTAATAGGTCGGTAGTTAGACACATTTGTTTCTGCACCACCCTTGTGCAATGGAACTATATTACATTCCTTCCATTCCTGTGGTATCATTCCTGAGCTGAGACTCAAGTTATACAAATGTGTGAAAGGCCTAGCCAGCTCAGCTGATCATTCCTTTAACAAACGGGCAGATATTCCATCTGTCCCTATTGACAAATTCTTATTCAGATTATGCAAAAGCTCTTCAACCTCATTTTCATGAACCTCTAACTCTTCATCCAACGTAGCAGTAGCACTGTGCACCATACTACATACACTTGGTTGATATACCTTAGCAAAGTGAGCACTCATTAACTGAACAATCTCCTTAGCTTCCGACACTGGTGTACCATCTGCATTCAACAAAGTTATTCTTCCACATTCATCCTTTATTTTGCTTGCGGCATAACGATAAAATTCTTTTGGATTGCCTTTAGCTTGCATGGTCAATTTCGTTTCATGCCTCGATTTAGCTTCGCACAATACTCGTTACTTTTCTGGCCTGAGCTTTATATATTTCATTACTCCTCTCACCCTTATTCTCACGATACTCTTTCCACATCATCTTCCTCTTGTGGATCTGTAGCTTAATAAGGCTGCACATCCATTTCACACCCAACCTATTTACTCTTCGAACACTAGGGATGCATTCAGATACCGCCTCATTCAAGAACTTTTTCAAAGATTCCCTTGCATTGCTGACATTTTTTGCATTCAGTAATTGATACCACGGGACCAAAGATAATATTCCTCCAAGTTGGTCATAATGTCTAGGTTTGTAATTCAGCATGTAGCCTGATTTAATCATAGTTTCAATAGAAGTAGATACTTCCCAAGAAAGAACAGTATGATCCCTGTAATCAGTTGGTGGTAAAATAGCTGTATTCTTGACAGAGATCCCTTCTGACGCTATGAGCAAATCCAACATTCTTTGACCTCGAGTTCCTTCTTTCACAGGCTGCTTGCAAAAATTTATCCCCCAACAATTCAATAAATTCCTGTTCTTTCTCATCATGAGATTTCCCTTCTACCCAATCAATGTTTGGAAAATTAAAGTCACCCATAATGATCATTCGCTTGGTACCCATAAGGCAAAATTGGCGATGCATTTCTTCGTCCCCTGCAACTGAGCTACCAGGTCTGTAGCAACACCCCACCATATATTTCATTCCGTTAACCTCCACTTCACACCAAATAGACTCAAACTCATCGCTACATGGGATATTGTTACCATTATTGTTTTCTTGTATCTCTATCCTAACTAGACTTAAGTCATCTGATATCATTCGTAGCATCCCTTCTCCTCTCCTATCTCTTCTGCCATTCCTAAAAATAGTATATCCCTTATACTCGATCCCACTTATCATATCTGATTCTGATAGCCAGGTTTCACTAATGCCAACAATCTTAGGCCACATCGTATTCAATAAAGCAACAAACTCAACCCCTTTGTTTCTAATGCTCCTAGCATTTGTGTATAGACATAATAAATTACGACCTAGCCTATTCTTATAATTAGATATGATGTATTTGGTCTTGTTCTAGAATTTTCTCTTTTCCCTCCCCAGACATACTTAAAAGGTCCGAACCCAAAGCATTTTTTCCACTCCTACGCCACATACATAACCATGTTCAAAGGCATTTATATCTTTATCAGGTTTGTATACGATACCTGAACTTTCCCACGCATTTTTCCCATTCCTCCCTTGATGATCTAGTTTCCCAGACTCTCTGCATTGGTTCTCATACCAAGAAGTAAAATAAGAAAACAATACTGAAATACATTTCATGTCAATATGGAAACAGAAGGCTATAAAACCATCTTCTCGGCTCCTTTATTGCACTTAAATTGGAGAAAATATTAAATGTACTTGGGTACAAGAATCCAGCGTAGTTCTAGGATGCTTAAAAACACAATAAGAAAATGGTCTTCACATGAAAGTGCGTGGAAATCCGAACATTAGATCACCACCTCAGATATTTCGTGATACTGATTTGATCACACTGAGTTTGTCCTGAAAAATGCCTTAGCGAGCGACTTTTCGGAATATTGGCAATAAAGTATTTGCTTAGTTCTATCAGTTGTGTTGTGACAGGCTATTAAATGCCTTCACCAAGTAGTAAGTTTAATCAGTGCATACATCTGAATATACATTCGAACATTCCGCTCATTTAATTATAGGAAACATTACATGGATGAAAACTCGAAGTGCATAGCTTTCAAAGGCATCTCAAATCAAATGGCATCCTGCTGTGGCACGTCATAAGGGTACGTTATGTCCTTACACAATGCAAATACTCATCACACGTCCAACAGAATAACAAGAAATGGCCAACTAGAACCGCAGACTTATTTATTAACTCACACAGGCAACTATGAAGACAAACATTAACCATCTACAAATATAACCTAAAATTTACCTGCCTGGACTTAGGAATCTCAGCGTTTTTTTTTTAATATGAGGACTTCCCTCATTAAATGATGTGTTGCGCTTTGTAAGAAATGGCGATGGTGTAGAACTGTGCTCTGAGCATAGATGTTAGTGGTTGACTTTAAGTGAACGACTATATGTCCAGTTGAGGCACATCCTGCTTACTGAAGGAGTGAACTGGCTGATAAAATTCTCTATATTTGGTCTTTGGAGCAGGCTTTTCTTATTATCTGAAGAAGGATATACTAACAGTCTTCTGCGATTGATATGCGCATTAAAATAAATAAATAATTAAGATCCAATTTTTAAGTTCTCTGTGGCTGTATTCCCAATAACGGTCTGTGACTGTTATTGGGAATACAAACACTCGTTTCGCCTTGTACTGTTTGTATTGAATGCTTTTCGATTCAAAGCACATTCTTTCCTTGTTTGTCCTAAGGTGGGAATTGAGATCACACTGATCTCTAAACTGTAGAGATTCTAATTTATTGACTATTATAATAAGCCATTAATAGTGGGTAATTCGCAAAAATTCTCGTAAAATTTGTTTTGTTACCAAATGGATGGGCTTAATGCGTCATAATTTTCTTCTTCTTCTTCCTAAAATAAAGCAATCAATCGATTAAAATAATGATAACGTATCATCAACAGCAATACAACGAGTATGATATGATGGCGATAATAATAAGAAGAAACTTTAGTCGATGACATTCAGTAATGTCTTTTCTTGAGTGCTTAACTCGAATTCAAACCAAAATTTCAAACTTTTATTATGCTAAGAAACTTAAGGTTCATTTGACAATGTCACTTCTCAGTTTTGAATGACTTCCTTCTGTAATAACTCTAACCCTTTCTTTTACTTTCAGATGTGGAAGATTTAGTCCCCCCAACGGATCCCAAGTTCCTATTAAAATTTCTTCGTTCAAGGAAGTTCGACGTTCAACGGGCATTCAACATGATCATGAACTATTACAAACTTCGTTTGGAGAACGAAGAATACTATATTCAAAGAAATATTTCGGAATTTCCGCAGATATTAAACAAATATTTTACATTTCTACCTTATCGTGCTCCTGGGGGAGAGTCTATCTTCGTTTTCAGATGGGGTAAGTGTCCTTTGAGTATATCAGTTTCGATCTGAAGACAAATCATTGGTTATTAAGCCTTAGTATTATGAAATTCGTACGAGAATGTACAAAACAAATATTTTATTTGCGTAATAAGTCTAAGTTTTTTCTTAATGTATCTTAACTGCAGCCTAAATTTTGGGTTCTAATTATTATCTAACGACGAAATCATTTTAGTGGGAATTGCTGGATATTATGTAGTAGGCCTAGTTTCATATACTGTCAATATAAGTAGAGAGTAATGAAAGTTAAAATATCCCTGTTTAGGGCCTTGTGGAGAGACCGAGTGATCCAAATTATGCGAAATTTGGCAACAATACACGCGTTTCGGAAGCGTTTTATTCGGAAGCGATATCTGAGAAAACAAAAGTAGTTCCGAAATTCACCACCGGGGTCGTTTCAAATACCAAATACATGGACTTTGCATATCAAACAACTCAGCAAGTGTCAAGAGGGTTTTAAAAAATGGATGCGGAATTTTTTCCTTCATTCTAGTTGTTAATACAGTCTGCAGTGATGGCAAAAACCTTGCACTAGCCTGCTTTGCTCGTAAAGCTGTACTACCTAAACGACTGAAATGCCGTTGCTGCACTCTGCGAAATTCGACGCAAATATTGACGAGGTCCACTATCTCCATGTGCTATGCAATGAATGAATGGTCGTTTTGAAGAAATGGAATCGTTGGAAGTTAGACCTGGCATAGATCGCAAACCAGTCAGTATTAACAAGTGAATGAGGTTGCTATTGCCGTTGTGAAGCACGCTATCAATTACAGAGTTCCTGTAGTCATACGTGCTGCGTAAAGACATAAGGATGTACCTTACAACTGTTTGGGAAATTCTACGGAAGATTCTGCATTTCTATTCATTCAACGTAACTCTCACACAGGAATTATGCCCGCATTACTTTGAAAATCGACTGACATTCGCTTTAATATTCCGTGCTCGAGTGGAGTTGGACGTTGCATGGCTGTGAATGATTTTGTGGGGGAGATGAGGCCCACTTTCACTGAATGGAGCTGTGAATATCCATAAATGGGCTACACAAAATCCTCATTCAATCCAAAAGATTGCTTTGCATTTACCCATTAAGTTAGTGTTTAGGGCGAGTTTACAGATTCGTTTATCCTTACACTTTCCACAATCGGATCTCGTGATCTTCTCAGTTACTGCTGAGAGGTATCGCGATATGATAAACAACTACAGCAACGCCTGTATATGCAGTCATTTTCATGCAGAGTGGGGATCTTCCACACATCGGTCAATTCGTACAGGAGGTTCTTTGAAAACATTTCACAAACGTTTCCCACTGCATAGCGGCCTCGTTCACCTGATCAGATCTGATCTTCTGTGACTTCTGGCTGTGGGGATTTCTCAAAGGCAGAGTTTATCGGGATCATCCTGATAACTTGAGAGCGCTGAAAAATAGCATAGTGCGGTGTGTGCGCAACATCAGTCCCGACAGCTGAGTTGTCCCATTCAACACAGTGTGCAAAGGATGCAGTTTGTGGCATACTGGCAAGGGCAGCATATTGAACAGTACAGCCAGTGAATGCATAATGGTAGTGAATTAAAATGTGTTATTTATTATTTTTCCTTACACACACAGAAAAATTACTATATCTACATTTGATACATCAGCAGTGCAACCTGGTGGTGAATTTCGGATACACTTTTTTGTCTCTCAGATATCGTTTCCGCATTAGGTACAATATGTTCCTCCAAAGTGTCGCAGCATTTTAATCACTAGGTGGCGATACGCAAAGCTTTAAACAGGGATACTTTAGTTTTGCTCGTACAGTAATTATACTCACAATTTCCACTGGTTTAGAAACCCAGTGGAGAAAATCTGATTGTGAAATTTTGTTTCGAATAATTTGGGATGTTCTATGATATATTCTCGAAAATATAGGTAAAATATCTAACAATAGTTCCAGTTTGTGTAATGAGAATTATTTAGCATGATAATTAAATTGTTCGCCATAATTTTTTCTGTTGTGTGAAATCATCTTAGAATGACTTTTTCGTTGTAAGGGAATAAGGAACTTTTAAATAATGATCTAACATTTTTGTTAAAGTAAGTGTTCTTTGAAGAATAATTACTCGAGTTATTAATCATATCCCAAGAATTACTCCGTGGACAGGACAACTGATGTGAAAATGAGATCGCTCTGGGACTAGGAAGTACGCTAAATATGAGAGAAATCGTACTTCCCGCACCATATAATTATTTATTTTGTTTTCTGTTTTGGCGAACTGCAGTGACATTACAAACAAAACAAAATCATATAACATAAGTTTTCTGTTTTATAACAGAACTTTTCATTAAACAGTACCAACTGTGCTTGAGCAAGAGGTCCTGTTGATCCATCAGCTTTGATGGAGCCGTCTCTGGAAAAAAAAAATAAAAAAAAAACTGAAACTTGATTGCACTTTAATATTTTGTCAAACTCACAAAATCTGCTTTGCTACCGACCGTCTTAAAACTGAAAGCATCTTTCAGGAGATGGCGCCTTTTTAATGCAATTGACATGATGAGTAAACATTTTATTCCCTCTTGAGAAAAACCTCAGTTGAACTCAATAAAATGAAGAAGACCTGTACATATCGGAAAACTTCTTACGTAAAGGGGAGTTAGTACGGTTTGTACTCAGATGAGTGGTTTCCTAGAAATTTGGGTGTTGTTCCAGCAATAAAACAAACTGGCCTTGGAACACATATAATTAATAACCATCGGACTGGTCACTAGGATTCACTGCCGTATTTCAAATGTGTTAAGAGAAGTACAATTTATATATTTGTGGTATGTTGAGTTCTTTGTGGTATGGATTCCTGGAAAAGATGCCGAAGTTTCGTTTTCAGTACAATTTACAGACATGTGGCCTATTTGGCTGCAAATTTATCAGGCGGTCTCATAATTACACACACACACACACACACACACACACACACACACACACACACACACACACACACACACACACACACACACACACACACACACACACACACACACACACAGAGAGGCTTTCCTTTAACTTTTAAAACTAAACAAATGCTTTATTCTTCTTCAGTACAATTTACAGACATGTGGCCTATTTGGCTGCAAATTTATCAGGCGGTCTCATAATTACACACACACACACACACACACACACACACACACACACACACACACACACACACACACACACACACACACACACACACACACACACACACACACACACACACACACACACACACACACACAGAGAGAGGCTTTCCTTTAACTTTTAAAACTAAACAAATGCTTTATTCTTCTTCAGGGTATTCTTGCTTTTTAGTGGGCCGAGGTAGTTAGAGCACTCTCGTATTCAACTTGCAAAGTAAAATAAATAGAAATAGAAATTCTCTAATTATTGTGAAAATCGAGACTCGTTCTGTAGAATTAAAAAAATCAGTATATATAGCTCTCCATTAAATGTCAAGAGGTACGAATGCTGGGAAAATCTTAAAAATAGACTCATTACAGAATATCCTTCTATTTGTATATTATTTCTGGGAAAACTCCCATGTTACTCCTCATTATAAACTATTATAATACAGCTATATTGCCTGCTTCAGTTTAGGAGTGCCCCTGTTTAAATGTCATTGGCTATTTACTCATGGGTTCTTAGGGCATTATGAGTGTAGATGTACTAAAAAGTATATGTAGCTTAAGGAATAGAAATTGCACATACCTTTTTCTGGGTGTTGTGGCTTTTCCTCTGTCTGCGATGTCGAGAACTGCAGAGTGTGTGTGTGGGGTGTGTGTGTGGGGGGTAGGCAGTTTGGTAGAATAAGTTAGAAAAACCCGGGTTTTTTTCGTAATATATAGAAACATATACTTTTATATAGGGTGGGGAAAAAGGTGAAAGGGTTAATTTTTTAAAATAAGGAGGGGGAAGGGGAAAGGTGGTTGACGGGGTGTGGACCGTTTCGACTATCTAGATAGTCGAAACTGTCCACACCCCGTCAACCACCTTTCCCCTTCCCCCTCCTTATTTTAAAAAATTAACCCTTTCACCTTTTTCCCCACCCTATATAAAAGTATATGTTTCTATATATTACGAAAAAAACCCGGGTTTTTCTAACTTATTCTACCAAACTGCCTACCCCCCCACACACACCCCACACACACACTCTGCAGTTCTCGACATCGCAGACAGAGGAAAAGCCACAACACCCAGAAAAAGGTATGTGCAATTTCTATTCCTTAAGCTACATATACTTTTTAGTACATCTACACTCATAATGCCCTAAGAACCCATGAGTAAATAGCCAATGACATTTAAACAGGGGCACTCCTAAACTGAAGCAGGCAATATAGCTGTATTATAATATAAAATCCTTCTATTTATTTCGAGATGTGGAATGCTTTGGTCGTGTCTGAATTACAAAGGCTTGAGGATTATTTTGAGACAAAACATTATGCAGGGAAATTTCATCAGAAGAATGAAACCGAATTTATTGAGCCGTTGCGAAACAACTTCTTCAAGCAGCATGTGATAGAAGGCACTCGAAGTCGAAGAGTGTTAGATCTAAATACAGTGTCAGAGAGGAGCTCACTTGAAGACGTAACTAATCTGCTCTGGTTGGCGACAGTGATCATATGATACTGACTTTCGAAGTGGATAAGTTTATGAATTTTCCATTTACAAATTATTACATACTGAACCAAAAAGTTAGAAATTATGACTATCTGAAGAGCATCCTAGGTTCTGCGCCATAGTATTCGTTGTTGGATGGGTAGGAATATGGACGGTGCATCAGACGTTTTAAAATACTCAAACGTCTGATGCACTACGGGAATGTGTCGCTAGCGTTTGAAGAATAACTAGCGTATTAGTGAAATGAGTATGAGTTTTATTAATCATTATATTCATGTGAAAAATGTGATGTGGAAGGAATATTGTTTGCATTAAAACGACAATCCCAAAGAATACCATCGTTAGGCTGGAAGTACAAGAAAGAATGAAGATGAAAGAATAACTCTACTGAATGCAGATGGTATGCTGATGAGATGCAGAAGAGTTTGTTCAACTGATGAGTGTCCATTTTGCTAAAAGTTATCAACCTGGTGTATAAATATTGAGCTCACTTCTACCAATTCACAGAATGACGAAATCAGTTATGTGAAGAGGAGGTACAGTACTAGCTGTTCACAAACTTAATAGGAATTCGGCAATAGGGACTGACGGAATATCAACAAAAATATCAAAGGAGTGTTTAGCTGAACTGTCTATTATTTTGACCAGGCTATATAATTTCAGTCTCAACTCAGGAAAGATAAAACAGAAACGAGCAGAATGTGAATGAAATAAAAGATAATGCAATGAAATGACAGGAATGATAACCTCATTCCACAAGCGCAAAGTCTAATGCGTCTAACTTACTTTGAAATGAGCAACCTGTGTTTACTAAGGGAAGGTCATGTTTGAGCAATTTGCTGATATTCTATAATAATGTTATATGATAGGATTATTTTTGATTTTGCTAAGGCTTTTGACAGAATACATTATGAACGACTGTTGCATATATCGGAGAAAATATATGTACAGGGTGTTCGGGATAAATTTGACAGTTTCGTAAGGAAAAAGAAAATCTTCTTTGTATCTATTAAATTTAATGAATTGACAAAAAAACATTACAGGAAGAGTTAATTACAATACTATCAACAAGATTTCCTCAAAATAACCACCATTAGCATCGATCACAGCTTCAATTCTGCTTCGGAACCTCGAACAAGCTGATGCTACAGTCTCCCTGGGAAGGGCCGCAAAAACTGTTTTAATTTTATCCATTAACTGGGCTTTTGTATTACTGGAAGTGCGATTGGTGTCTTTTTCAACTGCGCCCCATACAAAATAATCCATGGGGTTAAGGTCTGGGGAGTTTGGAGGCCAAACATTTGGACTGGTGAAGTCGTAGAAATTTTCAGACAACCATTTTTGACTTTTCCCAGAGGTGTGGCAAGGGGCCGAATCCTGCTGCCATACATACGGCCTACCATTGGCTACCCTTGTTATCCAGGGCTTGACTACAGTTAGCAACTCCACGAACAAAGCCCGAATTCCAATGCCAGGGTTCTTCAACACCTGTTCCTGCAGATTTGCGAGGAATTCTGCTGTACGAACGCAATCAGATCGTCTGCTAGGGATCTTTCTTCTTGCTACATCCTCGTAGTCACCATTGCAAGTCTCTAGTTCATGCCTGATTGTTTTTACTGTATTCAGGGAGCATTGGGCAGCAGTCGTAATATCCTTATTTTGATGGCGGGCACGAATCATCATGATACAAGTTATTCTCTTCCATGATTCAGGTGGGTTCCAGCTATCCATCCTTTCTGACATCTTGTATATGAATGAAGAAGGGTCCAAACTTTTAAATGAAGAGAAGTCTGTGTTAATACATGTAACTTACGGAAAAATATAATTAATTATAAATATGTCAAATTTATCCCGAACATCCTGTATAATAAATATATAAATATAATATATAAATAATATAAAAATTTATATGGAAAATGGATGGCTGATAGGTATCAAAAAATTGGTATATGGAGTATGTGAGTCTGCAAGATTTAAGGAAACCAGTCATGTACCACAAGAATCAGTCCATGGTTAATCTATACAGTAATGATATTGGGAAGTTTTTGACACTTAGATACACCTATTTTCTGATGGTGGAAAGTAATTAATCAGGAATTCAGCTGATATGCAGTATTTGAGGAATGACTTCAACAGACTGGAATTATGGGCATGGGAATATATCTCTCATTTCAATGTTGCTAAATGTATCTCAATCTTATTGCCCCTCTTTCTTCTGTTTGCTAGAGTCTGCAGTCTAAAAATTCTCAATGTGACTTCATGATCTGTATTCCACAATCTGATATCCCTTTAACACTCTCCGCTGCACTCCCCCCCCCCGCTCTCTCAGACTCACCGTGGAATCCAAAAGGCCAGATCTATGCTAAGTAGTCCAAGTGAAAAAATTTCAAGGCCTTTTAAGAGGCAAATGAGTATGTCAAAGTTCGTTTCACATCGCAATTACATACTGAGTTGTATTTGCAATCTTTGTTATATGGCCCGAGAATTTCAACTTCCTATTTACTAAAACTCTGAAATCACTACCGTGGTCAGTTTCTTCTAACATATTACCACCAGTATTATATAATATCCAATGTTATATAATATTGGTTATATTATGCCAGAAGAAACTTACCACGATATTATATAATACTGGTTTTAATATGTTAGAAGAAACTGACCACGGTAGTGATTTCAGAATTTTAGTAAATAGGAAGTTGAAATTGTAGGGCCATATAACAAAGATTGCAAATACAACTCAGTATGTATTTTTTTACATTACATACGTTTGTTACAGTTATTATATACATTACATACATTTGATTACATATGATACGTTACTTTATGTAAAGTAACGTATCATATGTAATAAAAAAATATGTATCATATGCAATAAAAAAAAGTATGTATCTTATGTAACCAAATACATGTAATGTACCCATCACATGTGTGATGCGTACATTACATGTATTTGGTTACATAAGATACATACTTTTTTTTTATCTTGGATGAGAAGTAATTTCTGAGCTTTCATCCTCGAAGCTTATATATAAGCTTATCTGAGGATGACACCAGTTGGTTATTATTGATTGGTTAATAAATTATTATTTATTATCGAATATAATGTTTCAGCCCTTTCGACATTTCTGATATACTGTATATATTTACAGCCCTTCCCTTAATGCATAACATTATACATATCCGCAAGGAGATGTGTTTGCATTATAGGAGATACTGAGATAGGAGTGATGTTAGCTTGGTCCACCTTTGCTACGTATTGCCCGGTGTACTACCTTACCCCAGTCCTGAAGATATTTTCAGGCGCAAACTTTGTTTGCTCACACTTGGATAAAGGATTAAACTAAATTAATGTATTATGATTCTCTTTAATTCCAATTCTTACTGCTGGTTCTACATGTTCTCACAACGAATTCTTTTTGGCATTTGTGAAGGTTATGTGCAGCAGCCAGAACTCACCAATGACGTCGTATGTCGGGCATTGCATACTTTACTTGAATGGGATCAGCGTCATGAACCAAGTCAAATCCATGGCTATATTGCAATTTCAGACTTCGATGACGTCAGCTGGCTAAATTTCCACGGCGCTGTTGGGATTCACACATTAACAAAAATTCTAAAGCTTTCAGTGGTAAGTAATTTTCATTTTTTGCTGTTGTGCCATACCATAGATTTCTCTCCTAAATATTTTTGTAAGTATCTCTGGTTTCTATGTGTAGTCTTACTAAATTTAAAATATCCTAATGGCCTTTCATTACTTACTTTTTATTGAATTAATCCTGCCCACGAAATAACGTAAACTTATGATATAACTGTATTAGCACCATCGAGAGCTCATCATTAAATAATTTGAGAGCTCATCTTTAAATATGAAGCCATTTCAGTCCTTTTTTTTAAACGAAGAACTGCTCTCGCACTGGAATATGAATCATCTACTACCTGAAAACATTTGCAAACATCCATGTCGCTGTCGCTGTCCATTCTGTTATGCAGATCAGCTGCAATTTCAGCATTTATAGCAATATAATATTTGATTCGAGCAGTGAGGGATGACCTCAATTTCATGAAGGTAATTAATCCAGCTCAGGATAATTCGTTTTACACCTGCTCGTGCATTAATGGAAATAACTGTTGTTGTGACTTTATAACAATATGGATCAAATAATTAAAATATTGTTCATATTATTTCCTAAAGTATTATACAGTCGCACTTTTATCAAAGGGTCTTTATAAATTCGGCTAAGTGTTTTTCCATGAGGGACATTTGAAGTCTTGACTGCTTCTGGCCGTGGAGAGGTTACGCACAGCTGTCTATATGAAAGATAGTTTCTCAAATCAACGACTGTACTTTGGACTGTTCGGCTAGGTGACCTGTTAACGTTCATCGCAAAGCATATCCTGATCAAAATTCTAGAGGCGTTCAAACTAAACAGGATAATTAGGGAGTGTGAGTTATGAAAATAGACTCGCTTTTTCGCAGCTGGAAAATGTCACTACTTCTACAGTATAACGTTCATATGCAGGTCTTTCATTCTCAGCTGAACTGCTGCACGACGTTAGCGCTCTCTCAACTTTCTTATTAATGTGATTAGCACATTGAATTTCAGGAGGTTTTTGTGAGCAAGTATCCAGGGAACAGTGAGAATTCAAAATTTCTACCAAGTAGAAATTCACTGTTTCTTCCTCATTTTTAACACTGTCAATGGATTAAAGACCACTCCCTTGGATTAAGATCAACTCGGTTCAGTATTGTTGCCTAAGCATTTATGCCTAGCTGTTCTTGGGAGTCATTATGGCGTTGTCCCAAAGATAAGACTTAGTTTATTCTCAGTATCAGAATCCTTAGACAAAACATGAAATCAGAAGAAATAATCAAGTAGTCTAAATCATATCCAAGAGCACAATAAACATGTCTGAAAAATTTCATCAAGACAAATTCAAATGTTTCTACATTACCCTGAACGACAGACATTATTTCAATTGTGTTTTTATAGATTACGAAAACTGTAATTCTGGGGTTGATTACTGTTCTAATTTAGGAATCATTACAATTATGGAAAGTAGTTTATGTAATTTAAGCAATCGAATAATGAAGATAAGCTAACAAAAGTCATAATTCTCCAAGCTATTGAACAAGTACTAATCAATTTTTACAGAGTCCTCCACTTTAATGTGTCTTAGTGCATTTCGTTCGGGATGATAAAGATGAGATCTGGGATTGGCTAGTTTGATACATCAAACCAATAATAAAAATATCCAATGAATGTTTATTCGGAGCTTCTTGCCAGCAACATATTCATGACAACTGATCACTGAAGTTTAATATTTGATACCTACTTAATTGTAATGAGCAAAGTGTGAGCTTCCCTTCTCTGTTACTCAAAAATGCATTCATAAAGCTATTGGCATCTAACCTGTGTAAGTTTTATTTTTTATGATAAACGTATCGCAACGTTATAAAACATTAAATACTGTTATTGCTGGTGGAGTAAGGGTTACGTAATCTGGAACACTAATCAGGACCCAAGCTTTTAAACGGTCTGTAATTCTTCGAACACGTTTTTTCAAGCTGCTTCAACCTGTAATAAGCAAACGGATGAAAAGTATTTACCATCTAAAGACATTCACTGAAGAATTCATTTTTTTTAACATTAGCATGTAGACATTTCTCCTCTCTTAAAGTATTGAAGCAAAAAAATTCCTTCAACAAAAAATAAAATAAATAAAAATAATAAATAGTATCGTTGTTTGATAGATGAGAAACTTCCAAAATAGTGATATCGTGTGTTTACTGCAATCGCGAGGACAAAGCAACATTCAAATTTGGTTCAAAGTTTATTTCCAAGAATTAATTCAAAAAGCTCCATTCTGTTTCCACAATAATTCTCTAAATTTTGCACGGATTAACTTCACTTTAGTATCCTTGAAACGGACAAGAAACCTTGTCATCTTGAGTAATTCAGCATACTGTTGTGAGTGGTTTGCCACTCGATAGCGAATCCACTTTTCAAATAACAGACTACAAATTTCAATCTCACAGTGGGCATTGAGCTGTAGGTAGAGCTTGAAGATCATCGCTTGGTGTAGCGAAACATTGAGGTTTTGTCTCTCGAACAAGGTTTTCGGTTTTCCAAACATACAATCTATGCTTAACATTATAAATACACGACATTTTTTTTATAACTTTAGTAGGTGTCTTTATATAAAAATATCCTTCTGGATTATTTGATATTTTAGTCAAGCTGCTGTTGTATTTTGTAAATGATTACAATGACACTTTTCTTCAAGTTTCAAGTCTTTTAAACAGCTGCACGAATATTCTAACTGTCATGTGGCTTGAAGTTCAGGAATTATAAATAGACGTGAATTTATGAGATATGGTTTGGTATTGGGTTGTTTGTTTATGTACTGAAGAAGATGGTTGTTGATGATACGATATGATCTTTTTCCACACTTTGGAGGGTACTGAATGAAGGGTAATAATTTGACGTGTGAATTTTAGAAATATGCTGGATAAAAGTTGGCTTCCATGTTACTGAAACAAATGGCCACTTAGTGTGACAACTTGTATAAGGCTATACACGAAAAGTATTACATCTGGAGCAGACACTCACAGTACAAATTGTAGGGATACTTTATGCTAAACAGGACTTATTAGTATCAAACACGACGGATATTTTTCTGATGCCCGTTCAACGAAAGATCAGAAATGCATGTGCGTGTAGGAGATTTTACCATTGGTCCATGACGGAGAGAGAGAGAGACAGAGAGAGAGAGAGAGAGAGAGAGAGAGAGAGAGAGAGGCAATATAGTAGAGAAAAATTTGCTCGATAGACTTAGAAAGAAATCAAAAGCTCAGATTACCATTTGGAAAGAAGCCAGCTTATTACATTTAGCCGAATTTCCGAATGTTATCTCAACTGACACCAATGTTGAGACATACTCAGACTGAGAGTTGAAGAAGAATGATCTTCTTCTTCTTCTTCTTAAGTATTCTGCAATTTAGCAGGTTCTTCTCTTGGTACCAAAAACTTTCCTTGCACTCTCTTCTGTTCTGAGTCTTCTCTTTCAAGGTTATGTGCCTGTCTTCATTCAGCATGTCATCTAGCATTGTTTTCCTTACTCTTCCTCTGGGTCTTTTCCCGTCCATTATTCCTTCGATGGGGCAACTCTGATGACTCCATTCCCTCTCAGAATATGTCCGATCCAGTTTCCCTTTCTTCTTTTTATCCTCCTTAACAGACGTCTTTCTTCTTCTACTCTTTTTAAGACCTCTTCATTAGTTATTTTATCTGTCCATTTGATTTTTTCCATCCTTCTCCAAATCCACATCTCAAAGCTTTCTAAAATCTTAATTTCTTCTTTATTCAATGTCCAAGTTTCAGCTGCGTAGAGGGCAACACTCCACACATAACATTTTATTAGTCTTTTCTTTAGGTTTCTATCCATTTTACTTCTGAATAAATTCTATTTTCTATTAAAGGCATCTCTTCCCATCGCTATTCTTGCTTTTATGGCACTTTTACATCTTCCATCGCTGCTAATAACACTTCCTAGATATTTAAGTCTTTATCGGATTCAATTTTTCCCTTTATTCTGATATCCATATTTTCGTCTTTCCTTGCTATTTTCATTATCTTTGTTTTTCTGATGTAAAGTTTCATTCCATAATGGATACAGGATTCCAGTAATCTGTTCAACAGACGTTGTAGTCCTGTTTCAGTATTTGATAATAATGCTTTGTCACCTGCGTATCTTATTGCAAATATCTGTCTACCTCCAATCTTCATTCCTTCTCCCGAATGTCTCCAGTGCTTCTTTTAACACTGTTTCGGAATAGATGTTGAACAAAATTGGTGACACTGAACAGCCTTGTCTTACTCCTCGTCCAACGATACCTGGTTCTGTTGTATACCATATATGTCTCTTACCATGGCAGTTTGTCCAATATATAGTGAAATAATTAGCCTTTTGTCTTTCCAATCTATACCAATATTTTTCATTACTTCCACCAACTTATCCCATTTTACAAAGTCAAAAGATTTTTAAATCTATATAGCAGATATTATCTTCTTTATTCACTTCCAGACTTCTTTCACTTATTGTTCTTAACAGTCCAATCGCATCTCTTGTTCCCCTATCCTTCCTGAAACCAAACTGATCTTCTCCATGAAATTCTTCCACCTTTGATGCAATTCTTCGTGTTAAGATTCTGATAAGTATTTTTGATGTACGGGAAATGAGGCTTGTTGTTCTAAAATCCTTGCACTTCACTGCATTACTTTTCTTTGGTATAGGTATAAACATTAAGGTCATAAAATATTTTGGTAATTCTGCTTTGTTATAAACTAAATTTATTATTTTGGTTATTTCTTCAGTTCCTTTCTTCTGAAGTTGTTTCAGGAATTCTGCAGGTATTTCATCTATTCCTTCTGTCTTTCCACATTGGCTATTTCTTCTTCTGTAGAAATGGCCATTAAATGATTAAATGATTTCTCCAAAATCTCTAGGCCTAGATCATCTTCATTTACCTTCTTTATATCTTCTAATCTCAACTCATTTGGTCTATTTTCCTTGTCATATAAATCTTCAATGTATTGCTTCCATATCACTAGGATTTTATCTTCTTTAGTTACCATTTCTCCATTCTTATTTTTGATGCCTTGTTTTTTAAGTTAATCTTCTCTACTTCTTTTTGCTTCCCTTCTCAATTTGTCATTCAGGTTTCGATGTTGTATTTTTCCTTCTGGAGTGTCTTTATTTTTCCATTTTCTTCTTTCTTCCATTAGATAAGTCATCTCATTAGTTATCCAAGGTTTTTTTTTAATTCTTTTAGCTTGTAATTATCCCGTTTCTTCTTTATTTTCTCTTGAACATGTTCCCATTTCTTTTCTGGATCTTCAGTTTTGACAAAACTTGTTTCCTCTAATTCTTTCTCCAATCTATTTCCAAATTCCTTGGTATTTTTTAATTTCTCTAAGTTCCATGTTTCTCTTTTCATAGCTACTTTTATTTTCTTTAGTTTCTCATTTATTTCTATAAATAGTAGGTTGTGGTCAGAGTAAATATCAGCTCCAGGATACGTGAATGCATTTTTTACAGTATCTTTGCTTTACTATAATGTAATCAATTTGATACCTTTCCGTATCTCCTGGTTTCTTCCATGTGCATAGTCTTCTCTTAGATTTTTTAAACCAAGTATTCGTAACTATTAGCTTATTTTCTTTACAGAATTCCACTAACCTTTCCCCTCTCTCATTTGTTTTATCTAGTCCGTATCTTTCTACTATACTCCATCCTCTTCTTCTCCAACAACTGTGTTCCAGATTCCCGTTATAATCATATAGTCTTTTCTTTTTTCTTCCTTAATTAGTTCTTGTAATTGATCGTGCATTTCCTCTATTTCCTCATCTGAATGGTTGTCACTTGTTGGCATATATACCTGTATTATTGTTATATGCACAGGTTTAGCCTTCAATTTTACTACCATAATCCTGTCATTCAGCATGATCGATGGAGAAAGAAACACGAATACGTTGATGATCAGTGTTGCCAAGAAGAGACCCGTGTTCTGAAGCAGAGTTGGTAAAAAAAAAAATCCAGGTTGTTGGCAGAATGAGGAGAATTATCTATTATTGAGATCAAATAATTCATCTTGTCTGTAAGCATCCCAATACATTAAAGGCACCTCGTAGAATATACTTCAAACATATGGCACTGTTCGATAATGGCAGTCATTACCGTAAAAGATACTGTATATAATATACAAAATAATTAAAACAAGTGTAGAATAATGTTTGTAATGATTTGCACTCTGAAAATATATTCTCATTGTGTCTCATGTCATGGTATTTTCTTGCAGAACAGTTTTCCAGCTCGTCTTAAGCAGTTTCACATACTGAATATTCCAATACTTTTCAAAGCACTTTATTCAGCAGTGCGATATTTATTTACAGAGAAGATACAGAAACGAGTAAGTTTTGCTACTTTCTTTCCTTAAATATATGTCGTTTACAGTTTAATGCTCATTGAAACACTTAACCCTGAAATATTGTGTAGTATATGACCACATTTATACATAGAATGATTACACAGTGTGAGCTAATATAAAGAAAAACCTAGAAAAGTCGTGTATACGATTTTTTGGTACCACTTATAACAGGCTGGATTAGCAGGTAGTAAAATTCTTATTACATTTTCACTGGATATAATAATTTACATGTTCTGGCTCACGATCATGAGAAAAGCAGCTTCCATGGTAATTGTAAAATACACAGAGAGTTTGGTCTCTATGATCGTTGAAAACATTTGCAGAGGTTCTGTGTTTTGGTCTCAATTAGAATACCTTTCAATATTTCATTCTTTTGTGATATCGCCATTTCTACTACGTTTAAATTTTTTGAAAAATGAAAACATTTTTCGTGTATGGAGAATGACTTGTGCAATAATCATGAAACTGTAGACAGTAGCACAGACCGTGAACTCCTGTATTGGTAGAGGATTCTGAATTTAACATGACTGCTAATATTCGAACACAAGAAATCTGGCTGCTCAACTATATAAGGCTGTTGTTAGACCAAAGAATAGCATTTTGCTGAGTAGGCCTCGCTGTCCAATCCACTCAAATGATCTTGAATCTCGAGCAGTGGAAGAATCAATGCTACTGATCATCAGATAGGGACAAAAGCGTTCATTGCAAATTAAGAGATTAGGGAAATCGGCTAATTGTTTAATGGTTGATGCCACCTTCGTTTACGGAATGGATAAAATATAAGCAGATTTCTGTGATTTGGAGTATATGCCGGCTGAATATAAAACAATTATGCATAATGTTAAGATATATCTCTTGGAACAATGAGAATCCAAAAGTTAATAAGACTAAATAGTCTCTCAACTGTTCATCTGCCGTTTTTCGCGTAGCTATTAATATACACTTGCTCAACAACAGTGATCAGTTAAGCATTGCTAAGATTAAAGGTATCAGTATTTACATGTAGTTCTTTTTGCTAAGTGATTGCATGCACAGCAATGTTTTACGTAGTGTGGTGTATGTTAACTCCTGTAGTTTACTTGAAACTCTTGAAGAAAGAACTTATTTATTTTTTATATGGATCCTACCCACGAAAGTTTTTTAATTCCTATACAAATCCTTTACCCTGATTGGGTAAAGGATTTGTTTTTCTATTTTTTCTTCTCCCTCTTCAAGGATTAGGCATGTGTCTGTTACAGCTTCACCGGTCTTTTCGTCTTTTCTATATTCCTTGATCGATTTATTTACGCAGTGGATATCTATCTATTTTGAAGTCTTCATATTTTCTATGGTGCAAGTTTGTGTATTTTTTAATTTCTCCTAAAAATCTCACTTCTGCAGCTTATATTTTATATGCATCTTTCTTTTTAACGGTCCATATTTATGAATCATATAGTATAGTGAAAGTGGCCTCTACTTTAAAAATTTTTATCGAGTTTACTGTCTTTTTGTATTCAGTGCTCCTTTAATTGCTCCACAGATTTTCTGAAATTTCTTTATTTTTTAATCTATGTATTTATGTTTCAGATATGTTAATATCTAACCTAAATAAATAAAATAATAGAACGTATTTGTATTATTTTATTATGCCTTCATATTTGTTTCTTCTTATGATATTTTAAAATTGTATTGTTGATATTTTGTTTAATTCATAAGCTGATTTTTGAAGGTCACCTTCATCGTTTTGTAATGCAATGTGATCATCTGCATACAGCACTGTATTGATAATAGTTCTTCTTCTTCTGGACTTGGGGATGTTGGTGGATATAGAGTTGAAATTATTGCTAATCTTTCCAAGATAGTTCATATGCTTCTTTGGTTATTGCAGAACGCGCAAAGACAAAGAAGTTATTATTCCTCTTTATAAGGAGTTGATACGTCCACTTCTGGATTACTGTTCTCAGGTCTGATCGCCTCAATTCCTTGGAGATAAGTAAGTGGTAGACAAGATTCAGAGGCAAGTGACCAAGTTGATGAGTGGTGTAAGGAATGCTCTCTACACTGAGAGATTGAGAGTTTGTGGATTACAGAGGTTGGTTGATAGGAGATGAAGAGGTATATGACAGAAACATTTAAGTTACTAAAAGTTTTTTTATAAGATTGATGCAGTGAAATATTTCATCAGTGGGACAGTGGTGGAAGAACAAGCGGTCATCGCTGGAAATTAAGTAAATATGTGCTTAACAACGGCGTGAAGACTAGGCTTTTCGCTTGGAGAGTTGTAAATGAATGGAATGCGTTGCACGATCAGTTGTGAGTGCTTCTTCTGTTAATGAGTTCAAGAAGAGGTATGATAGATAGTGTGTCGATAGTTTTGGTCTCCCTCGATGAGTGTACTCACTACAAGGAGATGTCTGTATAATACTAATAAATATTTACAAGTCTTTTATTCAGTATTTCACTAAACTATGTTACCTTATTTAATAATCTTATTCCTCTGTAATCTCCACAATCATCTCTGTCTCCTTTCTTAAATATAGATATAACCTTAACTTTTAACCAATCTGATGGAACCACGCATTTCCTCCAACAGTTATTTATTAATTTTAAGAATCAGTGATGTAAATGTTCTCCATCATATTTCCAAATCTCTGTATTTATGAAATCTAATCCAGTTGATTTTCTAGTTTGTGATAATTGTATTGCTTCTTTTAGTTCTAATATAATTGGGTCTATAGCAGTGCTGATTCCTTCATTATTATTTTCTGTTATTAAATGTGAGCCATTCCTGTATATGTTTTTGAAGGAGTGATTTGTATGCCATTTGTCATTCTTTTATTGCATTTTCTATATCTGCGTTCTAAGTGTTTAATAGTTTCTTTACAAGTACTTCAGAGGCTGCTTTATGAATTATGTTTATTAAAGTTTTCCCATTCTTCTCCAATATCTTTATTTAGTTTGGCTTCTTTAAGGTAATCTTATAATCGTGACTGAAATAGTTTTATAATGATTTCTTCTTGTTTGTATACTTTTTTCTATTTCTTCTTTTTCTTATTTCTTTCTTTCTCCATTTTGTTAGTATTTCTGTTTTAGAATCTATTAAATAATGATCGGAGAAAATTTCTTTTGCTCTGTAAACATGATGTACATCTCTCACGCGTGGAGCTAGTTTCAGATTAGTAATGATATGATCAATTATAAATTTTGTTCTTCTGCCATTACAAGTATAGATTCCAAGTATTTATTTAGATTCTTTTTAAAAAAAAAAATGATTAGTTATTTTAAAATTATTGAAATCACAGAAGTCTAACAGTTCTTGACCATTTTGATTCCGAAAACTTTTCCATGTTTTCCTAAGACATTTGGGATTGGATTATTTCCAACTCTAGAGTTAAGATACCCTGCTATTAATGTGTAATCATTTTATTACATCTATTTAACTGTTTTTGTAGTTCCTCATAAAACTGTTCAGATTTCTCTTTCCACGTTCTTCAGGGGCATATAATTTTATGATATTTCAGTAGCTTCTATTCGTTTTTAATTTAACTGTCATAGAATAAGGAGGCTTGCAGCACCAATGACCTCAAGAGCTATGCCAGCGATAGCTAAACTACTGGTAGGGTTTCCGTAGCTGGATAGGCCGAGATGTTGGTGTCACCCGAAGACCTACTCCGCCAAGTTGGAAGTTTAGCGTAAGGCTGGTTACTTAACTAAGTAAAACTGAAAAATTAATCGGACACAAACAATTGAAAAAGACCAAGTAAGGATAAAGATAAACCATTAGGAATCTCGGACATTTTAAAAGTAGCCAGATGCAATATGTGAAGTATAACAACAAAGGAATTAGAATTACCAAAACAACTAAGAACTAAAAATACTAATATACCTGTGATAAAAGAAACAAAACAAAACAAAAAGAAATTAAAGGGAATAAAATATGGGGATGGTTTTTCTATGTTATATAGTGGAGTGACCAACATATCAGTGCCTCTAAGGGAGTGCCCATTTTAATCGATAATAAATGGGAAAATAGAATAAGGCAGAACAAGTTTGCAAACGATTGAATTATAACAGTTTTTCTCTTTTTATTGATTGTATATATTATATGTTTTTGCATAGTCCGGAAACCTCGTTCTAGAGACCAAATAAGAGAATTTTTCAGATTCCAGACCTCTAGTAAGCGACGTGGAGGTCTCATATCGGGCAATGAACCTAATCTCCCACCTACTGGCAATCACACACATCCATGCCCATTGCTTGATTCAAACCCGCAACCTGTTGGTTGGAGAGCGGATATGCTAACCATTCGGCAAACCAGGCGGGAATATTTATTATAATAGAGATATTTTTGTTTTGGAAGCAAATGTAAAGCGAACAATAAACGAGCGGTATTTGAAGCACTAACACAGACACAAACTGGAAAGTGTCTGACAAGATGGAACCTACGTTATACTTAAGAAAAATACACACTATCGTATGTGTGTATATTCTAAAAATAGAATATAATAAGCATTTATAATAAAACAATAATATAGCAGATATGCAGAATATGAGAATATGATATTAAATCTTCCGTTTCTTCCCATCGACTGTTGGATATAGTCTCACCTTAACTTTCCATACCTTTCTGTCTTGAGTTAATGTCCTCGATTTCAGGTAAAATCTTTGTAGACCATCACTGTATGTCTTTTTTTCGTGAACAAGACTTTCCTTCTCTTCACTCAGTGCATAATTTTGTTCATCTATTAATCTGCTAATATGGTCAGACAAACCATATTCGTTTAGACAGAAAATACTAGGAATATTACTGTAACCAACTGGGATGCGACGTTTACCACCACACAAAGAAGTCTGGTGAATGACACAAAATCAAATAATATTTGTGAGCAAATAAATATACAAGTTACAGAAAGAAGAAATAAAGGATCAGAAATATTATGTACAGTAAATAGCAAGGTAAACAATAGTAAAATAGAAACTGTTATCTTAAAATTGAAAAATAGATTTTTTAGGAATTTAAAATGAAATGCTAAGATGTTAAGGTAGCAAGAGAAAGGATCTTCAAAACGTTAGAGTTATGTGGTGCAAATTGGAGATCATATGTGGCAATACATAGCAATTAGAACTGAAGGACGAAGGAGATACAGGTGTCTTGATATCTGGTGTCAGACAAGGATGTACATTATCCCCTCTGTTATTCATTATCTATATGGATCACATTATGAAAAAAAATGGTATTCAAGCTGATATCAAAATTGGAGGTGTTAACCTCAGCTCTTTATTTTATGCAGATAATGTTATACTTTTAAATAAATCCAGTACAATTCTGCAAGATTCCCTGACTAAATTGAATAACTGTTGCAATATATATGGTACTAAGGTCCGCAATAACAGGAGAAAGACAATAAAAATAGGCAGAAATTAAAAATATCAACTGCTTTGTGAATAGAGACGCTATAGAACAAGTAAAACATTTCAGCTATTAAGGCACGATTTGTAGTGAAGATGATAAATTAAATAATTAAATATGGAAATAGACAACAGAATCAACAAAGCCAGTATGGCAGGAAGTTAACTGAATAGATTTATATGGAATAAGAGAAAATTACTCAAAACACTAATTAGCTGTATATAAGACAGTGTTCAAATCAGTTTCAACTTATGAATCTGAGAATTGGGTCAGAAGTAAAACACTTGACCAAAGACTAGAGACTGAAGATATGAGAGTCCTGAGAAAGATTATAGCCGTGAACAGATGGCTTCAATGGCAATATCATATTAAAAACGAGGATATTAGGAAAGAACTTGATATTGTCAACATCCAGGAATGCGTTAGTTGAGCTAATCTCAGGTGGTATGGTCACTTAAGCCTGCGTTAGTAAGGTGGGGTGTCACAGACCCCAAAGATTTTAAATTGACTATAACTTTTTAACAACGCATGGCAGTGAGTCATTCCTCAGTATAGCTTCTCCTCCCGTAACCCGCTACTCGATGCCATAGACTATAAGCTGTTGCGCGCAAGCAAGTTTAGTGTGCAGATGTGTAATTTGTGCTAGGGTCCACCAGACCCTACCTTACCAAAAGTGTGACTATATTTACTTCCGAAACATAAGTTGTTTTCATGTATATTCTACTAAAATACCATCGGTACTGCTGTGTCTTCTCTATTTTTACATGACAACTATAAGAAAATATTTTTCGCAAATATTTAGAGTATTTTGAGAATAATATCTTTTTTTTTTACCAGATGAGTTACGAATAGGAAGAAGAGAGGTTACGTCGACTTATAGATGACACTAAAATTAAAAATCTCACATATTCTCTTGAGAAATCTTTCTATTTTTCCTCGCTGACCACAGTGCTTTTCTTATATTAAAACAGCATCAAATTCAAAGATAAAATTAAAGCCCTATGTTTAAAGAACAGTGAAATAATTATTTTTTTTGCAATGTAATTTCCCTTTTCGCTAGCATTACTTCAAGAAATTTCCCAGCTCTAACAGCTGAACTGTTGTTAATCTGTTTGAACTCTAAATATCGATGCAGACTATTTTACGTTGCAAATAAAAGTATAGGCAGATTGGAGGGGTCAGAGGCCTACCTTACCAGCTTTGTTGATTATTTTATAAAACTTCTGGTAAGTGAATTCTCCATTTATGTTTCCCTTTAGTTCCGTATTCTCTTAACATCGTATCTAGCTTCGCTTCATGGGTGATATATTAGCAGTTCGGTCCCACTCAGAGAGAATTACTGTAGCTTTTCTAGATAAAATAAACTCCATGTATTGAAGTTTTTTTTTAATATCAAGTTAAAGAGTGTTCCCTTTTTGGACTCTTTAATAATGTGTACTTTTACAGGCAGTAGTCCATTTTTGTTTACAGAAAGTTTCTTCACTGTTCGATACGTCCATCCAGTACACTGTTACCAAGCACAGAGGATAGGTATTATCAAAACATACGCATGTTCTTCCATTTCCCTTCTATGGAAAGATTTGAATGAAATAAAAATCACCTTCATTACTAATGGCTATAACCAAGCCGCCATCCAGAAAAGAGATATGTTTCTTCAATCAAACTTCAGTGTCCAGAATAAAACCAATTTCCATACTCTACCTTAAAGGAACATTGAAACAAATAGCCAGAGTTCCTTGCAAGTATAATCTATAAATCATCTTCAAACCAGTTCGGGAACTGGCTTCTTTTCTACCATGTCGAGTTCTTTATTTTGTACAGACAAGCCAATCTGCTCTCATTAGAATCATAAACATCAGAACTACACAAAATTACTGAAATGTAAAAAGACTTTCTTTTCTTACCATGAGATTGACAAAAAGACAGAAGATTTCTTTGAAATGGAAGTAAAATTCTTAATTGCCAAAGGTTTATATTTAATACTCTATTTCTTTGAACGTATGAAACTTTACTTCTTTCGAATCCCTGTCAAAAGTTTGAGAGGCAAACAACCTCGGATAGTTTGCCTCTCAAATTATTGGGAAGTAATAGGAATAACACTTCATATTTTTTTAAAAAAAATAATGAACATGTTATGTAACCCAGTATTTGAATTTCAAAACATAACCATTGTTTACCTTCGAATTCGAATAGTATATTTTTATATTTACTCTGCACTGAGACCGAGAAATTCTCTAATAAACATACGCTTGTGATGAATGTTTTGAATGTTGTCAACTGATCTTCTTTTCTCATTAAATTCTATTTCTCTTCATACTGTCAACCGTTATTAAGAATTGAATGTTTAGTTACACATAATATATAACATATCTATTATTTTAATTGCAGATTCTTTTGCATGATGATTTACAATCTCTACACACATATCTACCATCTGCTTTACTACCCTCAGAATTCGGAGGAGAGCTTGATCCAATAGAAAAATTGTCAGTGTACAATAAACTTGTAGAATACCACCCAGAGTATTTGAAGAATTTCCAATACGGATTCAAGTCCAACTTAGAGTAAATGATTCTTTAGAGTGCAATTCTACAAACTTCGTTTTACACTGAGTTCTATGAGTCACTTGTTTGTTCTGGTATACAAGATGAACAAAAGAAGACGTGGACAAATGAACGGGACCCAGTATTTTCTGTAATTGTGAAAAAATTTGAACAAGACAACTGTGGTATATTGTTTAAATGATTTATATTTATTGAGATATTTCTGTTACTGATCACTTATTGTTACTCATGTCAATAAATTGAAAAAAAAAAAAAAAGAGAGATTGAAAACCATTTGTTGTTCATACTCTTTTATTTGTAGTATTAGCGTACGTCAATATATGCCAATCTGATTTTTTCTGAATCTAGTTAACAATATCGAAGCTAAAATAACGCAAGATACCGTGCGCCTTGCAACATCTCTTTCCATATGAAAACGATGACAGTTTTTCGCAACTGCAGTTGCGGATGCGCCGATCTAATGCGAAACCATTTCACTTTCATTTTTCATTGAGAAATAGGACTGTACTGTTCAATGCAATCTGTGTATCGAGTTCTGCTCAGCTGCTTTTTGTGGCTACCCCCTTGACTCACAACAAACTCAATGGCAAAAGGAGGTAGATCTTATCAAATTTCAACGCAATTCTGGTTGGTGTTTTGGAAGTGGAGGGCTTGATGCATCAGAAATGCGTTTGTCAAAGCCTGAATGTGATCAGGAGTGATTGCCTAAAAAAACGTAATACTCTTCAAGAGAGTCCATTGGATACAACTCAAAGGCAGCTTTTCTTTACCCAGTTTATGTTGCGCAACCATACCATACCATACTCGTGGCCACGGGTATCTAAAAGTTCTTGCATTTTCTTAAAAGAATGAAGACGCAGATTTCATCATCTGCATCTTCTTTTACAGGGAAAGATGCAGATGATGCATCTTCTGAACAGGGAAACGCACCTTAAATGACTTTCAAGATGTCACATATATAAATTGAGTACGATTTTGCAGATGCAGGCAATTACCAAACAGATCTAATAAGAAAGCATTGAAGAAGATAACTCGAAGTAAACTAGATGTGTTCGAAATCACCTAAAAAGAAAACAAAAAATTCTGTCCGGGATAGTTTTGATCAGCCATCGTGATTTGGTTATGTACGCCATAATTTTCTATTCGTTTTCTTTTTTTAATTCGATAAAATAAAATCCATTAAAAGAGTTACAAGTAGGTAGCCAAAATATGTATCATAAAAGAGTATTTGTTTCATAATTTAAAATAACGCACGAAATAATACAGCTGTCTCATAAAGCTACAAGAAATTTAAAACATCCTAACACATAAACACTCATAAAAGAATCATCTGCCATTCAAACGATGTAGATGAATCACATGTTCTTGAAAAGTCCTTGTGATTGGAAGACATTATACAAAACTGCAGAGCTGGTCATTGTTTCGTTACATGAAGTGAGCAGTTTGGTAGACGAAGGTTATCTCTTTGCTTTTATTTGACCTAAAATAAAAGCAATAAATAACTATATTATAAATGGATTTATCTTGCCTTAACTGAAGAAAGAGATTAATTAGAAAACATAGACTTAAAACTGAAATGTCAGCAGACTCCTCTCACTGTAACACAATTCCCACGTCCTACATGAGCAGAATCTTATTCTCACTCTTACTCATTCGGTTAGCTAGTAATTATTTCCTTACATGAAGAAAACATTTTGGCTGATGAAGGTTATCTATTTATTGCTTTTATTTGAACCAAAAATAAAAGCAATGAATGAATAGTTTCTTTGCATTCAATTTACTCATTGACTGAAGAGAACGATTAATTAGATAAGAGAGAGATTTACACCTGCCTGAGCACTCCATCCACTCTGGCAATGCTCCGATCACTCTCCATGCAGAGAGTTCTACTTCTCACTTTCTAACTCAAAATAACTCCATTAAGAGCTTCTTTCAATGATTCCAGGGATGATCTGCTTTCCGTATACCCACTTCTCTGTGAACAGACTGCCAGAGTTTATCAACTATCTTCCTTCATATGTTATGTTTCAATCATACTTCATGTACTCCTATCATATATCAATATCTTCAACAACCCACATTTCTACAAGTTCGTGAGCAGAGATTTCCCGGTTTTCCTCCTGGAAAGTCAAGTTTTTCATTCTGCATATCATCAAAGCCTGGTTAGCCACGCATGCAGATCTCATAAATCTTATTTACTGTTCTCCGAATGATTTAAAAAAATCATCTCGACGTTGAGACAACTATTCTGTGCACTCTAGTTTATTTTCAAATTAATCAGTGACTTAAACAGCTATGCACAAGTGTTGTTAAAATATTCCAAAATTTGGTTTAGAATAAGGTTCAAGGATTATCTATCTGTAAGGCATCACATGGTACTCAAAAAGATTATTATTATTTATTATTATTATTTTTTTGTGCGACCCTTATAATTTTTTTTATCTAATCTCCTACACAGGAAGTATAGGAGATAAGATAACTTATCTCCTACACTACCTGGAATGAAGGTCTACCAATATACCTCACTAAATTCTATGTTTCAATTTTTTCTGGCCAAAGTATAAATTTTACACTTACCGTTAACGTGCACGAAGAAAGATAGCCCTACTCATCAACCCTTTGAACTAGCCTCTTCAAATCTTGGTGAAGTAGCATCCTGTTAGAATTTTCTCGTAATTTCATCTCTAAAAAGTGAATATCTCCCTTTAGATCGCTAATTAAATCTACATCGTTTCCTTGACTTAGAATTCACTGTCTCTGCACTCTGCATTCTGACAATGAGTTCCAATCATCTACCGCTCTGCACCAAAAATAACTAGTGTTCACACCTTTCCTATGTAGCTTCCAAGTATGGTGAGTTGTTCTCTCCCTATCGCCGCCTAGTTTATGAAAATTCTCATTCACAGTAATCGGATATTAATCCCTTATCAACGTATGTGTTTCTGTCATGGTCCCTTTTCTTTCCGCCAGTAACTCTGCAGATTGCTCCTCAACATTCCAGAGACTACAAGCCACCCTTTTCATCTGTCTCTGAACTATTCACAACAGCTCCTCATCCTGTCCTTTTGTAACCCAGCTGAAAAATCTCTGCAATGTTATCCATATGTAGAGATATTAAAGCCTTTACAATGAAATCATAATGTGATTACTTCTACCTACCTATCTCGTCCGTATCCTCCCCTAATATCCCAGAAATTCAGATCCCCACCACCACCATCTACAGATATCTTATCTCTTTCATCTCCTGAACGATACTCCACGAAGTCTGTAATCCGAATCTCATCTTTGCTTCCCAAATTTTAAAATCTTGCACGATCCCCCCTCCAATTCACTAAGTCTATTCAAGTCCTATTGCGAAGCTACAACATTCGTTCTCCTCGTGTTAGTACTCCACAACTTCACCTCAGCTACAAACAACTGTATATCACCATTTAAACAGACCCTTAGGGTACATCACTATTGATTTTCTTCTTCTTCTGAGTTATCGGTCCTCCATACACAAATTGATGATAATATCAGAGAACTAATCTACAATCCAAAGCACTAATATACTGTCCAACTCTCACTGCTGCAATGTAATTACCATCTTCTCATGTGAAAGTCTATGAAAGGCTTTTACAAAATCTAAGTATATAACTGCGTATGCATTACTCTTGTGCAATGCATTGTCGGCATATTACAATACGAAAGCTGTTTGAGCATACTGCTTTCGTATTACAATACGAAAGCAGTATGCACAAACACGATTTTAGCAATTCAATGCTGTCAATCAAAGAGACTGTTGTTGTTTTCAACCCAAGTCTTAGTCTTATCATTCCTTTTATGAAGCGGAACAATTTTGTCCTCGTTCCACTACTTAGGAACTTGGGCCAATATGACTCATATTAGAATATTAAGTTAAAGTTGTTTTTAGCTCCCTGGAATATTTCCTACAGACACGTGGTGATATACCATCAAGTGAAGCGAGTGACATCCATAAACCTCCTATAGCTTTATATATGTCAGGTTTCCTCAATTCTTCATAAACTATCTGCTCACCACTATCAGTGGCTCCTCATGACTTGCCACTGCATTATATTACATTCATGAGGATGAAATGTCTTTCTGAATCCTCGCCAGTGGTTGTCATTCTACCATTTTCACTAAACAATATCATCCTTCCATAATCATTCTTCCTTCTACCGGTCTCATATCGAAAAATCTCCTTAGGATTTCTTTTGGCCTTATTAGCTAGCTACTCCTAATACTGCACCTTTAGCTATCTTTACTAAGCGAGTCACAGTCTTTGTTGCTTGCCCTTTTTATTCCTCCTCTAACTGATTATTACCATTCGTCTTATGCTACTTCCATAGTTCCTTTTTTTCTTCTTCCACATTTAAGGCTTAATCTCTTCATTTGTGGATTTCACAACTAATTTATTTGACCTCCTGTCCTAGGGAATGCGTTCACACAACAACTAGCCAGAAAGATCATAAGTAAGCTTTAAGCAGAATTCATCCCCTTTAAATTAAATTTCTCATTCCATCATAAATTGTAGCTGCGCCCTACCTCCTGACTTTAATATAATCATCAGCTTTATAGTGCACAATATATTGCTTAGTCATGTAAGTTCTCCTAGGGCTAGCCACCACTCAAGTAATCCCTTCATGGGCGCTTCCAGCAAAGGGGGTAAGATTTGATACCTCATTGATAATAACATCCGCTAATCAAATCAAAGACCCTGAATCATCGTATGTCCTCTATTACTTGCTGCCTGAGGTAGTCGTCCTGTAAAATCTCAAGAAATTAATTTTCTCCCCCCCCCTCCCCCAGATGCTGCCTCTTCATTCCGATATACACAGTCAACCAATATTTGTCCGGATACTTTAGAGATTTACAACTGATACCAACAGGCGAATTCTAATATCGGGTATGTCCCTCTTTGGATTTGATCACCTCCTGTACCCCTAAAGGAAAGCTTTCCACTAATCTACGGCAGAAATCAGGTGGAATAGGTGGAATTTATCTCCATTCTTCTAAGAAAGTAGCACTGAGTTTAGCGACAGATCGAGGATGTG
Source organism: Typopeltis vanoorti (assembly GCF_054136105.1). Classification (NCBI taxonomy): domain Eukaryota; kingdom Metazoa; phylum Arthropoda; class Arachnida; order Uropygi; family Thelyphonidae; genus Typopeltis; species Typopeltis vanoorti. The sequence continues at coordinate 157,002,250 of NC_143553.1, read as the reverse complement.
CTGTTCTGGACCTCAATCGCCACTCCAGTTGGTCCCCATAGGTGTTCGATGGAGTTGAACTCAGGACCCTGCGCAGGCCAAGGCAGTCGTTTAACACACATCTCGTCATACCATTCCATAACAGCTGCAGCTTTGTGGCATGTCGCATTGTCTTCTTGATTGTAACACGGGTCCGTTCCATAAAAACTCCTCAGTGTAGGAAGCAGCTGATTATCCAGAATATCAAGGTAGTAAGCTGCTTTCGTGGAACCAGGGACAACGATCAGTGATATCACCCGAAACGAGCTGAATGCATCCGACACCATTACTCCTCCACCACCAAATTTTCTGTGTGTACAACACACTCTGGTAACAGGAATTGACCAGGCTGTCTCCACATCCACACCTTGCCATCAGACTGTAAACTAGTGAACCTTGATCATCGCTCCAGAGTACCGTTTTCCGCTGGTCAGTTATCCAGTTCCACCAGGCCAGACGAGCCACCTTGTTCATTGTTGTGGTATTTGGTGCAGTTCGTTTCGTACAGTATTCGTGCTCATCATGGTGATACTGAGGCTCTGGAACATGACGGAGGGTCTGTGCCGATTGTAGCCGGTTTTTACTTGCCACCCATTTTAATACTCTCCTGTCCCTGTCACTCATTTTCGGCGGTCGCCGTGGATGTTTTCTGCACTAGTGATGCCAAAGCGTCTCCATTTGTTGGTCGCATCTCCGACCGTTGATTTTAGATGCTCCACTTGAGCGGCAATGGCACGTTGGACATGCCTCCAATGTGACAACCCACGATGACACCTCTCTTGTAGTCACTGAGTTCACGTCGTGTTGCCATACTACCTGTATTCAACTGCAACGATGAAATTCTGCTTCCCACTATCTCTACATCGGTTTTTATGTTATTAACAATCTTGAAATATTCCATAACGTCATATAACAGAGATATCCCAACAATTATTAGTAAATTGTGCATATTACCATAATTAAAATCACCACCAATGATCACCATTTTCTTATTAGCCATAGTACTTCGCCTGTATATTTCCTTCTGACGGTCGCTCACAAGAAATCTATAGACACACACAAATAAATATTTCATCTTTTCCACCTCCACCCTACCCTCATACTGCTTGATAACAACTGCCACTATTTGTATTTTCACCGTGAATAAGCATAACTCTTCTGCTACTAATAACAGTCTTACACTTATGAAATCTCATAGGAGTCAAAAACAAAAGCAAAAAATCTACTGCTAGTTTATATATTTCAACCATGTCTTCGACTCAATAAATAGAAGCACACTCATAAATTCCTAGAAAACAGATGGTTTGACAAATAGTTATTAAATTGTATCAAGAATTACTACTCGCTTACGCAAGGATGCCCATTGTCACCATATTTATTTATCCTGTACCTAAAAGAAGTAGAAGCTGAAGTACTACAGGTGTGCGTAACTGTACATGAAAGAAATATAGCACATTTGAAGTATGCGGATGGCATATTTATCACTACAGACACCCAAGAAAAACATAAAACATTCTGACCAAACAAGTAACAGATGCGATATATAAATCAGTTTTAGTTAAAACAGGATTAATGTTAATAGGAAGAAAAACAGAAATCAAATGAAAATAAGAAACAGTAATATAGAACACGTATAAAAAACATGATTACCTAGGCTCAGTGATCACCGAAGATCTCGGTTATTTTGAAATATTGAAAATTGGATCAGTAATGGATGGATAACAATGGGCAGACTAGAAAAATATGGAGCAATAAAAGATTAATAAATAACTCAGTTGATGAGTTAATAGATAAAGTCAATGCTTTTGAAATGAAATGCCTAAAAGTATCAATAAAACAAACTGGACAGAAAGGAAAATAAATGAAAAAGGATGAGAGGAACTTAAATTCAAGGAAACAATAACTACAATACTAAAAAGAGCTAACTAAGGTGGTTTGAACATGTTTCAAGAATGAACCCAGAAAGACTACCAAACATATTATTAAATGGTAAAATTGAAACAGTCCAGCAGAGGAAGACCAAGAAAAAAAGAATTCATAACATAAAAGAAAGCACCCACTTAAAATCCATAATAGAACTACACAAAAAGACAGCAGACATAAAAAAATGGCGAAAATTCCTCTTTGAGAAATTCAACCCACTATGAGCGGAAAAGGAAGAAGAAGATATCTCTATATTTGTCAGAATGTCATCCGTATCCAACTACTTCTCACTTATTCCAAAACTTTTGGGTGAGCATACTCCACCAACGAAACAATATCATTCCCCTTATTTCTAGTACTTCTACATTCGTAAACATATTACAGCTCACTTCGTGTTTTATAACAAGTCCCACAGACCTCATTTCTCGAATATGCCAACTCCATATATCCAGCCATTTCTCTCTATCATCTGATCCACCGCCTCTCCCGAGACCTAAATGTTTACTCGATATCTCCGGAAAGCTCAAATTGTAATGTTAGTAATACCCAGTGTTTCCAGGTGGTCGCTCCCAGTGTACTATCGTGGCTCAGTTGTGCTTTACTCCAGTGATCAGATGAGAACCTTTGCTTAAATCCGATTTGACTGACGATCATTTTGAATCCTTTCAGTCAGCTTGTCATGCCATTATATTATCCGTAGTGGGTAATCTCCATATCCACAGCGTGTCACAATTCTCTGCTTTATAGTTTAGAATATTTTTTCTCATCTTTACATGTGTCTGTTCTCCTTCCGTTTTAGAGCTACATCAGATCATCTCCTCCTACATGTACAAAGCCGCATCCTGAAACATCATCTCGCTGATGTTTTAGGATACGAAACTTGGAGGTCCTACTTGATGTGTTCTGTTTAAATCAAGTTAACAGAGTTCACCGTCAAGGAACTCACAACCAATTCTAGCAATCCATTCCATTCGCTGAATACTCTCCATGCAAAAAATCTGGTCCTCACCCTCTTACACAACTTACACGGATGGCCCTATATCTCTGACTATTTTTCTGACTATTTTTCATACATATTGAAAGATTTCATTTGCATCAATTCTATAAAACCCCTTTAATGTCGCAAAAGTTTCTATCTTGTTCTCTTTTTTCCGCCTATGAATTAAACTTCGTAATCCACAAACCTTCAAATTATCCTGGTTAGGTAGGGGGTACTCCACAGATCTGTCACATTCTTCGTCACTCGTCTCTGAATCTTTTCGACCACCTCCTGGTCCCAAAGAAACCCAGGTGAGAAAATCTGTATTAGGTAATAGGCAAGGTGTGGCCGAATCATAGCCTTATAAAGAGGGATAATAAATTTCTTATCTTTGCTTGTTAGTATGTTTATTCAACATCCAAGTAATTCTTTAAGATATTTTATTAACTCTTGTAATACACCCTCTGAACTTCAACTCTTTGCCCATCATTATCCCCATAGCCTTAGCCTCATCAATTTCCTGCAATGCAATACCATCAATATGATACTCCATATGCAACCTTTACAACCCGAAGTGAATAACCTTACATTTTGAAACATTAAATTGACAATAATGATCCTTTACTTAGATGGCAATTTATTTCAATCATCCTGCAGGATACCTATATCATCTTTATCATCGATTGCTCTCTTCCCAGTTCTGCATCTTCAGCAAACAACTGAATATCCCCTCTTACAACTTTCCCCATGCCATTGATATACAGATTAAAGAGTAGTGGTCCTAGTACCCAACCCTGAGGTACTCCACTAGTCACCATCAATCTCCTAAATTACACTCCACTATATACTGCTATCTTGTGTCTGTCTGTCAGCTACCCCTCCCCTATCCACGCTACCAGTGTCATGTTCATTCCCATTTGCTCCACTTTTTGTAATAGTGTTCCATTTGGTATTCTGACAAATGCTTTGGCAAAGTTCAGCAGTCATAGTGTACCCATTACTTTTATCCAATTCTGCTGAAACTTCATTATAAAATATGAATAAATTACTAAGGCAAGACCTACCCTTTATAAAGCCATGCTGCTAACTACAGAGTATTGCATTCCTACCCACTGTTGTATTTTACTCTTCATCACTCACCTTTTCCGATAATTTAACTACCACTCCTGATATATTAATTGGTCTTCAGTTTTTTGCAGCCATCTTTATGCAATGATACTATCATAATCTCTTTTCACTCCCTTGGACCCTGCCAGATCTGAGACTTAGATTGAACAACTTCGTCAGAGGCAATGCCAATTCTCTTGGGAATTCACGTAGTATACAGGCTGATATGCCATCTACTCCTAAGATGTGTTCACATTCATATATTTTAATATGCTGAACACCTCCTGTCCATGTAACTCGATTTTGACATGCATCTCTGTAACAACAGCAACTCTAAAATCTCCACCTCGTTGATACATCTTTGCAAAATGATCACTCAGAACATCAACTATTTCTTTTGGTTCATTCACCTTCCTACCATGAGTATTGCTTAAAGTCATTCTACCATAGCCATTTTTCCTGTTACTTGCTACATAACAAAAAAAAAAACTGTTTTGGGTTTACTTTGATCTGTTTGACTAATTCTCTGTAATAATATGATCGAGCCTTCCTTTCCATACTAGTCATCCTTCTTGCTTGCACGATGTACTGCTCATACTAGAATGGTCTGAAACGTTCTCGGCTTAACAATGAAAAAACGAATTTATAATTTCAAAATTATTTCTGTTTCTAAACATAATCTCCTTTAACACAGATACATTTATTTCAGCGATGCTCCAGCGCCATCATCCTTTCCCCGTAGTGGTTTTCAGTAAGATTTACAAAATACCCCTCTGCAGCTGCGATCGCCTCTTAATTCGAAGAAAAACGCTGACCAGCGACGAAGAATTTTAGTTTGGTGAAGATATAAGTCATACAGAGCCAAATCTGGGGAATATGGGGGATGTTCCAACAATTCAAAGTGCAGATCCCTTAATTTTCCCATTGCCAAATCACCTTTATGGGCAGGTGAATTGGCCTGATGAATGACTATTTTTTCTTTTGCCAATGGGCCTTTTCTCACGAATTTTATTCTTCTGGTTAAAAGATCCGAATAATATTCCCCTGTTATAGTTTTACCCTTTTCAAGATAATTAATAAAAAAATGTCTTTAGCATCCAATAGACGTCTTTAGCAAACAATAACCGGGGATTAATATTTTCCTGGTTATTGTTTTACCCTTTTCAAGATAATTAATAAACAAAATGTCTTTAGCATCCCAAAATGCCGATGCCATGACCTTTCCTACTGAACCGACTTTGTTTTCTTTGGCGCTGAACAACCGGCTTTTGTCCACTGTTTTGACTTCTGTTTGGATTCTGGTATGTATGGTGAATCAATGTCTCATCTAGTAATGCATCGACGCACAAAATCAGTTTATTCTTGTTAAAACGCTCCAAGCACTGTTCAGAGATTTTCATGCGAGTGCGTTTTTGAACTACTGTGAGAAAACGCTGCTACTATCTTGCGCAAAGATTTTCATTTGCAATTCTTCATGTAAAATATATCCTTCACGTTGCTTTGAAATGCCTATAATCTCAACAATTTCACGCACTTTGACTCACCGGTCATCCAATACCATATCATTCACTTGGTCAATGATTTCTGGTATTGTTACACGTTTTGGACGTCCTTCACGTGGATCATCTTCAAGGCTGGAACTGCCATGTTTAAACTCTGAAGCCCATTTCTTAATTGTCGAAAACGAAGGAGAAGAGATGAATGTCCATAAAGTTTTATGAACTCCGAATGAATTTCTTTTGGCGTCAAACACAAATAAACAAATAAATAAAAAAAAAGCACGATACTCAAATTTATCCATTTCAAAGGATAACGACAACACGTTTGATTTTGACAGCTGTATAAAACAAACTACTTGATAGAATGACTTGCAACTTCACACGGCTTCTTATGACAGATATAGCAACTTAGACACCGAAAATCTTACCGATAGTGTTGCCAACTATGCTCGATGCCGAGAACGTTTCAGAGCACTCTCGTAAGTATGCAGATCACTGTTTTCTTTATATTCCTCGAAAATGTTTTCTTTTTTTTACATCTCTATATCTTTATATCTTATGGATTAAACGCAATATTGTTTTATATCCCCAAATTCCATCTCTGTTTATTCTTCTGACCTTGGGTATGCAGATTGATACTTCTACTCTCAAGCGTTATCTGACCACTTGCCATGAGCTACTGACATTCGTTCCTTGTAGCTTTTGAAGCCATGGCAATGTTTCAAGATGATCCCTGAGGCTCTCATAATCACCAGCCTTATAGATAAACATACATCCCTTTTTGAGAGAGTACTCCACATGCTTTGTAACTTACCAGAACAAGACGCCATGGTCACTCTACGATTGGAGGCAGATTGTCTTCCTTGGTTATGGATGAATCTTCTGATGCTATTATCAGATCGAACACCATCAAACCCCTTGTCTCCTGCATAAAGTATTATTTCATGTAATTATCCCTTCGCAACTGTATAAATCCACTTGCATCTTGCCATCCCCCCACTTTTCTCCCTCTAATCGAAGTCCCCGTTGTTAAAGTCTCCCATAATAAGCGTTCGGCATACACGTACTGTGCTAATCTGCCGATACATGACATCTTCCTCTGAACCCCGCTCCCTACGTCTCCTGCTCTATAGCAGCGTTTAGCAATATTATTTTGTCCTATTTGCTTCTATATCATACCAGACAGCTTCAAATGGACCATCTTCCTCGGATCCTCTTCAACTTCTAATTTTGTTGGTTGTAATTCTGCAGCTATCATCAGCAATATCACACCCTGCTGTCTTGTTCCCTCTATCCTCCCTAAATATACAATGCTCTTTACATTCCATTACTGTAACTATTGTATATCATTTTCAGTCAACCAGATCTCCCAATCCCATTCGTTTGTCATCTCTCCTATCAAGAAGGTTGACAATGGCTCGTGGTTAACCTCTGAGCGCGACGGTATGTGATCAGGACCTTATCTTTTCCACATATTGCCGTATGTATTCGCGGGTGTAAATCCGTGTGTGTGTGTGTGTGTGTGTTCACGGAGCAGGTTTGCCTGTACTGGGGCATGAAAAACTCGAGTTTCCTGGTGAAAAAAAAAAAAAAATACCTCTTCCGCCGTACAGACTCAATTTTAGTCGAAAGAAACCAATGGCATTTTTAATGGGACTCCTAGTCACGAAAGGTTGTAAGCCTATTGTACATTAATACAGTGAGTGGACTAAGGATTTTTTTTTTTTTATTTGTTAATTTTATAGTTTTTGCACGCTTTATTGAAATTTTTATCATTCTTTCGACACTGCTAGTTTCTTTTTGCCGTCGTATTGAAATAAACTCGATAAGAGAAAAAAAAAGAACTGCCAGCTATAAATAACTTGTAATTTAGTCGTACTTTGAAGTCACCTTGAATTTCTATTGCACATTTAAACAAGTCATAACTCAATAACTGCAGGATAAATTTTGTATTATTTTATTAGTAATAAATATATGTAAAGCATGTAGAGTAAAGCATTAAATATATTTTGTGCATACTTTAGTTATTTGATAAAAAATATTTATCACGATAAAATTACTGTGCTGACATATCCTTGGACTTTTCTTAAATTAATAAAACGATAAATTATTTGCAGGTTGCGATATTTGGTTTGTTCAGGGTGAAAATATTGCGCTTGATTCATACCCAGAAAGGCTGGAAGGTTATATTCTCTTAGCGGATGGGCTCAAAACATAATTCGAAAATGCTGCTCCAGACAACACACGTGGATCGTTTTCCTGTTACTTCAAGTGTCCAATAGTAGAGTGCTGTTCTCACATGTGACTGATATTTTCCTACCACCACCAACTGTGAATCTGCTACATTTACAAACATTCGTATCAGCTGTGCTCTACTCTTCAGGCTCCCTAAATATTGGCTGTAGGACGGAGAATCATCCACTCGGATAACCTGTCTGGCAAGTACGCTTGATTTTTTTTATTTCTATATATTTTAATAAAAAGTTTGGCTAATGTGATATGTTTAACTTTATTTTCTTTCATTTCATGATCTTACTTTATCCACCGTTATTATTATTTTCATTATCGTTCATTATTTTCAAGAAAAAACAAAGTATCATTAATCAGGTAATAGTTTCTACAGCAAGTATTGACATGAAAGCGATACAGGGCACTTTAATAGACGACTGATTGGTCGGTTGGTTGAGTTTATTGGTACAAGGGAAGGTTATAGCTGTACACAAGGTGGTAATAAAAAACAAATAGCTACATAAATAAATAACATTATGCAAAATAAAATATAAAAAAATAACAATGCGCAATCTGCACATTAATTGAATTAAGGAATTCAATTAATGTGCAGATCGCAATCATTTCTTTTCAGAAATTATTAAATCGAGTAATTTAATAATTTCTGAAACGTTAAATAGTTCACGTACGAGTCTGACTGAGTGTATATGACTCAATAAGATTAGTAAAAATTGCATTCCTTTCAGGAAAGAGGACGGTCTGGTTGGCCGAGTGGTTTGCGTATCCGCTCTCCAGCCAAGAGGCTGCGGGTTCGGCTTCTCAACATGGGCATGAATGTTTGTGATTGTTCTACTAACTCCGTGTGGAAAGGGAATCGGCGACTCTGCCACTTCTTCTAGCAAAAGCCTTCATGTCCCTCAAACCCTGTGAGGTACGAGAGTGACCATATCGCGTGCAGTCCTTGTGATTCGCATGTAACTAATCCGAATGCAGTGTTGGTACTCCACCAGAAAATGACCTATCGTAAAACGAGTGTTATATTGTTCATACATTGGAGGTTATCAGAAGTCAGTAGATTAGAATCAGTAAGATGACTCTGACCCTTTTGGAGTCTAACAATAACATCTTTCTCTTTCCATTTCTATACGGTCTACACTGACATTGTTTATTTTCAGACTTAATCGCATCCAATTTATTTTTAATGGTTCTTGCCAGATTGATTGCGATGGACTTTTAATTTTGCTATTATTAAATGCATGTATAGAGGGATGACAAACAATCCATTTAGAAATTACGAGCTCACTCACCTAACAACTGCTTCTGCAGTTTCATTTCTAGAAAATTTCATCCTGAAGTTTTCTAGGACCTTACCAGCGACATTCACGACTAAATGGCCTGCATGTGCTCCTATCATTGGATGCACATTTTCTTTGTTTTAATTTCGGGTATGATTTTAGAGTATTTCCAAAAAAAAAAAAAAAAAAAAAAAAAAAACGAGAATCGTCCTTTATTGAGGCATTCGTTGTGAATTGTTATAAATTCGGAGAATTTCAAAAACGTTCTTAGTAGAACGTCGCTTTTTTTTCTTAGATCCATTGATCGTAATACTGAAGTTACTTCGTGAGAAGTAATTTACTTCCTCACTAGCAATTTATATTCCATGGGTTAAAGGCAATCGAAATAGTACAGGATTTTTCCATGACTCTTTTCGTGTTTGTAACTTTGGACTGATGGCTGTATTTTGATTTCATGGTAGTTTTGTCGCCTGCATTTATCAAATCTTGATTGATTGATGTAGGTTATTTGATAGAGTGTCTGAGTGCATTTACGCATTTTCTCAAGGCTGTTAATTCATCATTCCATCAAAGCACTGATTTTCGACATCGATTTTTAGTTTCTTGGATATTCTCGGTGTTTGGCCGTGGAAGTTTGGCAGATATGTTGAAAGCGCAGAAGCAAGGAAGTCTATATTGGCATGCGCTGATGTCCTGATGGCTACATTCTTGTCTAGGTTAAGCTGTTGTTCACTGGTGATAGTGAAATGATGCTCTGATATTACGCGTACCCCACTTTGAAGACCACTTCTCTAGACCCTAAAACTAAGGAAGTTCTATAAAGTGTTGGGTATTTTTTTTCTATATATATATATCAGGGGCGAATAGTCCCGGTGTGCTAGTTGTGGGGTGCTCACCGACCAAATAGCAATATCGCCGTATTATATTTTTGCATTTATTCCCGTTAAAGACTCCACTTATTGTTTCCAGACTTCGAGTGATTCCTAAAAGTAAACACAATATACTAATGCTTCACTTTTCGACGAGTAAACATTGCATCACATTCGCGTTAATAGCCGGGATGTGCCTTCAAATTGCATACACCTTCAAACCCTTTGAAAAGATGTACAGATGGCGCAGCGGTTCAAATTCTTAACGTTAAAGTAGTTTTAAACCGCTCAGAAGGCGAGGCAGGGTGAGCTCTGGGACAATAGCTCCTAGAGGCTGTGATTGGTTATTATGTCCACCAAAGCAATTGAAAGTTGTCATTATTATGAGTTGCTGTTTTTGTGTTCTGAGTTTCATCTGTTTTGTGTGTGTGAATTGTGAGCTGAGGTGGTGGGCAAATGTTTATATATAATATAGACAAGCTTTTATATAATAAAAGCGTGTTTTAGTATACAATTTTCGATAAATTTATAACTTTTGTTGCCCATGTTTACAATGGGAATCGGTATTGTGTCGAAGGAGGTAAGCCACGCCCTCCTCCTCCAAATTTTACATCTTTGAGTAATTCAAATATACCAACCAAATAGAGTATTCTCCTTCATTATTGTTTTATGTTATATCTTAAAACAAACACCATACTTGGAATTCTCTTCCCAATCCTTGCACTGAAGAATTTGTTTCAACAGTTGGTCAGTAATTTTCAGTGGCTTTATTTATACTGACGTTTCGCAAATATAAGTTATGGTCATCTCTCTCTGCTTTCGTGTATTACATCATTTTCGACAAATTATTCCTTTTGATAATATAAATATTTATTATGAATTATATATTAACTTTAAATGTAAACCCAACTTTTTTAAATATTAAGCACGTAAGGAAATTTTAAGAATAATTTTAGAGAAATATTCATACACCTTTCTAAAATAGTTATAGAGTATTTTAAAATAGTTATAGTTATGCATGCGTTAGTGGAAAAGGTCACGTGTGAGTTTGGAATCTAACGTGCGAATAGCAATACTGTAGATAATTAAATTCTAACTGAGACTCGGCTATTGCTGTTACCCTCCTACCATGATCAGAGCTTTAATAGCTCAATAACACCTTATACCTACGCTGTTCTATACAGATAACGGGGAAGTTGAAAAGCATTCTTGCTTTGCCCTTTAAGCTCGTCTTTATAAGGGCATGTTTTACTGACGTTTTTGTGTTGCAGATGGCAATCAGCGAACTCAAGAATTAGTACAGCAAATGGCTTCATCTCAATCAACCCAGAAGAAAATACTCCACGGTACTATTTACCAGATGGAAAGCAGAACTAAATACAACTTTACAAATGTTTGTAAAAATCATCCCTTGGCACAAATACCGAGGACTTCAGCTTGATAAAAGTCTAAACGTTACGACGCACATCGACAGTCTCTACTAATTCCAACCTATCACTGCTTACCCAATGATTCCTGTCTGGACGGACACTATGTGTGATGGCAGATGGCTCCCTACCTCTCACGATCCTACTAATGCTGGGGTCCCACAAGGTTCAGTTCTCTCACCGACCCTCTTCCTTCTGTACATCAATGACATACTTGAGTTGACCTCCAACCCAATACACAGTTTTGCAGATGACAGAACATTGTACTCCTCTCTTTCATTTGATAAACCTTACCCTACAGAACTCACTTCAACCCACAGACCATCAACCACAATTTCCCTTAACTCGGACCTACAAGACATCCTCCGATGGGGCTCAGATAACCTCGTCAACTTCAAGCTAGAAAAACCCAGTTCTGTCTTAGTTCCCAAAAAAGAACCATTTTCCCCAGTATTATTTTTGATAACACTCAAATTCCTAGATAAGATGAAATTCCTCTTCTCGGCATTACCATGACATCAGGCCTCTCCTGGCATAAACAGATCATAACTATTACATCCTCAGCTTCCAAAAAACTAGGCTTTCTCTTTCGCTCAAGACGTTACTTCACTTCAAAACAGCTGTTAACCTTATACAAATCACAAATCCGCCCAGCTATCGAATACTGTTCTCACATTTGGAGTGGGGCTCCTAAAAGCTCCCTCAATACAGAGGAGAGCAATTAGACTGATAAATGATCCATCTCTTACCAACTCACTCCCCCCACTTTCACATCTGCAGTTTGTACATTCTACAAATAGTTTGATGGAAAATGCTCACCTGAAACAACATCAATAATTTCCTCACTCTGTACTAAATCCATCGGAACACGCACAGCCACCTCCCGACATCCCTTCACAGTACACCTTGAAACCCACGGAACAAATTTCTTTTCCTCCTCGTTCATCCCTGCTACTGCTATACTGTGAAACAGTCTCCCGCCTGATGTTTTTCCCAAGGAATACAATATACAGGCTTTTAAAATCAAATGTAAATAAGCTCCTTTCCCATCCCACTACTCATATACGGTACTAAAGTACTATAGGTTGACCAGCCAACCTCTCGTATATGGGCCAACCCTAAAAAAAAAAAAAAAAAAAAAAAGAAAGAAAGAATAAGAACAGCCTCCTAAACATACACAACAAAGTTCTCCTCTACAAATCAGTAAATGAAGTTAGTTGAAGTGATAACACTTCAACTAACCAACATTTTACCAGCCTGGAGACACACGACTAAAAGAAACATTCAAAGACTGTAAACAACCCAGAACAAATACCTAAAAATGACGCTAAGTGCTCCTTGGTGCTTCAGAAACCTCTAGCTACAGAGAGAAGCTAAATGGCCAGACATCAGGATCCACAATGACAGGCATTGTAGAGAAGTTCTTCACGGTCAGAGACATTCACCCAATTCAATCGACAAGCGGCTGATTACAAACCCGCAGACGGCTTCAAATATAGAAGACCGAAAGCGTTCATCGCAAAATAAGCTGAAATAACAAAAATGCTCAAAAACAAGGGATAAAGCACCCAAACCATTCCCCCACCACAAACGAGAACTCAGATAAAGGGATAAGTGTACTACTCTGCATGAATGCGTGTGTGTGTGGAGGAATACAGTTAATAAGTGGACGCAGGCGACACTGTGTTAAACGTATGTTCCTTTGGAAATAAATATGTCGACAATCTGTGCGTTTCATCATCTGAACAGTTCAGTAAACTGCTACGTGTTAACCGAATGACGATGAATGCAATTCTAATTGTTAATTATTATTTGTATATGTAGTCTGCAATCGATATTTTAGTGCAGAGCCTCAATGTTTCTTAAATTTAATTAATCTGTTAAACGTAAACCTTTAAAGTTATAATGTTTATAGTTAGGTGGCAAACTATTCTTAGCAACTGAAGAATTTTAGAAATGGAAGAAAGTAAGAAACGAATCATAGAAAACAAAGGCCGCGTGAAAGCTGAAGGTAAAATTATTCAAAATGTTTGGAGTTATTCCTCTAAGAGACCGCTAAATGAAACAAAAGTGACAGGACGGTGTTAGGATGTATTAATGAGGAATTCAATCAGGAAGGGTGTGAGAAAAAAAAGCTATCAGAAACCGGGAATGTGGAGTAAATAATATTCAAGCAAAATACTCAAATTTAGGTATATACTTTTACTGCAGACTCTTTGAATTCGATTTTAATCGATGCACATAATCGAAATCGATAGACGGAAGACGATGTACCCAATCCTGGCTGCTATTTATTTATATGCATCTGTATTATTTATTACAGATGCATATAAAATGCAGGTATTTATTTATATGCATTTATATTACTTTATTCACATAATTGGTGCACAGTGCAAACATAATATCTTTCAAACAGGTTTTCCACTGAAAACGTTTTCTTTTCTTTTTTTTTTTTTAATTTGCTTCTAGTGTCGGCTTTCTCTCCATATTATTGGGCTAATTTCATTTCGTATTTAGACTATACAATGACCTGACTAATTTAGGCTACACCCATATTTCTACTGAAAATGGTGATAAAAATAAAAATAAATGCACCCGTTGGTACTGGACTAAGAATCAAAATGTTGTGTCCTGACAAAGGTTTCACATAATGAAATTAACTGTTCTTACAGAATTTGAATTCAGGTGGAACAATGATGTGGATAAACGCCAAAATTTAGTAAACAATACGCAAATGCTAAACACCAAAACAACGTATTTAATTGTTAACATTTCATCGCAAAAGAATTAGCTTTCGTTTTTATGATTAATTGTTAAGCATTTACTTCAACTGCTGACATAATTCTCTAAACTAACGTAAAGTGTTCTTGATAAAAAATCAAGTAAAAGAAAAAAGATTTCTTAGATGCTAAAATTGAAGACGAAGATTATACGCAGTAAGTGCTTAACTTCTATTCTACCCGATTTCGAATTGCCGTTGAATTCCCGAATAATTGAAAACGACTTGCAGCAGTGATGACTGTCCGTTATCGTATTACAATATCATATTATTACTTGTTATGTTTCATATTATTATTTATTATTTCATGCTCTTATTTGGAGGCTCTTATTTCCTCCCCTTTCCATAAATATGCGAACTCCATGGTGCACATAAGAGAATATTTCAAAATTTCACCGGAATATATGGAACTTACGTACTTCGTATTAAAATACTCTGTTGTCACCTCGCACACAGTTTGATTAATTTGCAAATTCTGTCTTTTATATCATAATCATAATAAGCCTCAATCTTCCGTTATGGATACAAATTTAAGAAGATTACATAATCTCGATTTAGTTATTCGTAAATTTAGAAAAAATAGCAAAACCATCTGAGAGGCCATAAGCTTTCTATTGACGCTGAAGTCGTACATTGAAAAATATCTTCCCAATCACCAGTGTTAATGTACAACTGCACTTAGCGGAACATCTGTGAAAAAAAATGTTTATTTATATATCAGGACATCGGTTTTTTATTTTATTTTATTTTTTTACCAGTTCACCCACTTCGCAATGAGCAAGTACTTCAGTTAAAGGCTCTTGTTTGGTATTACAGATAGGTCTCTGATTTTATTTATTTATTATTATTATTATTATTATTATTATTATTATTATTATTATTATTATTTAGACACAGATTTTAGCGATGATGATGATAAATTAAATTTGGACATAGACAACAGAATAAGCAATGTTCTTGGAAGGAAAGCTGGTAATGGGAAGCCAACTGAATAAATTTATACGGAATAAGAGAGAAATGAGAGAAAAGACTAAACTAGTAGTTTGTAAACTGTTCAAACCAATTTTAAGTTGTGGATCTGAGAGTTGGGTTAGAAATAAAGGACTTGACGAAAGATAACAATGAGAGTACACATTAGTAAATTAAGTACGAAGTTGGTCTGAAACGTTCTCGGCGTAACAATGAAAAAAAAAAAGAATTTATAATTCTCTTTATTTTTCAACATAATCACCTTAAGACTAATACATTTATTCCAGCGAAGCTCCAGCGACATTATGTCGTCACAGCGGTGGTTAATTACCTCTTGATTCGAACAAAAACGCTGACCAGCGTGGAAGAGTTTTAGTTTTGGGAAGAGATAGAAGTCAGAGGGAGCCAATTCTGTGGAATACGTTGGATGTTCCAACAGTTCATAGTGCAGATCCTTTAATTTTCCCATTTCCAAAACATCTTTGTAGGCAGGTGCATTGTCCTGATGAAAGGACAATGCACCTGCCCTGCATACCGGGTCTTTTTTTTCAGGGATTTTTTCGTATAGTATGGTTAAAAGATCGGAATAATATTCACAGTTATTGTTTTCCCCTTTTCAAGATAATTAATAAACAAAATGCCTTTAGCATCCCAAAACACCGATGCCATGACGTTTCCTGCCAATGGAATCGACATTGTCTTCTTTGGCGCTGAACAACGGGTTTCTGTCCACTGTTTTGACTGCTCTTTGGATTCTGGTGTGTAACGGTGAATCTACGTCTCATCCATAGTAATAAATCGACGCACAAAATAAGTTTCATTCTTGTTAAAACGCTCCAAACAGTGTTCAGAGATTTTCATGCCGATGCGTTTATGATTTGCTGTGAGCAAGTCGGCACCCATCTTGGCAAAGCTTTTTCATTTGCAATTCTCCATTCAAAATATATCCTACAGTTCTTTTGAAATGCCTATAGTCGCGGCAATTTCACGCACTTTGACTCGCCGGTCATCCAATACAACATCGTGCACTTGATCAATGATTTCTGGTGTTGTTACACTTTTTGGATGTCCTTCACGTGGATCATCTTCACGACTGGTACGGCTAGGTTTAAACTCAGCAGCCCATTTCTTAATTGTCGAAAACGAAGGAGAAGTGTGTGCATAAATGTTTATGAACTTCGAATGAATTTCTTTTGGCGTAAAAACCTTCTTTCACAAAGAATTTTATAATCCCACGATACTCAGTTTTATTCATTTCAAGGGATACAGACAACACTTTTGCTTCATACATCTGTATTAAACAAACTACTTGATAGAATGACTTGCAATTTCCCACGGATGCCTATGACAGATGTACCGACTTATAAAAAAAAAAAAACATCGCGCTAATAGTGTTGCAATCTACTGTCGAAGCCGAGAACTCCTCAGACCACCCTCTTATTATTATTATTAGAATCAGTAGTAGTAGTACTTGAGGATTTACAGTACTACAACGCATCACGGCAATCCTAATTGTGTGTGTGTGTGTGTGTGTGTGTGCGTGTGTGTGTGTGTGGTGGATGAATTTCTTATCTTACGTATGTGATCAATATCAAATCTATCAGCATCAGTCGACTTCAAACACAGCAATCAAACCAATAAACAACAACTAAACGATGTCATCTTCAGATAGATTTTATTAAGGTTATCTGATAGAAGCTCAGACATTACACCTCAACTGGGATCAATATAAAGAAAAATAAATTAATATATTACAAATTCAGCATTTAAATGCTTTAAAATAAATAAATAAATGCTTTAATAAAAAATTTGTAAAAATATGTATCTATCGAATGTATATATTATAAATAAATTATTATTCTATAAATACTGTAAAATATAATTTTATTCAACTGCTAGTGTAAATTACTGAGTACAGTTTATACTATCAGTCGTTATATATATATATATATATATATACACACTAGTACACACTAGGGGGCTCCTTCCCCCTGACGCCTACCGCGCCCAATCCCCGGAGTTCCGGACTGATAGGCCGGTTCTCCTTGAATTCTTATGACTACATCCTGAGTGTCGAGTCTTCAAAAAACCCAGGGTCGAGTGCCCCTGAGTTTCCAAACGTTTCAAATAACTTGACAAAAAACGTGACACAAAAACGTTACAAAAAAGGCTTATCATTTCTATTATACGATAGATATATAGCAATTGCAATGGTGTTTCTGCACTCAGCGAGTTTCGTCTCCTGAACGAGGGCATTTCTGTGGCTTACACTTCGATAAAGGATGAAACCAAGAATACAATTTCTTGATATCTTTAATTTAAAATATATGAAAGAGAAAAAATATTTAATTTCTTTCTTAATACAGATTATTTTTGTAATTAAGTATGACACCTTTTATCTGTTTGTATATGGAAATATGACTTCTGCTTACTTCAACTGTATTATATTATATTATATTATATTATGATGGGGGTGGAGTCGACCGTGAGATGCGGTCGATTGGTTCATTAATGCCCTTGGGGGTGATGGATAGCAACGCAAAGCTGTACCAATGAAGTTTAACTGAGGTTCGGCTGTTGCTCTTACCCCCTTGGGTGATGAGTTTTTGAGTTCGCTCTCTTAAGGTTTTTGCCTTAAGGGAGCACTTTGAGTCTCCGGGGAAGGTGTTCTCCGGCACGGCCCGCTGAGGGGCTTTGTCGGTGAATTATTTTCCTCGGAATTTGAGCGGTTCTGCTCGGTAATCGAGTTTCACTGAGTAGAACCAACGCTGAGATTTGGACGGTCTTTCGCCCACGAATGAGTGGCCTAGAGATCGTCCGATATTTTTGAGATCGAACCTTTACTTACATAGTCGATTGGTTCATTAATGCTCTCGGGGGTGATGGATAGCAACGCAAAGCTGTACCAATGAAGTTTAACTGAGGTTCGGCTGTTGCTCTTACCCCCTTGGGCGACGAGTTTTTGAGTTCGCTCTCTTAAGGTTTTTGCCTTAAGGGAGCACTTTGAGTCTCCGGGGAAGGTGTTCTCCGGCACGGCCCGCTGAGGGGCTTTGTCGGTGAATTATTTTCCTCGGAATTTGAGCGGTTCTGCTCAGTGGTCGGGGAGCCCGTCACTGAGTGGAACCAACGCTGAGATTAGGACGGTCTTTCGCCCACTATGGAGTGGCCTAGAGATCGTCCGTATTTTTGAGATTTCACCTTTACTTACATAGTCGGTGATTGATTTTATATGAGATGCCCATATAGGGTAACGGATGGCAATGCTGAACCAATGAAGTTTAACTGAGGTTCGGCTGTTGCTGTTATCCTGGGTAAGTGAGTTCGCTCTCTTAGGTTTTGACCTAAGGGAGCACTTTGAGTTACCGGGGAAAGTGTTCTCCGGCACGGCCCGCTGAGGGGTACGTGCCGGTGAATTATTTTCTTCGGAATGAGCGGTTCTGCTCGGTACTCGAGGTTCACTGAGTAGAACCAACGCTGAGATTTGGACGGTCTTTCGCCCACGAATGAGTGGCCTAGAGATCGTCCGATATTTTTGAGATATCACCTTTACTTACACATACGGTGATTGATCCATTCAATCCAATACCCCTGGAGGGTAATGGATAGCAATGCTGTAGCTAATGAAGCTCTAACTGAGGCTCGGCTATTGCTGCTACCCTCCTGCCATGATCAGAGCTTTAATAATAGCTCAATAACCTTATCCCTACACTGTCCGCTACAGATAACGGGGAATATGAAAAGCATTCTTGCTTCGCCCTTTTAAGCCAGTCCTTATAAGGACTATAAGGAAAGGTATTATATTATTATTATTACTAGAGATTCTAAATTAGTCGACCGTGAGATGTGGTGATTGATTTTAGATTTTATATGAGATGCCCATATAGGGTAACGGATGGCAATGCTGAACCAATGAAGTTTAACTGAGGTTCTGCTGTTGCTGTTATCCTGGGTAAATGAGTTCGCTCTCTTAGGTTTTGCCCTAAGGGAGCACTTTGAGTCTCCGGGGATAGTGTTCTCCGGCACGGCCCGCTGAGGGGTACTTGCCGGTGAATTATTTTCCTCAGAATATGAGCGGTTCTGCTCGGTACTCGAGTTTCACTGAGTAGAACCAACGCTGAGATTTGGACGGTCTTTCGCCCACGAATGAGTGGCCTAGAGATCGTGCGATATTTTTGAGATATCACCTTTACTTACACATACGGTGAGATGTGGTGATTGATTTATATGAGATGCCCATATAGGGTAACGGATGGCAATGCTGAACCAGTGAAGTTTAACTGAGGTTCGGCTGTTGCTGTTATCCTGGGTAAATGAGTTTGCTGTCTTAGGTTTTGCCCTAAGGGAGCACTTTGAGTTACCGGAGAAAGTGTTCTCCGGCACGGCCCGCTGAGGGGTACTTGCCGGCGAATTATTTTCCTCGGAATATGAGCGGTTCTGCTCGGTACTCGAGTTTCACTGAGTAGAACCAACGCTGAGATTTGGACGGTCTTTCGCCCACGAATGAGTGGCCTAGAGATCGTCCGATATTTTTGAGATATCACCTTTACTTACACATACGGTGAGATGTGGTGATTGATTTATATGAGATGCCCATATAGGGTAACGGATGGCAATGCTGAACCAGTGAAGTTTAACTGAGGTTCGGCTGTTGCTGTTATCCTGGGTAAATGAGTTTGCTGTCTTAGGTTTTGCCCTAAGGGAGCACTTTGAGTTACCGGAGAAAGTGTTCTCCGGCACGGCCCGCTGAGGGGTACTTGCCGGCGAATTATTTTCTTCGGAAAATGAGCAGTTCTACTCGGTAGTCGAGTTTCACTGAGTAGAACCAACGCTGAGATTTGGACGGTCTTTCGCCCACGAATGAGTGGCCTAGAGGTCGTCCGATATTTTTGAGATATCACCTTTACTTACACATACGGTGATTGATTTATATGAGATGCCCATATAGGGTAACGGATGGCAATGCTGAACCAATGAAGTTTAACTGAGGTTCGGCTGTTGCTGTTATCCTGGGTTAATGAGTTCGCTCTGTTAGGTTTTGCCCTAAGGGAGCACTTTGAGTCTCCGGGGACAGTGTTCTCCGGCACGGCCGGCTGAGGGGTGCTTACCGGTGAATTATTTTCCTCGGAATATGAGCGGTTCTGCTCAGTGGTCGGGGAGCCCGTCACTGAGTGGAACCAACGCTGAGATTAGGACGGTCTTTCGCCCACTATGGAGTGGCCTAGAGATCGTCCGTATTTTTGAGATTTCACCTTTACTTACATAGTCGGTGATTGGTTCATTTAATCCAATACCCTTTGAGGGTAATCGATGGGCAATGCTGTAGCCAATTAAGTTCTAACTGAGGCTTGGCTATTGCTGTTACCCTCCTGCCATGATCAGAGCTTTAATACCTCAATAACACCTTATCCCTACACTTTCCTCTACATACTGTATATAGATAACGGGAAAGATGAAAAGCATTCTTCCTCGTAAAGGTTGAATTTTACAGTTGCGTGAAATCAATCAAATAGGTATGTATTCGAATATATCAACAAGGGCTCAGACCAGGCTATGTTTTGTTTGCAAAATGAACGTAGCAAAATAGATCTATACCAAACCGAATGACACATCAGTACCCGTAAAGCCGTTTGGCGGATTTTATATTTTGATATTAATGAGCACCATCCAACAGTTAATCTCGAAAATGGTGAGAGATTATACTTCAGAGATAGGAACGCATTCAGCATAGCGGAGTCACCAACGGACACAACATTAACATCCTTTATTGGGCTAGGCATCGAAGATAATTATGCCCAAGCTATGACAAGGTACCTACATACTATACCTGGCATCAAAACAAAGTTCAACGAAGAATGGTCAACTTATAAAAATCATTTTTCGGAAGACATCTTATACCGAGAACGGTTTACTCATTCTCACGCTCAGTTTAATGAACCAATACACAATGAAGCATTGCTGAGACTTGAATCAACTATTAAGTCAATAATAGACAAAAGTGTTAAGGATTTCGGTCTTCCGATACCGAACCATCCTTTGCTTCTAGATACAGATTTCATCCGGGAAACCTCATACAATTTCAATGAACTTCGGGATTTATTAAGTCGGCACGATCAATCGCTAAATTCAGAACAAGTTGAAGTTTTTCACATTGTTTTAACAAGTTGCGAAAATCAATCAGGGAAATTGTTTTTCTTGGATGCTCCGGATGGAACTTGGAAAACATTTTACTAAATTTGTTATTAGCTAAGTTGAGAAGGCAAGTAAAATCGCTCTGACTATGGCATCCTCAGGAATTGCAACAACTCTATTGCAAGGTGGTCGAATGGCTCATTCTACTTTCAAAGTACCACTTACAAATGTGACTTTGTTTTAATATCTTGCAAAATTATTATTATTAAAATTATTACAAAAGTTTTCTTTGATTGTTTGGGATGAATGTACAATGTCCCACGAAACATTGAAAACATTTGATTTTCGACAAACACTGCTCGTCGTATTCCACTTAATCAAAGTGAATGCCTGACTTAAGAAGTCATCACTATGGCATGATATAGAGAAGTTTTCTTTCAAAAACCTAAGTGCGTGCGCACCTTCATGGAGACTCTCATGCACATTCCTTCTCCTGAAAAATTTTAAAAATTGGCAATGGTGAAGTACAGCAAAGAGAGGGGAAATTAAACTCGCCTAAATATTGGGAAAATTGTCCGAACTCTTATGCAGTGTCTACACATTTAACAGAAAAGTCACCTACTTGGTTCAGGGAGAGAGAGAGAGAGATCAGTAATGAACGAGTTGGTTCTTGGTGGGGTTAATGGATCTATGAGTGTTTATAAATCAGCAGATACTCCTGTGGACGTAGATGATGCAGTTCATTTTCCCAAGGAATTTTTAAATTCGCTTAATCCACCTGGATTGGCTGACCATGAAATTAAATTGAAAACAGATGTTTCTATTATGTTGCTCTGAAATCTGCACTCCCCCCCCAATCTTTACAATAGAAGTGTGCTTCAAGTAAAATCGTTTACACCGAATATCATAGAAGCTGTTCATATTTACAGGTGCTGGTATCGGAGAAATTGCCTTCATTCCTCGGATTCCTTCAAACCTTCCATTGACATTCAATTTCCAATAAGAGTTTGTTTTGCAATGGCGATTAATAACGCCCAAGGATCTGGTGGGGGGGGGGGGGGGTGGGGGGGGGGGGGGGTGGGGGGGGGGGGGGGTGGGGGGGGGGGGGGGTGGGGGGGGGGGGGGGTGGGGGGGGGGGGGGGTGGGGGGGGGGGGGGGTGGGGGGGGGGGGGGGTGGGGGGGGGGGGGGGTGGGGGGGGGGGGGGGTGGGGGGGGGGGGGGGTGGGGGGGGGGGGGGGTGGGGGGGGGGGGGGGTGGGGGGGGGGGGGGGTGGGGGGGGGGGGGGGTGGGGGGGGGGGGGGGTGGGGGGGGGGGGGGGTGGGGGGGGGGGGGGGTGGGGGGGGGGGGGGGTGGGGGGGGGGGGGGGTGGGGGGGGGGGGGGGTGGGGGGGGGGGGGGGTGGGGGGGGGGGGGGGTGGGGGGGGGGGGGGGTGGGGGGGGGGGGGGGTGGGGGGGGGGGGGGGTGGGGGGGGGGGGGGGTGGGGGGGGGGGGGGGTGGGGGGGGGGGGGGGTGGGGGGGGGGGGGGGTGGGGGGGGGGGGGGGTACACACACACACACACACACACACACACACACACACAAGAAAAACACTTTTGTTGTTTGTGTTGGTGGCGATGGTGTTAATGGTAGTAGTGTCGTTGTGTGTAGTTGAAGAATTAAGTAGTATGGAAGACGGTATGATCTGTGTAGCAAAATAGAATACAGTTCTGAGGTCACAAGATGCCCACGGGTGGTACAAATACTGATGCCTCTGATAATCGACGTATCACCATCTCTGGAACGGTGGGGAAATTTTGAAAGAAAAGAAGTTGATAAGGTTACCACATACAGAATCGAGTTGTCAGAGATTTTGTGCTCTGCGATGAACGGAATGGGTTTACTAAGTTGTTTGGTTGCTTGGGTAATTTGCTCACATTATATAACAATGTCACGGTTGAGTTGGACTAAACGAATGGCTACACCGTGAGAATTTTGGACTTGGTCAAAGGGTTTGACAGGATTAAACATTGATGACTGTTTGTATAAGTGGATGATATTGAACTGGGATATAAATTACCATTTTGGATAAGAGGATGATGGCTGTGTGACAGATATCAAAAACTGTTGTAAGGGGAATGTGAGTCTTTAAGATTTAATCAACATTTAACCAAGATCTTTATACAGTATTAATAATATCATTTTTTCTTCTTGATGTAAAAATGATATTCATCTCTTTTGACACAAAATAAATTTATCCACTACTACCAAATCGTGGATTAGGCCTATTGGGGATACCACGTTAAAAAAAGCGCGCCTGATACTCTACCTCTGAGGTGGTGTGGAAAGGAGTACACCTTTCATCTCTTTCCTTTTCTCTAAAACAGAGAAAACTAAAACAGTTTTCTTTCATTAAAACAGAGAAATCAACATTATTCAGAGACACTTTTCTGGTTGCGTGTGTTTTTTATGCGTATATGTTTATCAAAATAATTTAACCATCTACCTTTGCTGTAATTAACAGCTAATAACCTTCTTTTACAAGTCGATATATATATATATCAGGGGCAAATATTCCAGGTACGCGGTGCTCATCCACCAAAAAGCAATATCACTGATATTATATTTTTGCATTTATTCCCGTTAAAGACTCCCCTAATTGTTTGCAGACCTCACGTGATTCCTAAAGGTAAACCCAATATTCTAATGCTTCACAAAGAGGACACGTTTCGAAGCGTAAACATTTGTTCACAGCCCGGGTGTGCGTTCAAAATACTTACACATTTGAACCCTTGAAAAGGTGTACAGATGGCGCAGCCAGTTAAATTCTTAACGTTCTAGTAGTTTTATACCGCGCAGAGGACGAGGTAAGGAGTGGTGTGAGTCAATAGCACCAAGACGCTGTGATTGGTTATTGTGTCAACCAATCCAATTGAACGGTATCATTTGTCATGAGTTTGCTGTTCATTTTCTGAGTTTAATGTTTTCCGTGCGTGAAGTGTGAACCGAGGTAGTAGGCAAGTTTTTATATCTAATATTGTGAATGTACTAAAATAAAGTGCCAAAGGCTTCATTTCTGCGATGCAAAATTATATAAATTAAGCGGATGCCGAATACAGAAACTATAAAAGTTTCGTGAGAAAATTGACCAGAGCGCTTTCGGGAATACACCACTGCCATACTACGATTTCCCCTAGCCGAACCTAGTAGGAAAAGCACGAACGCTAAAATCACCCGTATATTGCCTTCTAACCTATCAAAATAGGCCAATAGAAGGCAATATGCGGGTGTTTTTAGCGTTCGTGCTTTTCCTATTAGGTTCAGCTAGGACAATTCGTGGTATGGCGGCGGGGTATTCCCGCAAGCTCTCTGTCAATTTTCGCACGAAACTTTTATAGTTTCTATATTCGGCTTTGAAATGATGTTGGATTTAATATCCACTTAATTTATATAATATTCATAAGTTTTTAATATATAATTTTCGATACAGTTATAACTTTTTTTGCCTATTTACAGTGGGAAGCAGTCTTGTACTTGAAGAAGATAAGCCTCGTCCTCTTCTTTCAAAGTTTACCCCTTTGAGTAATTCAAATATGCCAACCAAATATAGCTTTCTCCTTCATTATTTCACAAAAATCAGCGTATGTTTGTGTAATAATATTTTTTACTTAGAAACGCTGTTTCATCGGTAATTACATAATTCATTCATGAAGAAGGAGCCTTTTTAAAGTAATTTTTTCATTTTTTCTTAAGAGAAAGCATTCTCTTTCATTTCATTCACTTTTTTGTGCTCAAGTTCTCTCGAGGCAATGTATTCGTTTTCTGTTTCTCATTATCTTCATACAATAAACTGCATCTCCAAAGTAACGTCTCTTTCTTTCATCACAGCACAATAAGATTGCTAGAAGACGTTTAAACAAAGATTAGAAGAAGCAACAGCAGCAGCGACGATAAAAATCTTCAAAGAGACCTGTAGGGTGACTCCACAAGATTTTCACTTCCAATTGTGACATTTCCCAGGAGAATCCGTTGGCTTTCCTTTGTCAATTACGGCGAAGAGCGCTTTCAAACAAACGAGAGATTAAGCTGTGCTTCAGGGATGGCAGAAGAGACGCTCACCACACCCGCACACAATTCTCATAGCATTCACTTGCTGGGACGATTATTAAGGTCAAAGTGCCTGCAAAGAATTACGGTAAAGGGCGGACACTCAGAACTTTAACAGATTACGAGATAACTCTCTCTCTCTGGGTTGTCGACTGAGAGTTTGTGGATTAAAATAACAACACATCGAGTCTGCCTGGTAATTACAGGTTTCATAAATCCGGGGGTTTGGGAAATATCCCAGAGAATTACTGGCAGTCGGTTAAATCGGTGGCTTCTTCGTTTCAATTCCTCTAAAGAATAGGTAAACAGAATGGTTTAACTCCACACCAGCATTAATTGGGAAACAGTTGGGAACAAACAGTTAGATTAGAATCTACATACAGTTCAGCATCTGGAAGGCTCCCTCTATTGACTCTTCACTATTACTTTCATGACAACAGGCTTAGATAAACATCTGCATTTACTTGAAAATAGGCCGTCTAATGTTAATGAAGAAAATATTTAAATATGTTTCAAAATTGTATACTGTAATGCACAAAAACTCAGTACACATTTATACTTGCTCATGCCTCTGTTAGTACATAGATTGAAAGCGAATTCTCTCTACACCCTATGTCGAAAAAGAAACCGAACTTTTCGGAAATAGAAGAAACTATTGGAGCCACCTATTCTATCTTTTTGTTGTCGAAAGCAGCAACATTCATTGATGTTGTGTTAACTGTTTATGACATTTTTTTCATTAGAAGCCGAGTTATAATGCCAAGAGTGAAAGTGTGTTTTGCGAACGGTCGGAAAATGAGTTTCTAACAGAGAGCTGCCATTGACTTTTGTGTAAACATAAACTTGGTAAACATTTTATCGAAACGCATCAAATGTTTCAAAAAGCATACGGTGATGAATACTCAAGTTTACGAGTGGTTTAAGCGATTTGAAGATGAATTGGGGATTCCATAATCAACTGTGCACAACATTGTGACCGAGAGTTTGGTCCTTGTAAATTGAATTCGGATTTGTTCCCCAAAAGTTGACCGACACGACCAAAAAAATTATCGAATTGAACACTGTAAGGACCTTATCAAAACCGCTAGTAAGGACTCAAACTTCCTTGAAACGATCGTTACTGGTGACGAAATGTGGTGTTTTGAGTATGAGTCCGAAACAAAGCGCTAGAGTGCTGAGTGAAGACCACCAGAAGGGTATCTGGAGAGTTCACCGAAAAACAATTAACCGAAATTTTCGTTCGAAATTGTTTATTCTGCGAATTGCTTTTTCGATGAATTGCTGTTCGATGAATTTGCCTGTAACCATCTTTAGTCATTACTCTCTATCATCACTGATCCTCCACCTCTCCCGAGACCTAAATGTTTACTTAATACCTCCGGAAAGCTCAAATTGTAACGTTAGCAATACCCAGTGTTTCCTGGTGGTCGGTCCCAGTGTACTATCTTGGCTCAGTTGTGCTTTACTCCAGTGATCAGATGAGAACCTTTGCTTGAAACTTATTTGACTGACGATCATTCTGAATGCTTTCAGTCAGCTTGTCATGCCATGGATTATCCGTAGTGGGTAATCTCCATATCCACAGCGTGTCACAATTGTCTGCTTTATAGTTTAGAATATTTTTTCTTATCCTAACATGTGTCAGTTCGCCTTCCGTTTTAGAGCTATATCAGATCATCTCCTCCTGCACTGATACAATGTCGCATCCTGAAACATCATCTCGATCTTTTAGGATACGAAACTTGGAGGTCCTACTTGATGTCTTCTGTTTAAATCAAGCTAACAGAGTTCAGTTTTTTTAGCAGGCAATGTTAAAAAGTAACTAGAAGACCGATAACTATGGATATAACAATCTTGAAGAGACTGAGGAAACTTTCAGTACTTCCATATGTTTTTGGTTCTCTCCATTGAATGTTAGTAATAATATGACGTAATTAGGATCCCTAAAGACAAATAACTACAAGACTGGCTCCTCACATGACATGATGAAATGACTTTATGATATTAGACGTTTAAACAGCTTATGGGATTGGAATTCTAATGAAATACTGGAAAGCATTTCAGTCTATCTGAGAAAAAGAAATAAATATTCTTCTGCATTTGCTACCACTTACCTGTAAAGGATAAAGCTTTTTGGCGATGCTCAATATCAATAATTTAAAGAGAAGATCAATACTAAAAAAAAATAGTAATAATAAAAAATAAAAATTATCAGAATTGGTTTGTTTGTTTGTTTTTGTACAACCTATTAGAAATTTTGTAAATAGATAAAGCGATAAAAGATATATCTTTGCATGCCTTTATCAATTGAAGGTGATATAGCTGACTTCATACGGAAGTAGCAGGGTTTTTCTCCAAGAAAATAGGGTTTTTCAACCCGCGTACAAGAAACTCGACCAAGAGAACACATGCAATATCCAGACAAAATATACTGTTGATGTTGTTACGGATGGGCGGTAGATGACGTTGATGGGAGTAATGTCTACTGTAGTTGGAGAATTAAGTACTGGGGGGGGGGGGGGGAAGAACGGTGAAATATGTGCAGTATAGTAGGGTGCCAAACAGGATGAGTCCTTGAATTCCTTATAAAGGTGGCACGTAATAATAATAATAATAAGAAGAAGAAGAAATACTATTACATATATTCTCTAATGCCATGTTTTTGTATTCTCAGAATACGAGATAACTGCTCGTTACTGCTATATACCAAAAGAAGGGGTAAATATGTTTAAGAATCTCTTAAAAATTTTTCCATTTCAGCAGTTGCCTGCACAATAATTTATTAATACTGCAACGATAATATCAATAATTCTTAAATATTTTTAAGAATCTCTTAAAAAATTTTCAATTTCAGCAGTTGCCTGCACTTGTACTTTTTTTTTTATTGACCACAAACATAAAAGACAAGAACTATAACACTACAGTACCATATGTGGGCAAGTGATTAAGGAAAAATGTAGCCTGTTGATATGAATCTTAAAGAGTGGGGGGATTGTAGCGAGTGTGAAAAACAGTATGGGGGAGGGAGATTGTTTCAAAGAATAGAGGTGGATAGAATGAATTAAGCTGATGAGAAGTTATTTCTCCGTGTTCGAAGCTGGACAGTATATGGGTATTGGCCTGTGGCTGCTCTACTTCTTCCATGGTTAAAAGAAAGTGTGAGGAATAGTTTCAGCCTATTCAGAGGAGCAAATACAAAAGAAAACATTTTTTTTAATCAGTTAATTTGAGTTATCGGACACAAGCAATTACGGTCTGAATATCAATAAATTAGTTTTCAACAAATAAAATAATATAAAATGCCATTCTGACTTTCATCACAACTGTCGCCCTCTATCAGTGAAATTTTGAACGAAACATTTTCCTCGCCAAAAAAAATCCCCCTCCTTGCGATTCATTTTCTTGCAAACTGCACTCTAATATACCGAGTTTTCTGATTTTTATGAAATATTGAAATATTTACAAATTTATGGGACATTCTTTATATAAGTGCAATAGGTGCCTACGCGTCTCTATGACATTAGTACGTACCTATAGAATACAGTTGCGATGTTATAACGTTTGTGACAACGACCCCATGTGACAACCATATCCTGTCTCCCCTACTTTATCTGGTTAGCATGTGGAAGCGAGTTCATGCTCCCATGGAAACTACTGCATGTGCACGCTTTATCATTTTTGAAAGAGGAGAAGACAGGGCGTATGTGCGTCTCCTTGCATTGGCGTTTGACAGAACTTCTTTATTATTATTGTTTTTGAGTAATTTTCCTCTAATTTTCCATCATGCTATAATATTTACGTAGCGAGCATTGCTTGCTATTTTCCTAAGTTTGTTGTGTAGATATTTAGTACGCCAACTTTGATCAGCATCGAAGTGAAGACCGAGATAATGTGATTTTTTTTCAACTGTGATGGTTGTGGTTTTAGGATCAGTGTTTTGTGTACAGGTTTCTGTTGGTTGTATATCGGGATTTTTGAATATCAATAGATTTCTTAATTAATTTTAGTGCTATTTAGTCTAGTTTTGTTTATTCAGAATTTATATACGTGCTGTTTTCAGTTAGCCAGTTTGTGAACAGATTTGTGAACAGAAACTATGGCAGTATCGTCTGCCTAATGGAAGATATTACGTTTTTAGAGGAAGATGGCTAATATCATGTGTATGTGTGTTAAACAGAATGGGAGATAGAACATCGCCTTGTGGCACTCCACAACTTACAGATGCCTCTTTGCTGTACTCTGCTCGTATACGGGTGATGTGCCTTCTGCTTTTCATGTGTATTTTGAACCACTGGAATAGACCAGCGGTTCCCAAACTGTGGGACGTTAGTTTTGTTGAAGGGGCCGCGAAATAATGAAACAAATTTAAAATGCTTTAAGACTAAGTGTGCCAAGTCAAATGTGTATGTAAGATGATAAAAATGTAATATTTGCATTTGATTTTTGCGATATTCGCTATGTATGTTTTGTATTGAAAATAAATACAATAAATTTTATAATAATATATGTCTGTATTACAATTTTTTTTTCGATGGGGGGGGGGGGGTGAAATATTTTAATTTTTCCAAGGGGACCTTTACATCCATAAGTTTGGGAAGCACTGGAATAGACGACCCCCGATTCTGATGTGTGTTAGTTTGTTAATAAGGTTGTTTGTTTTTCTAAATTTGAAAAGTGACTGTTTGCAGTTTTTGAATAGACGGGTTTATCGTGCCTTAATATTGTTTCACAAATTCCGTGATTCTGCAAGTTCCGTCTGGTTCTTCTCCTGACTGAAGTTTTTGGTGATAAAATCTTGTGGGGAGGTTTTCGTTTTAGGCTGGAAGATTCGGTAGATCAGATTCACATTAGATGACTAGAATATGGGTATTTTCGTCCTTTGTCATAAAGAAATGGGAATCCTTAGTATATATACCAAGTAAGAGGGTTATAAATAAGGTAATGACAACGTGTACAAAATCTAAAATAGTTTATCAAGTACATGCAATTAAATCCGTTCGATATAATCTCCTGCAATGTCTTCACCTGTTTCCAAATTTATGGGGACTGCTGGACACCCCAGCCGAGTTTTGCCTGGAACCTCTTGTACATCACAAAACTGCTAACATCTAAAGAGTTCTTGCATTCCCCAGAATGCAAGAACTCTTTAGATGTTAGTCCTTGAGACTTCAAGTCGAAGTCGAAGTCGCAAGGACATATTCGCTAAATACAGTGGATATTTCAATACTTCTGATTGTCACCTGTCCAACATCACTATCACCAATTTCGACATATGATATCGTGATTGTCGTGAAATATACCCAGTAGAGAAAACCCATAATGGTCGCTTTCTTCTTAAAGAAGGACACAAATGGCGCTCCAAAAATCCTCGATAGAACTGCGCTTTAACACTTGCCCTTGGGTGTCATGATGAAGTATGACACCTTGAGCTCATAAGCGACTATTAACATGACTTTAACTTTGCTGCGTTCCTGGCTAAGTTATTTCAGACAGGGTGATCCTGAATGGCATAATACTTTGTATTGTCTATTCAGTTCTGGCTCATAATCTCTTGATCAAGTTTCATCAATGGCTATGATGCCATTCAGGAATGGATCCCTTTAATTTTCGTATCTTACCAGAGGTAAGCCGACAACCGCATGTCTATGTCATTCTTGCATCCAGTCAAATGATATGGAACTCAACTAGTTGAAAGTTTTCTAATAGTGAGCCAGCCTCTCTTTTAGGATGTGCCAAACACTTTGGTTGCCTGGGATAATTCTCGTACAGTCCATCGCCGATCAACAGTGAGGAGATCTGATCATGCCTCAACATGTCCTTCTGAAATGGAGGGTCGTCCTGTACAGCGATCATCATCCAGGTGATCTTCTGCCCCGCACGAAATGCACTAACCCATCTTACAATAGTCCAATACGTCAAGGCGTCATCGCCATTATCGCCGTAAGTGCTGTAATGCCACGACAACAGCCGTTCGCAGTTTCATCTCGTGCAACCTGGACCTTGATCTAGGATTGTTGTTCTAATCGTGTGAACAGAGCATTGCTCACTGAAGCGTGGAGTTTAAGCACTTCTCCACACAAGGACACTTGTTAGCATGAGCTGTGTCGCCTTGTGCGCATGATCATGCGCACCGAGTAAATCTTCAATCAAATATATATATTCATTTTAATATAAACTGACTAAAAATCCGAGAATTATAACAAATTGAGATTTATTTGTAAACGCAACATATTTCGTCGGGATTGACTTCATCAGGCGTTAAAAACATAGAAAGCTATTAAAAGACACTGAAAAAACATTGAGACACTCTAAAGCTATACAATTATAAAGCTATAATATTCGACTGTAAATTACAGTTATTATGAACTTGAGCTATAGTCCGTGTTAAAGTTCTATTGTTGTACACTTGTGCGTGTGTGGAACCACGCGATCTCCAGTATCTGATAGTAGAGCTGAAAGAGTCAGGCAAATTATAGCTGAGATTATTATTCATATGAAGTGGGTCCAAAGTGATTTCTTTTGACGCGAGAATGCGGCGTTCTACCTCATCGTAGGAAATGTGTAGATTTGAAGTTGTTGTCCAATTCACTTCATGTTGGCGGCTTACGTTGTTCGTGTGTATCAAAAAGATGATTGTTCGTGTGTATTGAATAAGATGGACATGTGATTTGGTCTCACTATTTGATCCACATCCGCCGTTAGGGAGGTTTAAACGCTAACATTTGAAGGCGTTCCATGAATGCCTCCATTGTTGGGTACGCACACGTTCAAGGTGTCATGAATGCCAAAGTTGGATAGCAGTGCAATGACAGTCTGTGAGATTATAGCTGAGGTTAGTGTTGAGAGTTACTAGATTGAGAACATCCTAAGCATCAGCAGAATTGAGCACTTTGTTCGACAGAACACTGGCTCTTATTCTGCCATATGTGACGCCTCTATTATGTACCGCTAGCCATAAGGATTTTTCAGTCTGGCCTAAATAACGCACGTTGCAGTTGCACCAAATAAGGCAATCGCCAGGATATTTAGAGTTATTATGGTTTTTCGTAGGCCTACTGAACAAGGAACGAAGTTCAAGTAAGGAGAGAAAGAAGTGCGTATGTTATATTTTTTGAGAACTTTTGCTGGTTTAGACGAAACGGAACTAATATGGCAGGGAACTTGGATTGAATAATATCTTATTAAATATTTGTTTTGAATAACCATTTGTCAGAAAAGCTGTAAGAAAAAATTGGAGTTCTTTGTTAATGTCTTCTTCACAGAGGAGGAAACTAGCACATTTGTTTGCCTAGCGTAGAAATAACCGCACGTTTTAGAGGTGGATAGTGATGGGACTGTGCATGAAGATATCTCTTGTGTGAGTTAGTTTCCTCTAAATGGAGATAGTCAATTTTTAGATACACGAACGAGTTTGACATCTAGGAATGTGAGAGAGCCATCAATCTCTTATTCTGTAGTCAATTGGATTTTTGGGTATTCACTGTTGAGGTGGTCTAGCAAATTCTGTAAAGAATCAGGTCCATGACTCCAGATTAGGAAGATGTCATCGATATATCTTTTCCACACTTTAGGATTCAATGGAAATGAAGAGATAGCGTTTATCCTCAAGAGATTCCAAATATAAATTGTCCAGTATGGGGAGATAAATGATACGCTAAAGTTCTGTTTGTAAGTAGTGTTTGTAAACTGGAAATAACCAGAATTAATGCAGATGATTAATAAAGACATTACTTTTTAAGATAATTTATCTTATTATTTGTAACTTCTTATGTAGGCACAGTTGCGACGAGGGGAAACAACACCAAAACTAGCAATAATTTCCTCTTTTTGAATATGTAGGTCTTTGGCTGGCCTGATGAGCCGAGTGTTTAGGGTATTCACTCTCTATCTGAAAGGCTGAGGACCCATCATGGGCATGGATGTTTGAAATTGTCTTCTTTCACAGATTCATTCATCCATACATATATACGCTCTCCCAAGATGAAGTGCGTCACCATGAAAGAAGGTAGACCCATCTAATCAATCAGCGGACCCTGCACCAAGCGGGACATAACACTAGGAAGAATAAGAGAAGAATATGTAGGTCATTGACACTCTAAACAAAATCAACAGATTTTTAAGGAAAGAAGAGGTCGAGCGGAATAAACATTTTAGCGATTTGGGTAATCCTTTCAGAGATTTTATGTAGGCGAATTAATGCCTTCCACAAGTGGAGTATTTTCTTTAGGAATCTTTGATAACCCATATAATCAGCGGTTTAAACGATGAAGGGAAGAAGAGACAATAGAATAT
This sequence comes from Typopeltis vanoorti, assembly GCF_054136105.1. Classification (NCBI taxonomy): domain Eukaryota; kingdom Metazoa; phylum Arthropoda; class Arachnida; order Uropygi; family Thelyphonidae; genus Typopeltis; species Typopeltis vanoorti. The sequence goes on along the minus strand of NC_143553.1, from coordinate 156,968,652 downwards.
TTCTAGAAAATTCTGTAGTAGTTCTTAGAAAGTTGTTACTGGTATGGTTATAGAGTTCATGAGTTGGATCTCTGCCAAGAATGGAGTATCTTATTTAAAATAAAAGACCAATAGGCTTCATTTCGACTACATCGCCGAAATGAAGCCTATTGGCAGTTTATTTTAAATGCTTTATGGGTGCACCTTTTTGACAACTCGTATTGCAGAGCGTATATATGTTCTTTTCGCTATACCCTTAGTATTATTTTGGTCTAGCTACACACTGATGAGATATTTTGGTCTAGCTACACACTGATGAGATATCAATAAAGATCGAAACTATTTTGGGTAGTGACCTCCCACCATTATATCTATCATCATACATCTCCTAGCAGATGGGTTTTACATTATGAAAATACTAAGAATAGCAATCAGAACTTTCCCCACCTTTGCAACGATTTGCCCTAGTTTGTACTACGTACTTGGACTACGTGCTTTAGCTTACACTAGTAGTCGCCGATACTTTTATAGTTACTATATTCGGTATGAAGCTCTTTGATTCCGATCTTTGAGTTTCTTATTCGGTTTTGAAACAATTTGGGATTCAATATCCCCTTAATTTAAATAATACAGTATCTGTTTGTAATAATTGGAACATTTTGTTATTATTTTCCTCAGTATCCGGTGACAGTCGAGTTACCTTTATCTGCAGGGAGAATTAATATATCCTTGGTTTTTGGTGGTTTTTTTTTAACTGTTTGAAGTTCTGCTGGAGATGTATTGTCTGTAGGAGGTTTCGCTTGGTGGATAATAAAAATGGATTCCATAAGAAGTAAAGTAGCTTATCGAGTAGGAAGGAAAGAGGTAAACTTTGTAAAAGGCTAACTAATAATATTTGAAGGCTATATCTTCATTGTTCGGCGTGCGTTCTAGAAACCTTGAACATGTGCGCACTCCCAACGTAGAGATACACCGAAGGCCTTCAAATCTTAATACGTTAGCGTTTATCTCTCGCAATATTTGTTGGTATTTCTCTCATATTATGCACCCGATGAAGTATTCTAAGAAGACGAAACTGGTGCAGTTTGTTTAAAATAAAATAGTGTTTCAATTTTTATCTCTACGCTTATAGGGATTTAATCTGTTTCAAAAATATGTTGATCAGCCGAGTCAATCAGTAACATCGTATTATATATATATATATACTGTATATATATACGAAATGGGGATTTTTCACCCGAAAACTTGGGTTTTTCGTCCCTCAGAACAGGCAAACCGGGCCCCCGTGAAAACACTCATTTACAATCACAAAAATTGTTTTTCCCCCAACCCCAGACTCTGAATACATAATAATGCTATGTTGCATTTTATTTTTTTATCTAGTATTTACATTGCTCTACTTACAACGAGTGAAAAATGTTTTACAATAAACGTGTTTCCAATAAGTGCTTTTTTATTATTATATTTAATAATATTAGTTCTGGGTGAAGTATATATTGCATGCATTCTCTAAGCTTCTGCTGAGCTCATCTGAAGAAATTCTTAATTAGTTATTGCATATTAATTTGTTGCTGTGTTGGGAATAGTTCTGATATACAGCCGTATAAGCATGAGAATTCCCTCACACACACTTTCTTTCTTTCTTTCTTAATCCTCCTCTTTTCCTTTTTACGTTGTCGAGGTAAATATTCTTGCAACCACAACCGTATTCCTCCAGGATAAGGTGATTAGCCCTATGCCTCCCCAGTGTGTGTGTGTGTGTGTGTGTGTGTGTGTGTGTGTGTGTGTGTGTGTGTGTGTGTGTGTGTGTGTGTGTGTGTTCTATGTCTGTCGATGCGTGTGTTCACGGGGCGATTTGTCTGTTCTAGGGTACAAAAATTCTGTTTCCGGGTGAAAAAATAACCTACCTGTTTATGAGACCAGCTAACTCACATTTCATCCAAAGACACCAGAAAAAGATTCCTCATGTCACCGACGAAATCGAAACCCACGTCTTTCCGACCAAAGAGCTTTGTCTATATCATCTGATATATGGAGGCTCACACACACTTGCAAATTTATTTCAAGGAAACGCCCCAGTTCTGAATAAAAAAAAAAAAATCTAAAAATTCCCCCGTAGTTTATAATTCATTATCATTATCAGTGTTATTATTATTACTATTATTATTATTATTATTATTATTATTATTATTATTATTATTATTATTATTATTATTATTATTATTATTATTCAGGCATCTCATGGAGTCCGGAGACTCATTGCAGGAACCTCAAAGTAATCATCACACTAACCAATCCTATCATACTTCTCCTTGGACGCATTCACCGTGAGGTAACTCACTACCAATTCTAGCAATCCATTCTATTCGTTGAACACTCTCCATGCAAAAAATCTGGTCCTCACACTCTTACACAACTTACACGGATGGCCCTATATCTCTGACTATTTTTCATACATATTGAAAGATTTCATTTGCATCAATTCTATAAAACTCCTTTAATGTCGCAAAAGTTACTATCATGTTCCCTCTTTTCCGCCTATGAATTAAACTTTGTAATCCACAAACCTTCAAATTATCTCGACTAGGTAGGGGTACTCCACAGATCTGTCACATTCTTGGTCACTCGTCTCTGAATCTTTTCGACCACCTCCTGGTCCCCAAGAAACTGTGCTAATCTGCGGATACATAAAATCTTCCTCTGAACCTCCCCCCCCGTCTCCTGCTCTATAGCAGCGTTTAGCAATATTATTTTGTCCTATTTGCTTCTATATCATACCAGACAGCTTCAAATGGACCATCTTCCTCAGATCCTCTTTAACTTCTAATTTTGTTGGTTGT